>NW_006208406.1:110997-123064 GCF_000334495.1 Tupaia belangeri chinensis
TAAGAAGTCCTTCCCTACCCCAGTGTTTCCCAGAGTTTCCCCAGTGTTTTCCAGGAGCAGCTTTATAGTTTGAGGTCTTAGATTTAGATCCTTGATCCACCTTGACTTGATTTTTTGTCAGAGGTGAGAGGTAGGGGTTCAGCTTCATCTTTCTGCAAGTGGAAATCCAGTTTTTCCAGCACCATTTGCTGAAGAGGTTTTCCTTTTCCCACTGAATTGACTGGTATCCCTGTCAAAAATCAGTTGACTGTATGTTTGGGAATTTATTTCTGGGTACTTGATTCTGTTCCATTGGTCCATGTGTCTGTTTCTGTGCCAATACCATGCTGTTTTGATTACCACAGCTTTGTAGTATATTTTTGGGTCAGGGAGTGAGATGCCGCCCACTCCACTCTTTTTTTTGTAGAATTGCTTTGGCAATATGAGGTCTTTTATGAATCCAGACAAATTTTATGATTGTCTTTTCTAGATCTGTAAAGAATGTGTCTGGTACTTTGGTTGACATTGCATTAAATATGTAGATTAATTTGGGTAGAATTGCTATTTTGATTATATTAATTCTTCCAATCCAGGAACATGGGATTTCCTCCCACTTTTTTGTCTCATTTTCAATTTGTTTTTTTAGTTTCTCATAGTTTTCCTTGTAGAGGCCTTTAACTTCTTTGGTTAGATTTATTCCTAAATATCGTATACTTTTGGTGGCTATGGTAAATGGAATAACTTTTTTCAATTCTATCTCAGTCTGCCTGATTTTCGTATATAGAAATGCTATCGATTTCTGTATATTGATTTTATATCCTGCAACTTTACTGTAATCATGTATTACTTCCAGTAATTTTTCCATAGAGACCATTGGGTCTTCTATGTATACAATTTGTCATCTGCTAATAGAGAGAGTATCACCTCTTCTTTTCTTATTCGGATGCCTTTTATTTTTTCCTCTTTTCTGATTGCGTTGGCGAGGATTTCCAGTACTGTATTAAAAAGGGATGGAGAAAGTGGGCATCCTTGTCTTGTTCCTGTGTGTAGTGGGAAAGCTTTCAGCTTTTTCTCCATTAAGGAAGATGTTCACTGTGGGTTTTTCATAGATGGCTTTTATTGTGTTGAGAAATGACCCTTCTATGCCGATTTTGCTGAGAGTCTTGATCATGAAGGGGTCTTATCAAATGCTTTTTCTGCATCAATTGATATGACCATATGGTTTTTATCTTTATTCCTGTTAATAAGATGTATTACATTTATGTTTTTGCACATGTTGAACCAATCTTGCATTCCTGGAATAAAGCCTACCTGATCATGGTGTATGATCTTTTTTTATAAATTGTTGAATACGATTTGCTTGTATCTTGTTGAGAATCTTTGCGTCTATGTTCATCAGATATATTGGTCTATAGTTTTCCTTCCTTGTCCTGTCCTTATCTGTTTTAAGGATGAGGGTAATAGAGGCTTCATGGAATGAATTAGGGAGAGATTCACCCTTTTGGATCTTTAGAAATAACTTGAGCCCAATGGGGGTTAACTCTTCTTTGAAAGTTTTGTAGAATTTAGAGGTGAATCGATCAGGGCCAGGGCTTTTCTTTGTTGGGAGGTTATTTATTACTTATTCAATCTCCTGGCTTGTTATGGGCCTATTCAGACTTTCTATATCCTCCTGGCTCATTCTTGGTAGATTATATTTGTCCAGGAATTTGTCCATCTCATCCAGATTATCTTGGTTCTTAGCATATAGATGTTCAAAGAATCCTTTAATGATTTTTTGAATTTCTACTATGTCTTCTTCTTATGTTACTAGCTTCATTGCAGATTTGATCCACCTGGTTCCTTTCTCTCTTCTTAATAAATCTCACTAGCAGTGTATCGATTCTGTTTATCCTTTCAAAGAACCAGCTTTTACTTTCATTTATTTTCTGTATAGTACATTTCTTTTCTATTTAATTTGTTTCTGCTCAGATCTTTATTATTTCCTTTCTCCTGGAGTTTTTTGGATTTTTTTTGCTGTTGCTTTTCCAATTCTATGAGGCATGATGTTGGGTGATCCATTAGCCTTCTTTCCATCTTCCTCTTATGTGCACTAATTGCTATGAACTTCCCTCTTATGATTGCTTTATCAGTGTCACAAAGATTATGGAAACTCATGTCCTCATTGTCATTGGCTTCCATGAATCTTTTGATTTCAGTCTTTATTTCTTTGGTAGTAATGGAGTCATTCAGGAGTAGGTTATTTAAGTTTCCATGTATTTGGGTGTTTCTGAGGATTTCTCTTGAAATTAAAATCAAGTTTAATTCCATCATGGTCAGAGAAGATGCTGGATATAGTTTCTATGCCTCTGAATCTTAGAGACTTGCTTTGTTCCCTATGATATTGTCAATCTTAGAAAAGGTTCCATGTTGGGGTGAGAAAAAAGTTTATTTCGTGGTTTTTGGATGGAAAGTTCTATAGATGTCTGTTAAGTCCATTTGATTTATGGTATCGTTTAGATCCTTGATCTCTTTACATATTTTTTGCCTAAATGATCTGTCCAGAGGGGAAAGTGCAGTGTTGAGATCTCCAACAATTATTGTGTTGCAGTCTATCTCCCCTTTTAGATCTAACAGTCTTTCCTTCACATATTTGGGTGCTCCTGTGTTAGGTGCATAGATATTTATAAGCGTTATATCTTCTTGATCTATTGAGCCTTTTATTACGATATAGTGCCTGTCTTTGTCTCTTCAAACAGTTTTTGTTTTAAATCCTATTTTGTCAGAAATTAGTATTGCAACTCCAGCTCTTTTTTTTTGGTTCCCATTTGCATGGAAAACCTTTTTCCAACCCTTGACTTTCAGTCTATGTATGTTTTTCTCCATGAAGTGGGTTTCCTGTAGGCAACAAATAGAGGGTTTCTGTTGTTTTATCCATCCAGCCAGTCTGTGTCTCTTGATTGGAGAATTTAATCCATTAATGTTCAATGTTATTATTGATGTTACAGGATCTGTACCGATGTTTAAGTTGGCCATTGTCTTAGTTGACTTTTATTTCTTTATTTCTGGCTGTTAATTCTTTAGTTTTCCTGGAACAGTACTTTCTTCAGGGTTTCTTGAAGAGCTGGTGTGGTGTTGGCAAATTCTTTCACGTTTTGTTTGAGAAGATTTTAATTTTTTTCCCCATATGAAGGATAATCTTGCAGGATATAATAGTCTTGGTTGAAATTGTTTCTCTCTTAAAACTTTCAATATGTCTTCCCATTCTTTCCTTGATTGCATTGTTTCCATTGAAAGGTCCAGTGTTAGCCTGATGAGATGGCCTTTGTACATCACTTCCCATTTCTCTCTTGCCAGTTTTAGTATCATGTCTTTATCTGTGGTCTTAGACAAAGGCCTCCTGGAATAGCAACAATGAAGAGGCCATACAGTTTGTGCTTCACATAGCTAATGATCTGATAAGGAACTGAGATTCAAGTCAATTCAGTTGTGATGGCATCACAAACAAATCATCTGGTGTCATTTGTGAAATGACAAATGAGTAGTTTTTAAAAATGAAGAAAACCAATAAAAAAGGACTTTCTAGTTGGGGAGATTTCCAATAAAACATATTGTTTCTAATAATCCAAATAAAGATTCCAAAATGTTTTATGGTGAGACACTGCATGATGAGCAAACCCTCAATGTTATTCATAATAACAAGTCACACAGTTAAAAACTAGGCTTTGCTTATACTGGAAGTAAGTTAAAAATGTTCTGCCTTGAGGCCAGCAGATGGTGTAGTGATTATGTCGCTGGACTCCCACATGGACCACAATGGTTTGAATTCTAGACTTGATGGCTTGAAACTCACACCAGGTGTGTGCATGCTTGCCCAAAATCCTAGCAGGAGAATGGAAGAGAAAGGATTACAGCATAGCCATCTAGCCGAGGGGTGATTGCTCACTTTTTCTCTCACTGTCTCTCTCTCCTGTGCAGGCACATCCATTCAGGCACAAACCTCAAAAATAAAAGTGCTCTGCCTCAGTCTTTTTAGGTGTGACTAGAGTAATCATATTTATGAGAGCAGAAAAATGTGTGGATCACATCCTGACCTGATGTTATCATTTGATAACTGCTACTCAGATCCAAAGCCTTCTCTAAATTTACCCCAGAGAAGAGAAAGTTACCAACACCTATGTAAAAATAACAATAAATTACTGGTTGGTTTTCCCTGGCCTGTGTTACTCCCAGTTTTGGAACTTGGTGGAAAGAGCACAGATTTTGAACTCTGACAAAACTGGTCAATTCCATGCTTTGCCATTTACCCTCTGTATGGCCTTGGATCTGTTACTTAAACTTCTAGTCTCAATTTCCTCAACTGTAAAATGGGGGTTAAAAACTATTTCATACATGCTATAATGATTAAAGGAGATATCATTTGCTTTTCAATGTATGACCCATGGAGTTGCATCTTCAGCATCCCTTGGGAGGTTGTTAGATTCTGCGATCCCAGGTTTCATCTTTGGCTACATGTACAGGAATCTGCATCTTAACAATAACTTGGGTAAATTTTTGCACATTATAATTTAAAGAACTGATGTAAAACACATCATACTAGTTTCTATTGTTACCACAAATCACCACAAACTTACTGACTTAAAATAACATGAATGCATTATTTTACAGTTACGGAAACCAGAAATCCAAAATCACTTTAATTAGTCTAATGTCAAGGTATCAGCAGGACTGGTTCATTCTGGAGGCTTTGGACTATTGTTGTGTCCTGCACAACTAAACAGATGTACGTTTTGAGGGGGTATGGCCATGGATTAGAAAATAAACATAAAAATAAACACACAAAGGCACACATGTAGAGAAAAGCAGGGATCGGGTTGTCCTGACTTCTCTGGTGTAGGCAACTATAGCACCTAACCATTTCCAGGTTTATTGTTTTAAAGAGGAGAAAATGGAGGAAAAGAAAGTGGGATGAAAAGCCATTTGTTTTCAGCTGTTAATTGGCTGAAGTTGTGACTACACCTGGTGCCATGTAGTTCTGTGTAAATTTTCTCTAATCTTCTCAGACCAATTCTGATTAACACATGTGGCTTCTATCAATCTGATACTGCATTGCAGTTTTGGAACACAGAGGCAACTTGCATATTCACATATTAATGGAATTCATTGCCTTGCAAAAGACTGCCCATGGACCCACATTTAGGCATGTGTCTAAAGACCATCATGTTTCCTCAGATTCAGGCTGCTCCATACAGTATATTTCCTTCCCTTTGTTCACTTCTAGAGGCAGCATACATGCCTGGGGTCATGACCTCTTCCTCTGTCTTCAAAGCCACAAGGAAGTATAGCATTATTACATCCCCTCCACTGCCTCTGATTCTCCTGCCTCCCTCTTATAAGGGTCTTGCAGTTACATAGTGCATATCTTCTCCAGAAGCCAACCCAGAACTCTCCCATGTGGATCAGTTTTGCAAAGCATCATATTTTGCCACTGTACCAATGTCTGGGCCCTTAGTTTAATTTCTTGACCTTTAGATTTGAATTATGTCAAATAAATCCATGAACTAGAAGTTTTAGAGAGAGTTTCAGGGGAAAGGAGATTCATTCAGCAAAGTAGTTTCTCAAGTCATGGCATCTTGTGAAAATCCTTCCCTTAGACTTAAAGATCAATATTTGGGTTCAAGATCAATTTATTTTCAGAAAAACAGCTTTTGGAGCATTATTCTACTGAGCCTTGGCTGGCTGTAAAGCCAGGGAAATGAAGAAACTGATATCTATAGTGGATATTGTAAGTTTTTTCCTTTTTCCTCTTCTATATCCTGTCCTTCTGGAAGGTATCCTTTTCTAGCCTGGTGGCATATTCACATCTAAATACCCCTATTTCCTGACAACAGGTATGGAAATATTAGTCAATTAGAATGCTTGGGAACTAGCAGTTAGCGTAATGGCTATGTCGCTGGACTCCCACGTAGTCGACCACGGTTTGCATCCTGGACCCGGTTGCTTAAAACTCACGCTGGGCACGTGTGCATGCGTGCCCAAGATCCCAAGAGGAGAATGGAGGAGAAGGGATTGCGCCATGACCATCCTCCGTGGGGGGTGATTTCTTGCTTCCTGTCTCTATGTCTCTGTCTGTCGGGCGAGCGCACGCACCCTGTAGCAAAAATCTCTCAAAAAAAAAAAAAGAATGCTCCAATTCCCTGTACACAGTGATTGGTTTGGGCAAAAGAAAGGCAATGAGAGTTTGACCCCAACACCAGACCAGTAGGGTCTTTTGGAAGAAGTCATGGGTGTTGAAAAAGAAAATGTTTGAGCCAACCTCATAGGCTAGGAGGTTAAGAAGTCAAATCCCACATGGCCAAATATCTTAAATCCTCACCCCTAAACTTGAAAACACACACGTATGTGTGTGCCATAAACATGAATCAAAAGCAGGAAAAAAAAAGAAACACTTTAATGCTCTCTCCTCCTGCCCTTGCATCTTCTGACAATGGATCCCAAAGTTAAAACCAAATAGAAAGCCAAAAGTAAGGAAGCCCATACTTCAGTATGCAGTGATGAGTCTTCTGAACACAGAACAGGTCATACAGGGTTGAAATTTAATTCAGGCATGGGCGTGATAAAGGATACTTAGGAGTGTGTTGAGGTATCACCTCCCAGTTTGGTAGCTGTGTGATAAATAATTGGTGTACTCCTAAGAATTTATGAAGCTGGACATTTTGTCCCAATGATTGAATCTATGGTAGGGAGAATAGGCAACACCCCTTTACAAGTTATCAAAGTACCAGTGCCTCCATTTATCTGTCTAGTATGTGGGAAGAGTCGAGAAAACAGCACTACAAAATGATGACTGATATTTTTAAGTTTTACGTGAGTTTGTGTCAACCACCATGTCAGGAGGCAGAAAAGACTTCATAGGCAACAACATTGAATCATTTACTCCTAATGACCTGGAATGAAATTCTTGAAATCAACTGAGGCAGGCAGAGTAGGAAGGAGAATGAAATACTGAGTCCAGAAAGAAAGAGCACATGCTATTTTCCTGAAGTGGTGTAAAAAATTGGCTCAGTTTCAGAGTGATTTCCAGGTAAATTCACACATTCCTTCATCTCACAGTTGGTGCCTTCCAATTCAATAACGTTGCTTTTTTATAGGTGGTGGCTCTCTCTTCCATCTTCTCCTGGCAGCCTGTGTATGTCATTCTTCTTTCCCAGCTATTTCCTCTCCTCTCCTTGGCCAAGTAATAACTTCCCCAGCTTGTCATTTCTGAGCAAGCCCCACCTTTGGATCTCCCTTTGGGCAAAGCCATTCTGCACAGCCTGAGCTGTAGAGAAAAGGATAGGGAGGCAGAGAACAGCGATCTCCAGCTTAATTTTGTGGCTAGTCTGCAAGCCTATCAGGCAATATTCATAGAAAGTGACAAGTAGAAATTAGCCTCTATTGATTTTATTTCCATAACATCTGAAAAACAATTCCTATCAAAGATGTCTTTCAAATGTCTCTCTGGTAGAAAATATAGGTTTCTGTCTCAGAGAAAACATGTTTCTGAATACACATCCAAAACAATTTCTAAGAAAAGCAGAATCAAAATCAATATTTCCACAGTTTATGCCTTTCCCTGCCTTCATGAAGATATGCAACTTAATTTACAAGCATTTTGCCTTACAAGGGAAATTGCCTGTGATGCTGACTGGATCAGAACCACTCATTTCAGACTTATTATACATTACACAATATCCCAAATGTCAACTCCCACCCACCAAACTGGCATAGCAGCAGCACTTTCAATAATAAATTACTTCTATTTACTTCAATACAGTGGAAAAAGAATTTGAAGAATTAAGAATTCTTCTGCACCTGAAGGTAATTTTAAGTAACTATACTGAACCCAAGATAGTGGCTATCTTCACTCAGCTAGGCTGAGGATATTAAAGGGATTTTAGGGGAAAATGATAAGGTTTTTGTTAGAGCTTAAAAATTACAAATATATAAATATGCACATATACACACATATACACAGTAGGTTCCAGACATTTTTACAGTGTAGGAAACCAGTTGCACTACTTTTATATTAGGACAATTAAAAATACTTAGCAAAGGGTGTTTGAAGTCAAATAAAGAGGATGAAAGTGCCTTTGTAGTTGAAAGTCATTAAGCAGTTAAGGAAAGTAGAGGTCTCATTCATATAAAGGAACTTTTCAATTCCATTAACTTAATTGGAAAAATATACACTGAAATGAAAAATATGATGTGAGACTGACAAGCTGAAATAGTCCTAGAATAGCTCCCATATATTCCAAAATAGATGGAAGAAGAGAAAGAAGATGCTCAGTTACACAGGTCCAGCACATACTGGGTAAATGTTTGATGGAGTCTAAACCAGGCCTGCATGGGTAAAGGGGAATATGGATGTACAGAGCTATAGATTTCATTTCCAAAGCTATACACACACACACACACACACACACACACACACACACAAGGTTATTTGGACCAGTTGCTACATTCCCTGGCCTTGAAGATAAAATAAGAAGTCAGAGGAAGAAGCACTTCATGTGGAGCTGATAAAGACTCCTAAGTAAGAATGTCATTACTTATTCAATGTATTGGTCAGAGTATGTTAGATTATGATAAAGTAACAAATATCTCTGAATCTTGGTGACTTAATTTTTTTTCTTTTTTTTTTTTTTGTTTTTACCATAGGGTGTGTGAACTTGACAAAGAGAGAGAGAGAGAGACAGAGACAGAGCTAGAGGGAAAGTGAGAAATCATCCTGAATGGTGGTTTATCATGCTTAAATCCCTTATCCTCCATTCTACTCTTGGGATTTTAGGCATGCGCACACACACATCTGGTGGGATTTTCAAGTTGTTAGTTCCAGGATTTGAACCATGTTCAGCCATGTGGGAGCTCAGTGCTTAACCACTATGCCACCTGCTAGCCCCTCGGTGGCTTAATATTAAAATTTATTTCTTGTTAATGCTCTGTGTCCATGTACAGGCTGTCAGGGGAGTCTGTTCATGTAGTCATTCAGCTTCATGGCTACAGTCTCACTGAGGAGATTTTTACATTACATAGGCACCAAAAACATCTTTGTTTCCCCTGGCCTTTGTACGAAAAGTCAAAATAGAAACAAACAAACAAATAAACATGAACAGTAGAGTCCTTCTCTTAATCTTGAATCAGCTGAAGTTCTTATTCTTTAATTAGATCTTATTATTTACCTAGTTAATATCATGGCAACAAAATTAAGCAAGAGCTTATAAACTCATAAAATAAGAGTTAAATGTATTTATACATATACATAAGGTTTTACACAACAATATAAAAGATTGTTGGAAGAAAGGACCACATAGATATAATAGTGATTCAGAAGAAAAAAGTCCTCAGAGCTAGAGGGCAGAAGTCCTTTAGGAGGACTCCAAGCATAGACTTGAAGAAGAGAAACATCTACTAAGCAAGTACTCATGGTCAGGTACCAAACATTGTAGCACTGTAGGGTAAGTGATATCATTACCATTTTACCAAAAATTGCTAAGAGATCAAATAACTTCCCCAGATTACACAGCTAGTACAGGGCAGAGTATAGGAAATTAAATATGGTAATGTAGGAAATAGAAAAAAATGGCAAAAATGAGACTTCATATTTTGCCCCAAGGGGAAAATAGAAAGAAGTCCAACAGTTATACTGATATCCAAACCATAGAAGTCAAAGTCTGTTTAGTATAAGGGAAAATTACCTTCTACGTCAGGCTCTGACAGTGCTTGAGGATTCATGCAGCAGGCATAAGAGAGTGGGTATGAGAGCAATGATAAAAATGAAAAAATACCTATAAAGTATTTCTGGATATATTTTCTTTATATAAAAATGCATTGAGGCTTATAAAATATAAAAGGCTTTCTTTTTTTTTATTTCTGGAGGGGTTTTTGCTACAGGGCACGTGCACTCACCAGAGAGACAGAGAGAGACAGAGAGACAGAAAATGAGAAATCACCCCCCACGGGGTGGGGGGGTGGCCATGCAGCAATCCCTTCTCCTCCATTCTCCTCTTGGGATCTTGGGCACACATGCACACATGCCTGGTGTGAGTTTAAGCCACCGGGTCCAGGACTTGAACTGTGGTTGACTACATGGGAGTCCAGTGACATGGCCATTATGCTAACTGCTGGTCCCATAAAATATAAAAGGCTTTCTACCCAAAAATAATTAATGTATTTTGAAGATTGATTTTAAAGAAACAAATTCTCTCTGATAAAATATGATAATCCAGAATGATTTATCTAGAGGCCTCCAGATTCTAGAACCTATGCATGGAAGCTTTCCAGAGTCTCTGTGCAAGTCTGGGTGAGAGGTGGAAATAATACAAGTTTCCTGAACCACACCCACTGCCCCAACCAGATTTGATGCATAGGTAGATTTTATTCCTAGTGCTTTCTCATGTTAGTTAGTCATGCTTTAAATCTGGAACAGACAGCGCAGTTCAGTAGGAAGCATTCCAGCTCTTCGTCATCTCATTGCTAGATATATGCAAATCAATTCTCATCCAATGATGTGCACGTGCACGCGCACACACACACACACACACACACACACACATTATAGACTCTAAAATAATCAGTTTTTTTATGTTTTCACCATTAGAAGCACTATCCTTTAACACTCTTAAAAGAATAGCCTGAAGGGACCAGCAGTTAGCGTAATGGCTATGTCGCTGGACTCCCACATAGTTGACCGTGGTTCGCGTCCTGGACCTGGTGGCTTGGACTCACGCCGGGCATGTGTGTGTGCATGCCCAAGATCCCGAGAGGAGAATGGAGGAGAAGGGATTGAGGCGTGGCCATCCCCCCTGGGGGGGTGATTTCTTGCTTTCTGTCTCTCTGTCTCTCTCTGTCTGTCTGGCGAGCACACGCGCCCTATAGCAAAAACCTCTCCAAAAGATAAAAAAAAAAAAGAATAGCCTGAAATGAGAGGAAGAAAGCCCGAGTTTACCTTCTTGGTACATGTGTTCCTATTCCCTTTCTGGATTTTAGTTTTTCTACCTTTAAAATTAGAGAAGTTAACAACAAACACAAAATGTATTTCTTAAAAGGTGTTCTTAAGAGAGCTAGTTATGAGAACTAGTAGGAATTCTGAGAGTGAAGGCCTTGTAACTACATAAGACTTGGGAAGTACTGGGGTCCTTGTTGCACTAGGTCTTCAAGAAAGTCATGATGTGTTTTCCTATATAAAAATGTGTCATGACTCTCCCAATGACCTAATAGTTTGTCAAGACATTTCATGTGCTGCTGCTGTGTGTGACAAATACTCAAGAAGCACCATATTATTACACTTTTCCTTAATTACTTTGACCTTGGAATTCTTTTATTATTGATTTGTCCAGGGAACACATTTCAGAACCAGTCAACCTGGGCATGACCAAGGTCTTATGGGATGTAATACTCATCACCCAGTGAAGCAAAGGATGCAGCTGTGATAAATGCTTATCAAAGGGCAATATGTTTAGAATAGATTAGGTTTTTAATTTCAGTCTTTCTAACAGTAGAAGGAAATTTCTGGAGAATAGTACTATCCACAAAATTCTAAGTGAAGAAGAGGTGGGAGAAGTGTAGAAGATAGTAGGAGGCGAGAAGAAGGTTCCACATGGCTCCAGCGAACTAGATTTTTCAGGGAATGAAGATTTCCTACTGATAATTCAGCCTCCAACAAATGAGCTAGTGTGATCACAACAGAACAGCAAAGAGATTCTAGATCACCTCTGTCCGCTTGCTCCTGAACATTAAGGCTGAACTTCAAGAATTTCAAAGAAACACACCATCCATCAGATGACAAGAAATCACCGCCGGATCACGAGAAATATGGGAAAACGAGAAAATACCTTTCCTCCAAGGGAAAAGAGAACTCTTCTTCATCCACAAGCAGTTCGGTGAAAATCATGGAAATGTCTGATAAGGAATTCAGATCATTCATAATGTCTAAGCTAACAGAGATGGAAAAGAAGAGAGATAATGAACTGCTAAAGAGAAAGGAGAAAGAAGTTGTCGAGTTCCAGGAGATGAGGAAATTCTTGTAAGATCTAAAAGAGGAATTACACACTTTACAAAAGACTCAAAC
>NW_006208406.1:123891-141777 GCF_000334495.1 Tupaia belangeri chinensis
TGTAGGAAATTGTGTGATCAATGCAATGTGAGTGGGAAGGGAATGGAGGACAATCGTGGACACCAGAGGTGGTGTGAGAGGAGGGTGGGAAGGGACAGAGGGTCAGAAAGAGGGGTGGAAATAATTCTAGGAACTAGAATTGGAAAATTTTTTGTAATGTGCATGATTGAGTCACTATACAGTGTGCACTGGATGGGAGATCACATTTTGTGTGCTGTGATGATGCTTAGGGAAGGAATGTAAATTGAGTTACAAAAAAAAAGTTTCAGAAAAAAAAATATCTATTCAATGACTGCAGTAGGATATGTAGCCCCAGTTAGGTGCTACTTTATAGGATGTGTAAAGTTAGACTTGTGTTCATGGAAATGTGTGTGTCACCTGTGTTTGCTATGAGGGTATTTGGATTGATTAGGGTCTTTGGTGCTTCAATAAAATAGGGGGGGGGAACAATATAGAAAGCAAACGTAGATACCAGAGACAGTGAGGGAGGAGAGTGGGAGATGGCAGAGGGTAAGAGATAGGGAATCAAGGATGGGGGAAATAAGGCAAAACATACAGAAAACAAGAAATGGAAGATTATTTGCTGACAATAACATGTTTGTTGATGTGCTTGATTGAGACAATATACAGTGTACTGTGGATGGCAAATCTCACTTTGTATGCTGTAATGATGTACAGTGAATGAATGCAAATAAATAAATTGAAATAAAAAAAATGAAGATAGTAGGAGGCTTGGTGAAGCCAAAGACAAGGGGCTTACTATGACCAAACTTGGCGTTTGCTCACAGAATTCTACAGGAGCTGCTAGCACATGCTCTGTGAGCTTCCACAAAATCAGAGCACTAAATTGGAAGCCCTTTATTCTTAATATAGTCTTCACTTGGGACCTATTTCTTCATTTTCTATATGGAATTTGAATGAATTTGATTCTCACCATCTGAAACACATTAAGAGGATTAAATCAGATGTGCAGGGTATGTTTGTAGGGGAGAAGAGAGATTCTCTAGGATGCTTTTATAGTTTACAGTGAAAAAAAATCATTTTTCCTCTAATCAGACAGAATGGTCTCCACTCTGCTACAAGCTGACATTTAATAGTTCTGTATAACCTAGCAGGCTCTGAACGTATATACTTAATTTTTTTTTTCTATATTGGGTTTACATTAAAACACAACAAATTCTTCATCTATAAATGGCAGATACTTGTGTAAGAAGAAGCCCTTGAAGGTACTAGGAGAAAATACAGTGTAAAAATTTCTCAAGTGGGCCAGCCAATGGCATGGTGGTTAAGGTGACTAGATCCCAAATTACTAATTTTGCAGTTCAAGTCCCAGACTTGGCAGCTTAAAAAATATGCCAGGAATGTGTGCATGTGTGCCCAAAATTCCAAGAGGAGGATGGAGGAGAAGGGATTGTGATGTAAATATTTACCATGTGAGTGTTCCCTCTCTCTCTCTGTTTCCTCTGGTGACCACAGTGAATTAAAAAAAAATATTCAGCAATTTGGAAATTGAAAGTGAATAGCTTCAGAAAGAATTTTACAAATAAAGTCAGAGGACTCTCACAAGTTTCTGGGAGTTCCTAGTAATTCTCAAGCATTCACTCAGGTCAAGGTTTAAAAATTCTGGATCCTGTAATGAGGCCACACTCAGGGCCTGGGAGTAACTTTGGAACTTTTGCTCTCTGTCACCCACCCCTCTAATGGCTTGGGTTTGCCCCATCTACCAGGAGATGTGAGCCTGGTCTGGGAAGGCCTTCTTGGGTCAGTCCATGCTTGGACCCTAGGAGTAACTTTGGAACTTTTGCCACTCCATCACCACTGCTCTGGTGGCCTGGGCTCATCCCACCTGCCAAGGGACTTGAGCCTGGTCTGAGGAGGCCTCCTTGGGTGAGTTCATCCTTGGGGCCTGGGAGTAACTTTGGAACTTTTGGTTCACCAGTCTCTGTGTTCTGACTTGAGCCTCTTTACTAAGATATATCTTCTTTGCTTACCACCTCAATAAGTGCTGAGCATTTGCACCTTAAGTTACTCATAACTGCTCTGACCTGGGAGACACAGTCCTCCAATAGGAACACACTTGGGAACGAACTATGGGCAAAATAACCTTTTCCAATACTACAGAATCTACTTCAATAAATAGAAAAAAAAAAGGAATATTGCCTCAGATGGCTAGAAACTAGCACAGACATTGAAGAAATATGAGAAAACAAGGGGTTAACTCTCCCTAGATAAGTGTAGTAGCCCCTCACCAACAATGGATAGCACAGAGCAATACACGTAAGTGTAAGAAAAAGAATTCTAATATTCATTGTGACAAAACTTAATGAGTATTTGGATTGATTAGGGTCTTTGGTGCTTCAATAAAATAGGGGGGGGGGAACAATATAGAAAGCAAACGTAGATACCAGAGACAGTGAGGGAGGAGAGTGGGAGATGGCAGAGGGTAAGAGATAGGGAATCAAGGATGGGGGAAATAAGGCAAAACATACAGAAAACAAGAAATGGAAGATTATTTGCTGACAATAACATGTTTGTTGATGTGCTTGATTGAGACAATATACAGTGTACTCTGGATGGAAAATCTCGTGGATGGAAAATCTCACTTTGTATGCTGTAATGATGTACAGTGAATGAATGCAAATAAATAAATTGAAATAAAAAAAATGAAGATAGTAGGAGGCTTGGTGAAGCCAAAGACAAGGGGCTTACTATGACCAAACTTGGCGTTTGCTCACAGAATTCTACAGGAGCTGCTAGCACATGCTCTGTGAGCTTCCACAAAATCAGAGCACTAAATTGGAAGCCCTTTATTCTTAATATAGTCTTCACTTGGGACCTATTTCTTCATTTTCTATATGGAATTTGAATGAATTTGATTCTCACCATCTGAAACACATTAAGAGGATTAAATCAGATGTGCAGGGTATGTTTGTAGGGGAGAAGAGAGATTCTCTAGGATGCTTTTATAGTTTACAGTGAAAAAAAATCATTTTTCCTCTAATCAGACAGAATGGTCTCCACTCTGCTACAAGCTGACATTTAATAGTTCTGTATAACCTAGCAGGCTCTGAACGTATATACTTAATTTTTTTTTTCTATATTGGGTTTACATTAAAACACAACAAATTCTTCATCTATAAATGGCAGATACTTGTGTAAGAAGAAGCCCTTGAAGGTACTAGGAGAAAATACAGTGTAAAAATTTCTCAAGTGGGCCAGCCAATGGCATGGTGGTTAAGGTGACTAGATCCCAAATTACTAATTTTGCAGTTCAAGTCCCAGACTTGGCAGCTTAAAAAATATGCCAGGAATGTGTGCATGTGTGCCCAAAATTCCAAGAGGAGGATGGAGGAGAAGGGATTGTGATGTAAATATTTACCATGTGAGTGTTCCCTCTCTCTCTCTGTTTCCTCTGGTGACCACAGTGAATTAAAAAAAAATATTCAGCAATTTGGAAATTGAAAGTGAATAGCTTCAGAAAGAATTTTACAAATAAAGTCAGAGGACTCTCACAAGTTTCTGGGAGTTCCTAGTAATTCTCAAGCATTCACTCAGGTCAAGGTTTAAAAATTCTGGATCCTGTAATGAGGCCACACTCAGGGCCTGGGAGTAACTTTGGAACTTTTGCTCTCTGTCACCCACCCCTCTAATGGCTTGGGTTTGCCCCATCTACCAGGAGATGTGAGCCTGGTCTGGGAAGGCCTTCTTGGGTCAGTCCATGCTTGGACCCTAGGAGTAACTTTGGAACTTTTGCCACTCCATCACCACTGCTCTGGTGGCCTGGGCTCATCCCACCTGCCAAGGGACTTGAGCCTGGTCTGAGGAGGCCTCCTTGGGTGAGTTCATCCTTGGGGCCTGGGAGTAACTTTGGAACTTTTGGTTCACCAGTCTCTGTGTTCTGACTTGAGCCTCTTTACTAAGATATATCTTCTTTGCTTACCACCTCAATAAGTGCTGAGCATTTGCACCTTAAGTTACTCATAACTGCTCTGACCTGGGAGACACAGTCCTCCAATAGGAACACACTTGGGAACGAACTATGGGCAAAATAACCTTTTCCAATACTACAGAATCTACTTCAATAAATAGAAAAAAAAGGAATATTGCCTCAGATGGCTAGAAACTAGCACAGACATTGAAGAAATATGAGAAAACAAGGGGTTAACTCTCCCTAGATAAGTGTAGTAGCCCCTCACCAACAATGGATAGCACAGAGCAATACACGTAAGTGTAAGAAAAAGAATTCTAATATTCATTGTGACAAAACTTAATGAGATACAGGAGAAAACAATAAGTTCTAGGAAATGAAAAAATCATTTTAGGACCCTAAAGAGTAATTTTGTAAAGAAATAGGCACCCTAAAAAATAACCAAACAGAACTTCTGGAAATGAAATAATAATATAAGAAATAAAAATGTTCCTAGAAAACATTTTAAAAGCAGACTGGACCATGCAGAAGAAAGAATTTCTGACCTTGAAGACAAAGTCTTCAGCATAGACCAAATCACCAAAAAGAATGGAAAAAAAACAACAACCAGAAAATGAGGACAACATGTGGGAAATGCTAGACACCAAGAAACACCCAAATATCCATATAATGGGTAATTAAGAAGGTGAAGAATCTGCTAAAATCATGTAAGACCTCTTTCATAAAATACTATCTGAAAATTTTCAAATATAAAAAAATGGAGAAATTCAGATGCAAGAAATAAAAAGAAACACAAATAGAATCAATACAAAATGATCCCCCACCCAGCACATCATAGTCAGATTGGTAAAAATTAAAGACAAAGGCAATATTCTAAAAATGGCAAAGGAGAAACATCGAAAGGTTATAAAGGTTATCCCACTAGGCTAATGTCAGATCTCTCAACTCAATGCAGGCAAGAAAATAATCGAAAGATGTATTCAAAACACAGAAAGAAAAACAATTTCAACCAAGTATACTATATCCAGCAAGATTGTCCTTCAAATGGTAAGAACAAATTATTCTGAGATAAACAAAAACAAAAAACTCACCAATATTAGACCAGCTCTACAGGAAGTAATGAGGGGAGTATTGTATCAGGATAACTAAAGAGAGACAAATAGAAATAGGAGAACATCTTTGGGGCCAGCAGTTGGTGTAATGGCTATGTCACTGGACTCCCATGTAGTAGACTGCTGTTTGAGTCCTGGACCTGGCAGCTTAAACTCATGCTGGGCATGTGTGCATGCATGCCCAAGATCCCGGGAGGAGAAGGGAGGAGAAAGGATTGTGGCATGGCTATCCCCCAGGTGGTGATTTCTTGCCTTTTGTCTCTCTGTCTCTCTGTCTTTCTGGTGAGCATAAGAAACCCTATAGCAAAAACCTCTCCAAAAAAAAGAGAAAATAGGAGAACAAAAGACAACTGAGAAAATAGCTAACAAAATGACCAGGATAAGTCTGCAAATATCAATAATAATTTTGAATGTTAATGGATTAAATTCCCCCATTAAAAGACACAGTCTGGATACATACTGAATAGATACAAAACCAGAAACCATCTGTATGCTGCTTACAAGAAACACACCTCACTGACATGGACATACATAGACTGAAAGTGAAGGACTAGGAAAAGATATTCCATGAAAGTAAAAATTAAAAAAAGGCTGAAGCTGCAATACTGGTGTCAGACAAAATAGACTTTAAAATGAATGATGTAAGAAGAAACAAAGAAGGACATTATATAGTGCTAAAAAGATCTGCTCATCAAGAAGATATAGCACTTGCAAATATTTATGCACCCAAGAGTGGAGCACCTACATATATCAAAGAGAGACTGTTAGATCTCAAGGGGCAGATAGACCGCAACACAATAATTGTAGGGGGTCTCAACATCACACTGTCTTCTCTGGACAGATCATCTAAACAAAAAACACAAAGAGATACAAGATCTAAATAATACCATACATGAAATGGACTTGATAGACACCTACAGAGTATTCTCACCCAACAACCACAAAATATACATTTTTCTCACCCCCACATAGAGCATTTTCAAAGACTGACCACATGATAGGGCACAAAACAAGCCTTTACAAATTCAAATGTATAGAAACTATATCCAGCATCTTTTCTGACCATGAAGGAATCAAACTGGAAATCAACTACAGAAAGAGTCCTGGAAAATTTACAAACACATGGAAAGTAAACAACCTACTCCTGAATGACTTTACAATAATAGAAGAAATTAAGACTGAAATTAAAAGGTTTATAGAAACCAATGACAATGGACAAACAAGCGTTTATAACCTATGGGACACAGCAAAAGCTGTCATAAGAGGGAAGGTAATAGTAGTTAGTGTCCACAAGATAAAAAGGTGGCAAATAAACAGCCGAACTGAAAAAAAAAAAATTCTAGGGAAAAGAAATAATTAAGATTCAAGATTCAAGCAGAAATAAATGAAATAGAGAATAAAAAACATAGTACAGAAAATAACCAACAGCTGATTCTTTGAAAAGATAAACAAAATTGACATGTGAACTAGATTGATAAAGAAGAACAGAAAAAGGAACCATATAAATCAAATCAGCAAGGAAACAGGCATTATTACAACAGATATAGCAGAAATTAAAAAAAAACTATCACCAGAGAATTCTATGAGCAACTGTATCCCAACAAACAAGAAACTCTAGATAAGATGGACAAATTTCTGGACACATATAATGTACCAAGATTGAATCAGTAAAAAACAAAGTCTCAATTATCAAAAAGATTATACACCATGACCAAATAAGCTTTTATTCCAGGGATGCTAGGATGGTCCAACACATGTAAAACAATAAATGTAATAAATCGCATTAACTAAATGAAAGATAAAATATAATCATATGAATTATTGCAGAAAAACCATTCAATAAAATACAGCATCCCTTCATGATTAAGACTCTCAGCAAAATCAGCATAGACGAGACATTCCTCAACACAGTAAAAATCATCTTTGAAAAACCCATAGCTAACATCATACTGAATGGGGAAAAGCTGAAAGCTTTTTGACTAAAAACTGGAACAAGACAAGGCTGCCCACTTTCTTGACTCCTTTTTAATATAGTTCTAGCAGTTGTAGACAATAGAATTAGACAAGGGAGTCAAATAAAAGGCAACCAAATAGGAAAAGAAGTGAAATTATCTCTATTTGTAGATAATGAGATGCTACACATAGAAAATTCAAAAGAATACACAAACACACACACGAAAGATACCAAAATCTATAGCATTTTTGCACATCAGCAATGGACAAACTAAGACTGAATTGAAGACAGCAATCCCATTTAAAATAGCCACAAAACCAATATGATATCTAGGGAAAAAACCTTACCAAATACATCGAAGATCTCTACAAGGAACACTATGAAATACTAGGAAAATAAATAAAAACTAACACAAAAAAGTAGAAAAAAATCCAATATTCCTGGATGGGAAGAATTAATATAACCAAGATGTCAATACTACCAAATTAATCTACAAATTTAATGCAACTCCAATCAAACTACCGGAGATAGTCCTCACAAAAATAGAAAAAACAATGATCATCAAGTTTGTTTGGAATAATAAAAGGCCCTGTATATGCCAAAGCAATTCTGTTCAAGGGGGATAAAGTAAGAGGCATCTCATCTCATTTTCCAACCTCAAAACATATTACAAAGCTGTGATACTTTAAACAACATGGTACTGGCACAAAAACAGGTAGACCAATGAAACCAAATTAAGAACTCCCAAATAAACCCCAAAACATACAGCCAACTGATCCTTGACAAAGGTCACAAGACAACCCAAAAGGAAAAATAAAATCTTTTCAGCATCTGATGCTGGAAGAACTGGATATCCAGCTGTAGAAGAATGAAACTAGATCCTTATCTCTCACCACTAACAAAAATGAACTCAAAATGGATTGAGGATCTAAACATAAAACCTCAAACTAAAAAAATACCAATGGAAAACACATGAAACTCTTGGAGATCTCAGAGTAGGCAAAGACTTCTTAAAGAAGACCTCCAAAGATCAGGCAATAGTCCTGAAAATAGACAAATGGGACTATATTAGTTGGAGAAGCTCCTGTACAGCAAAAGAAACAATAAATAGAGTGAGAAGACAATCCTCAGAATGGGAGAATACATTTGAAAATGATACCTCAGATAAGGGACTGATAACCAGAATATACAGGGAACTCAAGCAGCCTATCCCCACAAAAAAAAATCAATCCAATTAAAAGATGGGAAAATGAGCCAAGCAGACAGTTCTCTGAAGAAGACATACAAACAGCCAAAAAGCATATGAAAACATGCTCAAAATGTCTTATCACAAGGGAAATGCTAATCAAAACTACACTTAGATACCACTTAACTACAGTCAAAATGGCTAAAATTTTTTAAAAAAATGCTGGCAAAGCTGTGGTGGTAACGGAATTCTCCTACACCACTGGTGGAAATGCAAATTAGTACAACCACTTTGGAGAATGCTATGGAGATTCCTCAGAAAGCCTACAAATACAACTACCATATGACCCAGTATTTCTACTCTTCAGTATTTATCCAAAGAATAGAAAACCCCTCACTTGTAAAAATACTTGATCCATGTTTATTATAGCATTATTTACAATTGCTAGGACATGGAATTAATACACATGTCCAAAATAGACAAATGGATTAAAAAACTGCATATGTACTCTATGGAATACTACTCAGCCATAAAAAACAACAAGACCTTGACATTTGATACAAAGTGGACAAATATGGAAGACTTAATGCTAAGCAAAGCATATCAGACTGTGAAAGACAGACTTTGTATGTTCCCACTCAATACATACCTCTTTTTATAATACAATTCAATATGTACTGTAAGAAAGACTTGGGAGGAGCACCATTCTTTTTAACAGCTATATATTTCACCTTATAATGTAAGCAAAAATCAATTTAATTCTGTTTTGGTGGCATTTTTGCCTTGTTCTCAATTCTTGACTCTCACAAACAATACTATAAGGTTGTTGGAAAAGTCATGACATATCTTTGCATAGAAACATTGAAAAATACATCATGACTTTTACAACCCAATACAATAATACTGCAATTGACATTCTTGGAAATGTCATTGCACAATTTCAGAGCACATCTGATTATATGAATTATTGCAATTTAATCTCGCAAGAATTTCATGTGGTAAATATTCTTATTATTCTCAAAAATGCATAAACCAAAGTTCTTGAAGACCTTTTGCATGGCTTAGGAATTAGAATTGGTAAGTGATTGGACATGTGATCCAAATTCTTCTAGGTGCAGAGAAAGTGGGAAAACAGAAGTCCTCAAAGTCTCATGGAGATGCACAGTGAGAAGATAAAATGCACTGTAGTAAGAGGTATGAGAGAGGGAACCAGCAGTTAGCATAATGGCTATGTGGCTGGACTCCCACGTAGTCAACCGTGATTCGCGTCCTGGACCCGGTGGCTTAAAACTCACGCCGGGCGCGTGTGCATGCGTGCCCGCCCAAGATCCCTAGAGGAGAATGGAGGAGAAGGGATTGTGGCATGGCCATCCCCCCTGGGGGGTGATTTCTTGCTTTCTGTCTCTCTGTCTCTCTCTGTCTGGTGAGTGCACGTGCCCTATAGCGAAAACCTCTCAAAAAAAAAAAAAAAAAAGGTATGAGGAATAACCCTGGAAGGCCAGGGAAGGCTATTTGAAGGATAGAGTTGAAGCTTGACTTTGAAGATAGGATTCATTAGGCATAAAGGGCAAGTGGTATGTTAGCCACTGGATGAAAGTCTGCAGGACCAAGGCAGGTAGGGGAGGAAGAATAATGAGTTGTAGGATAAAGAAGGTAGAAGAAGTAACCAACTGCCTGAGTGCATCATCCTTTCCTCACTCTTCAAGAACATTCTCCCTCTGGGAACAGGAAGAGACTGAATGTCAGGATAAGATCTTCCCTCCTCAGTCCTCTTTCTCCTTCTGCCTTAGAAGAATCTTCACAATGTCAGTCATTGTAGCTGATAAGATGATGGCTGCGAACACTCTCACCACAGTGCTCTCCATGACTGAGACTGCTTTTATAAGAACTTTGAGCACCAAACAGATGAGGAGAAAGCATGAGAGTTCGTTTGTTGTAATTAAATACTTCTTTATCTTGTTGACTATTAGAGGAAAACTGAAGACTGAGGAAAGTTGACCCAATTATTATTTTACTAGAGTCTCACTCCCTTGTATGGGGCTGGGAGAGGTAGGCTTCAATTGTGTTTAAGATACATTTAAGATAAAGGAGTTAGAGAATGCCTGGAGTGTGTGCATGTGTGTGTGTGTATTAGACAAATTTTTGCTATAGGGCATGTGTGCTCACCAGGGAAACAGAGAGAGACAGGAGACAGGGAGACAGAAAACGAGAAATCACTCCCAGGGGATGGCCATGCTGCAATACCTTCTCCTCTCAGGATCTTGGGTATGTATGCATGCACACTCTCCATGAGTTTTAAGCCACCAGGTCCAGGACTCCAACTGTGATCCACTACGTGGAAATCAGTGACATATCAGTTATGCCATCTGCTGGTCTCAAATGCCTGTATTTTTTTTAAAATGTTAAATTAAATGTAACCCTAGTTGAAATTAAAGTCTGCATTTCTTCCAGTAAAATTGCAGTATTCTACACAAATATCCCTTTGGCTTACCACCAAGAGTTTAAGAAAGCTCAAAAAACAGCATAAAGAGTAGAGTGCTTCTGTAGAAAGAAAGAAAAAGGATGTAGGGTGTCCTGTGGTGGTCTTTGGTATCTGGGATTTGCTGAGTCAGTCACTAAATAAATATTCAGTGAGCATCCATTATGTGCCAGAATTGGACTATATAGGATGTGACTGTAAACAGCCAGACAGGAATCTCTTTTATTGTCATGAAGCTATCATTCTGGATGGGGGTCATTAAGAGTTCAAGAGTGAAGCAAGTGAGCCCTAGTGAATTAAGTGGATTTGGGAACATATGATGGGCAGAAAATCCTTCCAGCAGGAGTAACTTCTGGGCTGGAACAATGTAAAATCTCTGAGAGTCATCTGTGTGCCAAGTCTATTAATAGATGAGATAATTTACAACAACAAAAAGAGATCTATATTCATACCTGTAGCTTACAGAAAAAGAAAATATCACTCAGAGAGAGGAAGCTGTGTTCTCAAGTCAGATAACAAGGGTAGAACCAGGTTCTTTGCCAGTTGTGTACTTCCCACTCTATCACTGTGCTTCTTAAGAGCACTAGTTCTCATTTAGATAAAAATATCCCTAAAGTGAAACTCTATCTTAGAAGAATAGGTGATCTATGAGCTGGAGATCTGGTCTTCCTTTACTGCCTACATCTGGGAACTGTGATGTTGTAATCGTTTACATTTTTGGAGAGCTGACTGTTTTCTCTTTACACTTAGAACCTGGGAGCAGAGGAAGTTGCTCATTCTCTAAAGAAATGTGACAACTTGTTTCATCTTCCAGAGATATCTAACACTCCACCTCTTCTCCTCAACCTCCCCATCTGTCCAGAAACTGAGTTACATCCTTATTTTAGTGTTTAAATGCTGAGCCTGATGGGAGGGGGTGTTTGACTCTGGGAAGTGAAGTGGAACCCAGGTGGAAATTATTGCAAGTGCTTCGCATTTTTAAGAGAGCTTCAATCTTTCAAATTGGACTTCAAATTTAGAAAGTGGCAGGGCACTTTAGCAAAGAAATTACTTCAGTAATCTTAAGTCATGCCTTCCAATGAGAGCCCAGCATCCTGTTCCTTCCAAGTCAAGCTTCTTATTAAAGTGACTGGAATGGTTCTGGAAGACAGAGGCCATATGTGTTTCCTAAGGACCCAGAGTTCCACTGGAAGAGAGATGCACATTCACTAATTTATTCAATCATTCACTTATAACCATGGGGCAAGGCTCTTTCCTAAATGAGGCTGCTTTGATCGTTGGGAAAATTCAGCAACAGGATAACTAGAGGGCAAAAGGATCTTCCTTCCAGGCCCCCCACAGTTCTTTTATATTTCTTCTACTAGACTTTTGACTGTTGACTATTGATCAGGGTGGGACTCCAGTTTGGTGCATCTGTTGAAAGAGCACTACAGGGAACCAGCAGTTAGCGTAATGGCTATGTCGCTGGACTCCCACGTAGTCGACCGTGGTTCGCGTCCCGGACCCGGTGGCTTAAAACTCACGCCGGGTGCGTGTGCGTGCGTGCCCAAGATCCCGAGAGAAGAATGGAGGAGAAGGGATTGCAGCATGACCATCCCCCCTGGGGGGTGATTTCTCGCTTTCTGTCTCTCTGTCTCTCTCTGTCTGTCTGGCGAGCGCACGTGCCCTATAGCGAAAACCTCTCCAAAAAAAAAAAAACACTACAGGGTGGTGTGGAAGGACAGACAGGATGTGGAAGGATGGGAGCAAGAGGTGGAGGAGATAGAACAAGAGAAAGAGCAGGAGAAAATGTAAGTTGATAGCAGTGTTGTGAGTCTAATTTGCCAGAAGATCCCACAGAGTCATTAGGATTTGTTCAACTTCAGTAAGAACTGGATTATTTGTGAGCTAGTGTTCAGTGTTAGATACCAGATTCCAAGCACATCTCTTAGATCTGCGTAGTGGTAATAAAATTACCCATATGTAGTAAGAGTCATACATGAAAATTTTGTTACTCTTTCACATCTGAAAAGACAGAGATTCAACTCAATTCAACAAACCCCTACTTCCTACTCATCTTAAGGATTTAAGGAGATTTTTGGAATTCTGATAGAAACTCAAGGATGAGTTTTCTCTTTAGAGTTTCATTTTCGAAATGCAGTTATTGACTGTTTCATAATTCTCTTTCTGAAGGTTATGCAAAGGTGCACTGACTGATCTTACCTCTGCTGTGATATTCAAATGTACTTGTACACTAGTGCCATTCTTTAATGACCACTTAATAATTTCTAATGAAGGTGCAACCTGCTGTGTTAATCAGCAAAGTCATCTTGTTTGAAGTGTGAACAATAAACCTTTGAGTTTATTTTCTAATAGTATTTGTGACCCTAGAAGACCTGGCTGAATTCAGTATGGAAGACATACTTGCTTCTCACTCATTTGACTAGTTTCAGCATACTAATGACTAGCTTAGACACTCTTTAAGTCAGTACTTTGCTTACTCACATTTGTGCAATGTAAATATTCCTCCATATCATTGAGCCATTACTGAGCACCCAATATCTGGCCTTCCCATTCTACTTACCTAGACAGAAGCTTAGTGAACCAAGGGGCTAATTCTATTATGTTCACAGTTCTATCCTCAATGTTAAGTATAGTTATTGAAGAAATATGTGTGGAGTGAAAGTCATCAATCTCACAGAAATGGGCTTTTGCACGCAGAGTCCCTACATGACATGGAAGGCTCTATGTTATAATCAGAAGCACCAGTGAACAGTGGGGAAAGGATTTGAGCCCTTCTGCCCTTCCTTTGTGCTGAACTCATATTAATGCCTTCCATACACACACAGACATATGTGTGCACATGTATGCACATGCATGCATACATATTTGCCGCCCAGAACAAGAAAGGATTTTATTAACTTGGAGCAGAAAAGATGGATTCTTGTAGCCAGATTTATATTACCCCTTTGTCAAACTAAAATCTTTACTAAAATTACCAAACTCTTTTAAACTCAAATGTGTGCTCTGTATATGCCAATATATGGCAATTTAGTAAAGAATAGAAGGCTGGCTCTGTGGCCTAGTGGTGAAGGGAGCTAGATCCCACATGGCCAAGCAGGGTTTGTTTGGATCCTGGCCTCAGCAGCTTGAGAAATACTTCAGGAACATATGAGGGCATGTCCGAGATCCTGACAGGAAGGAGAAACGCAGAAGGGGTTGCAGAATGGCCATACTCTTTTTGGATGTACTTTCCTCCTCTTATTTTTATCTCTCTGGCAAGGACATGTGTCCTCTGGCAATTTAAAAGAAAATATTTTAATTAAAATTGCTTTTCTGTAAGAGACCTTAAAATTAAGAAAAATGCCTCACCCATATATACTTCATTTTGCCGTTTCTGGGTTTTATTTTCCTCATTTTTTACATGAAGCCAATAATGAATTAGCCAGTATTATCTATTTGGCCAAATTCCTTAGTACAGGTAGAATAATGAAGTATTATTTTTAACCTATTCAGCTGAGAGACTTCTCTTTTTAAAGATAAAAACCTAGTGTTGTTTAGGGTACAAAGAAATGAATAAACACATACTCTAATGGTGGTGATATAAATTGGTAAACCTTTTTGAAAGGCAATTTGGCAATGTATTAAAAATCTGAACATGTTTATACCCTTGACCTAGTAATTTTTCTTCTAGGACTTAATCCTATAAAGCTAATCAGGAATGTGACAAACATTTGATAAACAATCTTGTTTTTAAAGTGCTGTTTATAATTGCATAAAAGTGAAATAACTCAGTGTTCATTAATAGGGAAGTACTTAAATAAACCAAAGTACACTCATATAATAAAATAGCATGCAATGATTAAGTAATGGCTTAATATATTAGTAATAGGATGTTACATAGTTTATAAATATACCTATATCAACAGTTATTAGATATATCTATCTTATAAAATACATAGCTCTACATCTTGTTTCTCTCACTCTGTATATATGTAGATAGGTAGATGTAGAGAGCAAGACAGAGATTACAACAGAGAGAAAAAAAAACAATCTCATTTTGTATATGTATTTGCAAATGAGAAAGAGTTTAAGAGAATATAGAACAGTATTTTAACAGTGACTGTTTTGGGGATTTCCCTAAATCACATATTCTGTAGATTTTTAAAATTTCTTTTTCTACATTCGTCAAAATTTCTCTCTCTTTTGAAACTAGAAAAATTATTTTAAACTGATTGTATGTATGTATAAGTACTTGGAAAACTTAAAAATAATCAACTACTAAAATATATTTTTGTCTTGTTTCTCATGGTAATTCTCCACCCTCCAAAGATGAGAAGTTTCCACTGAACTTTCAATCGTACAGAGAACTTTGCTCATGAACCAGAGCCCCACTTTTCTTCCTTTCATGGCCTTCTGTCCTAAAACTATCCAGCCTGAAGGACACCATTTAGAGACCTCAAGGCTTGAGGCTAAAAGCAGCCAGCCTGCTCAACAACAGAAAAGGCAGGCAATGTATTGATCGCTTTGGTCACTTACTGTGCATTTAAATAATAGATCGTGGACTGGGGCTGTGGAGAGAGGGAAGTCCTGGCCAACACTCTATCATGGCCCCAGCTATGGATTTTGTCATTACTGTATTTGCCTTGTGTTACAGAGGGTAAAGATTGTATTTGTGATTGATAGCGGCAGATGGGCAATTTATCCTGCTGTTTACTTTTTATGGTGGTGAATGTGGAAGTAAATGCAGTCAGAACACTTGACTAAGCATTTGCTAATATCCTCTATTGACTGAGACACACAGGGAGTTTATCTGAGGTCCATAGACACAGCCTTCACATAGAACAGGAGCCTGTGTGATTGCCTGGGAGCCTACCTACCCAGGAAAGGGGTACCAGGCCCTTGACATCTATTATCCCATGCAAGTTTCATGGTCAGCTGGGAAACAGGAGTAATTACCCCACTTTGTAAAGAGGAAAAACAGGGAAACTGCCTCCAAGGTCACACAGCCGGTAGGCATTAGAGCTATGACTTGAGGATATGTCTGGTGGTACTAAAACTTATTATTTATGTTATATATGTACTATCTCAGAAGCAGACCCTGAACCAAGGGTTGATAATTAAGGAAATTGTCTCTCCCTGTCAGACACACACACACACACACACACACACACATGTGCTTGATTGAGCCAATGCACAGTGTATTTTGGATGGAAAATTCATTTGTGTGCTGTGATGGAAAAAAAATTATAATAAAAAATAAATTATTAAAAAAAAAACAAAAAACAGCAAGCAGGGACCAGCAGATGGTTACTTCAAGGGACTCCCACATGACTGACTGGGCCAAGTCTTTGACCCAGGTGGTTTGAAACTCACACTAGGCGTGTGCACATGCATGCCCAAAATCTCAAAAGGAAAATGGAGGAAAAAGGACTATAGAATGGCTATCCCCTACCTCTGGGAGATGAGGGAGTTGATTTCTCACTAAAAATTCTCTCCATCTCTCTCTGGCAAGCACACATGCCCTACCATTAGCTTTTCTCTCGAACACACACACACACACACACACACACACACACCCCAGTAATGGTGTGGAAGAAGTAGGACAGAATAAAAACAAGCCCAGCAAGAGTATGAGTTAAAATTAAACCTTAAACATAGGCTGATCCTACAGAGAATTCCAGAGTATAAATTACTCCTTAGTTTGTCCTGCTTGAAGCAAAGGAGTTAAGCTGTGTTGTCTCCCATGAGTTAATCCTTGGCTGTAAAACACACTGCTTTTCCCAGGGGCAGTGTAACTTCAATACCCTGAGAAAGTTCAGCAAAGCACATGGTGGGGGGAGTCTTAGCTAGTGACAGGAATATGAAGGGATTTGGGCAGAGCACCCTCAGTATGCCAGAAAGGAAAGGGTGAAACGGAGAGAGAAAAAGGCAGGGTCCAAAGTCAGGGATCTGACACTTTAGCAAGCCTTTAGCTAGTTAAAGATCCTCAAGATCAGTTCTCAACACCCAGCAGCTGGTAGTGGACAGATGGGAAATGTTTTGACAAGGGCAAATGACTTCTGCTGTCCAAAATCTCGTTTGTTAGAGAAATGCCCTGAACATTCCAAGGGTCCCTTTGTGGCCCACTATGCACTTCACCCTTTCAATTTTTTTTTTTTGAGAGAGATTTTCGCTATAGGGCGCGTGCGCTCGCCAGACAGACAGAGAGAGACATAGAGACAGAAAGCGAGAAATCACCCCCCAGGGGGGATGGTCACGCTGCAATCCCTTCTCCTCCGTTCTCCTCTTGGGATCTTGGGCACGCACGCAAACGCGCCCGGCGTGAGTTTTAAGCCACCGGGTCCGGGACGCGAACCACGGTCGACTACGTGGGAGTCCAGCAACATAGCCATTACGCTAACTGCTGGTTCCCAGCCTTTCAATTTTGAAAACACTCTTAAACTTGTTGCTTTTATCAATTCCAAGGAGCTGTAGAATTAAAGAACTAATGTTGGTCATAATTAGTAAGACCTGATTTAATTCAACAGGAGCGCGTTCTGGTATATATGGGGCAAAGATAAATTTGATTTCTTTTTTTAAATAAATGTTCACTGTTATAATAATTTTCAATTTGCAGAAGAATTGCAAAGATAAACAAAAAATTCTCATGTACCTCTACCAAGCTTCCCATAATGTTGGCATCTTACATTACTAGGGCACATCTGTCAAAATTACATCTAAGAAATTACCATTGATATGTCACTCTTTACTAAACTACAGACTTTATTCAGATTTACCAGTTTTTCTACTAATGTCCCAATTTTGTTCCAGAAGCTAATAAAAACAAGTAAATTTCTTATTGATGGCAACTAAGTCGTGTTTGTAGCTTTTGCATCATATAGTAGGTTCCATCCATTCACTATACTTTTCTAACTGAGTTGCCCTACATGCAAGTACATGTTTACAATGTTGTCTGTATTGTGTGCTGTTCCTGTAAGTTTGCTATTAAAATACATTAAACAACAACAAACCCACCACCAATAACAAGCAACAGTATCCTAAGTGACTATGTTTGTCTGATTTCTTCCACCAAGAATGGAATTTTCTTCCATTCCTAACACATAACTCTCTCAATCAAGAGTGAGCACTAAAACCAGCCCACACATTAAGACATTCATTCTTTCAGGTATTCATATAACATTATTTATTTGGGACTTAACTAGGCACAGGTATTAAACCAGTTATGAGACCCTGTTACTAAGCAGG
>NW_006208406.1:141802-156023 GCF_000334495.1 Tupaia belangeri chinensis
TATTCTTAAGTTCTACCCCCAAAATACAAGTAGGTGTGTCATTATGAACTAGGGCAAGTGCTAAAAAGAAAAAAGACACTAGGTATACATTTATCTATGGGTGGTGAAGACAAGGAAGACTGTATGAAGAAGCATCAGGTTTTTATAAGTAGGGTGATAAGTTTAGTTTGAGATACTCATGCAGAGATATTAGGCAGGCAATTGAATAGATGTGTTTGGAGCTCAGACTCGTGGCCTACTCTGATTATTCCAGCCAAATGAATTTTGTTTTCTCCTTTAATTTGAATTTTCATGATCCTCTACCTATATTTATTTTATGACACAACTTTTAAATACATTTTAATTTTATTTTTTGCTAGGTGTGTGCACTCATGAGAGAGAGAGAAAAAAGAGAAAGCACCGCCCATAGGAAATGGTCATACCAAAAGCCCCTTCTCAATTTTTCCATCCTTTCAGGATTTGGGGGATGTATACATACACATCTGGTGTGTTTCTCAAGCTGCCTGGACTGGGACCCAACCACATGGTCAGCCATGTGAGATCTGACTGCCTCAACCACCAGGCTATGGAGCAAGCACTATTTTATTAATTGACACATGTAATTATAGATATATTTGTTGGATAAAGTATCATGTTTCAATGTATATAATTATCAAGTTAATATACTTAGTACATGTGTCACCTCAGACATTTATCATTTTCTCGGAGAGGACATTTAAAATCCTCTCTTCTAGTTATTTAAAAATATACGATATATTATTGCTGACTATAGTCACCCTACTGTTCAATGAAAGGCTGGAAATTATTCCTTCTATCTAATAATAACTTTGTACCTGTTGATCAGACTCTCTCCATCATTCCCTGCTCACTACCCTTCCCAGCCTCTGGTAACCACAGTTCTACTCTCTGCTACTATGAGATCAACTTTGTTAGATTCCACATATGAGTGGAATGCACTGTTTGTTTTTCTGTTCCTGGTTTATTTCACTTAACATAATGTGCCCTAGGTTCATCCAGATTTTCACAAATGACAAAATTTTATTCTTTTTTATGGCTTATTAGTATTCCATTATGTAATTATCCCTTATGTGTATAAGGAACATTATGTAATAGTCCACATTTTAATTATCCCTTCATCCCTTGATGAACTCAAGGTTGGTTCTATATTTTTGCCTACTGTAAAGAGTGTTGAAATAAATGTGAGTATGCAGATATATCTTTGCTATATTATCTTAATAATAAAAATAATTTACCTTCTTCTAGATGTTTTTTCTTCCTCATTTACCTTCTGTTTTAGGCTCAAAGCTTCATAAGAGCATTTTTCATCTATCTTTCTTCTATACAACCTATCACAATTTTTTTTGTATCTAGTAGATGCTGAATAAGCATTTACTAAATTGAATTGGAAGGCATGTGAGTTGGCTTCATTATGGATATCTGACTATATCCATGGAATGGACTTGGTTTTTAAAAAAGTAAGCCAGATTAGTGCTTTCCAAACTACTTTTCATGGATACTATTGAATACTGACATAAATTCCATAAAAGGGAAGATTTCATGACCAATTAAGTTTATGAAACTCTGAGTTAAAGTTAGCTTGTTTTGTTTTTATGTAGACATTTCAGAAAGGGAATAGGTTATCAAATGTTTCCAAATACATTAAAATATTCACTCTGATTGTCTACTCTCACTTCACGTTTAGAGCATCTAGTAGAACTCATGTACTTGAGAAAAATTTGAAAATATTACAGATACTATTTCATTTTCTTATGGGTCATCCCTAGAAACAAGAATTCTTGCAAAATGAAGTGAGACATGGTACATACCCAGCCTCAAGAAATGACCAGAAGCAATATCATGACGCGGACAGCTTTCATTGGAGATGTGACCTTTGCCTTCCAGTGTATCCCCTGTCCTGGCCATTATATAGATGCTCCACATGATAGCAGACAGGGATGTAGCTCCTCAGCACTGACACTGTACAGGGCAAGAAGCTATTGCACCTCAGAGTGCCTCTTTTCCTGACCTTGTGGCACTCTAGGCCTCCCACACAAAGCAATACCACTAGCTTAAAGTGAGTTAGGAAGCACCAGATGGGTACAAGGGCTCAGAGAACGCAGGTATGACCCTAAATATTTAAGTCATGTGTTCTGGGGGACAGGAGTTTGAGCTTAAGCTAAATTAATTAGCTTATGTAGTTTGGGAAGGAGAAGAGACTGTTTATATCAGGGAGGCCAAAAGGGGAGGAAGATAGATGAACCAGGGCATGGCATGAGAAAAGTCTGCAGGGGTCAAAGCTAAGAGAAAGGAAGAGTGAGAGGTGGTCTGGCTCTTATCTAACCCCATTTAGGCAGCTGCTGAGGTCTGGGTATGAAAGTTCAAGGGCACAGCAGACAGGGACAGAGTCTGAAAAGGTTCAGTCCAATATTGCCTATTGCCCTGATGTCCACAGGTCAATACCTTTCTCCATCTGAGACACAGAGGATGATCCCCTTATTCTTCTTAAGGACATTATTTTCAGAGCTCCTTCACAAGTCTATACAGGATGTGGTCAATAGTGCCCTCACTGTGCCATTTGACACATAGAGGGAGGCTTCAAACTGCAGCTAGGCCCTTTCACCCTGCAGCATCACACAACTCCTGGCACTGAGGACGGATAACTCTTGCCCACACACTGTGAAGTGTGGCCACAAGCAAGATCTAATACAGAAAACTGAAAATAGGACCCCTGTGGTCAATATCAGGGTTTCAGAATAGAAAACAAATGTGTACACAGGCATTCCTTTTTTTCTTTAACAACAGAAATAGATTTTCTCACTATTATGGAGACTGGAAGACCAAGATCAGAATGTCAGCATGACTGGGTTCGGATTAGGGCCCTCCCCTTAGCTTGCATTCTACTGAGTAGTCTAAAAGAAAAAATCAGAGAAAGAGTTTTTTTCTGGATCCCTGATATTTATATGCTAAGATACTAACACATCCCTGTTGGGATTGAATTTATTTATCTTAAGTGAAAAATGTAGGGAGCCTATTTTGGTTTGCGCATTTCTGAGTGATAGAATCCGAATATTACAGGTCACCTCAGCCAATAAGACTCTAGGGATAACAAATTAAACCAGTTTAGAAGGTTAGAAATGGGTGATCCAAGTCACCTCTTGGGCCTGAAACAGCCAAAAATGAAACATTCTCTCTTTGATGTTTTTCACAGTAAAGATTGCTATGGACTGAATTGTGTTCTCCCAAAATTTATGTGCTAAATCCCCAATGCCCAGTGTGATAGTATTTGAATGTGGATCCTGAGAAATGATTAGGTTTAGATAAGGCATTCTTTTATGCACAGGGAGGAAGATCAACATCATAACTCCTCCTTGTCCTGCAACTATGGAGCCTGCTTCTCTCCATCTTCTAGCCTCTCCTGGATGTGCTTCCTGATAGTCAGACCAGGGATGAGTCAACCTGATCTAGCCATATGTGGCACCAGAGAGAGGTTTTGCAATCAATAAATATCAGCTAAAATTGATGTTGTTAATGCCCTACTCTTGTGGCCATGGGGATGGGTTGACTAGATGCCCCTTTAAGAAAGGACTTGCTGTTGCCCAGTTATGGGAGTGTGGTCAACCAATGGCCTCTAGCAGCTGGTCCCCTCAAATTATACTTTCTGGAGTGTAATTAAGTCCCCCAGTGAGTTAGCAGATCAAGGGCATAAAGATCTGCCAGGGCTGGCCTTGTGGCCTAATGGTTAAGGGAGCTGGATCCTGCATGTCCAACTGTATGGTATGATGTTTGAGTCCTAGCTTTAGTGGCTTGAAAAACATATTGAGCATGTATGTGTGTATACCCCAAATCCCAACAGGATGGAGAAATGGAGGAGAAGAGATTGCAGCATGACCACATCCACTGGGGGTTGCTTTTTCTCTCCCTCTCCTGTCTCTCTTTGGCTAACACATACATCCTCTGAAAAACAAAAACAAACAAACAAACAAAAAAACAAAAACAGAACCTGGCCAATTCAGACTGAGGCAGAACAATTCTTAGGGCTCCATTCCCTTACATCTCACTCCAACAGGCTGAAATTTCTTGGGCCCACACTATATAGCCTGACTGTTTGTCTACTTCCTCTAACCCTTGTTCCTCCTCTTTCCTTCCTAACTTCTCTATGTAAGTATTTTCTGGAGAGCTCAACCTAAAATATCTCCTAAAATTAAAGATCTGAAAAGGTCTAAGGTGGCTTCAGGGACAGGACTGAGAGAAGGGCTATGAAGGCAGGTGAATCCTCTGGTATTGCAAAGCTGAATTCCAGAGTTTCATTATTTCCCTAAGACATATCCCCTTTTAACCCCTTGATCCCTCTTGACCAAGTTGTAGATGGGTCCAAGTGAATTTATCTACTCACATGTATTTTCTTTAGGGGACAATGTGGTAGAATAAACCTGTTCGGTGGATAAGGCAAAAAACATTATGTACACATAGAATAGAGTCTGTTGAAAATTGGACCTTTCAATTGAAATAGAAATTGAGTTAGAACTAAAGCTATAACTAGAGAAAGACACACACACACACACACACACACACACACATACACACAGAACCACACACCGTTGTTATTTTAGTCAGAAATAAATGAACAAGGTCTATGCCCACATTGCCTCTGGGCTGTTTGCAGGTTTGTGAAATCTGGACAAAAGTAAAAACTCTGTTTCTTTGCCTCAGTTTCTTTGCTCATTAATAGGATTTCCTCCTCTGCCCCTATATGTTTTTTTTTTTTTTGACAGTTGTGCAAGTTAATCCTCATAAGTAATTTAGTAGAGTGCCTAACACAAAGTATTCCATAATGGCAATCGTTACTGTAATTATTATACTAGTTTTGTAAAAAAAAAAAAAAGTAAAAAAACAAAAAAAAGAAAGACGCTGTACAAGTCCTATCACTGGCCTTCACAAAGAAAAGTCAAGGCTATTTGTCAGGTCCTGCTGCTAAGTCTTAGCTTTGAAAGTCAAGAGCACTGCTATAAAATATGTATTTATATGTGTTGTGAGCCAATTGATTTCAAACTTCCTTCCCCTCCTCACCCCTGAAAGCCTAATTTATGTTTTAATTTACTGATGGTAACTAATTATTGCAGAGTAAGTACTCTATAATGGAAGTTCTATTAAATCACTGCCCTAATGAGTAGACATGAAGAACTTTTCTAGATAAAGTTCTTTATTCAGAACCATTTTCAAAGTAATATCTCTAGCTCTAAATATTTTATGACCAGTTTTAAGAAGTGTTTGGGGTCCAGGTCCCCATGGATGCCAACATGGCACATTAGAGTATGGGAAGCAATTTTCTCAGAGTAATGAGTTCTACTGTGGCTGCTGGATGACCCAAATGGGAAGCAGGCACTCTGGCCAAACCTCAGTAGGCCTTGGAGAAGAACAATAGCTGGCCAGACAGACAGTTGCCTCTTTGTCTGCAAAGAAACTGCAGAGTGATTTGACACTATGAGCTATTGCAATTACTATCCTGGAGTCATATAATGACAGTCAAAAGCAGACATTTCAGTCTGCACCTTTTAAAATTAAGATTTTCTTTTGTCTCTTTGTTAATATATGTATTTTTGCACTTAAAAATGGAAAAGTTTATGGAATTTGCACTGTTGTAATAGAAATGATTTGGGATAATGTAATGTCTGATTTGTTTTTGAGTCTGTTTCCATTATTTTATTAGTTAGTCACCTGGAGTTACTCATCAGGAGTGATCTCAGCATTTCTCATCTTCTATCCAGTGCTCCTTTCATGCCAACACTGCTTTCCCTTTCTGTCCCACCCTCTTCTCTGATAATACAATCTGTGTCGCTCTTGTAATCATCCATAAAGCAAGCAGAATGAATGCTTTACAATAATATACATGTCAGGGTGGTGCAGTGGGCAAAAACTCGCCTGAGACCTTGCCCTTTCTCTGCTACCATGGCTCCATGTGAGTTTCTACCTTTCTATGATGCTCAGATTCCCAGTGGCATAATAAAGAGTTCTATACATTTTTGGTAGTCTTGTCCACAGGCCCACTAGACAGGGTCCCAGAAAAAAAAAGTGCTGCCCTGCCCAAATTAAACCAGCAGCTCTCCTTGAATTCAAACCTATAAAACGTCACTCACATTTTCTTGAATAATTTCTGTGTCATGGGCCATTTCTTTTCTTTTCTCTTCATAGCTGTCTCTCAGCCCTCACTACTTGAACTTCAGCTAAGATATATACCGGCTTTAAAAGACTTGAATTTTACGGCACATGACAATTTTTGGAATATAAGCTTATATCTTTGCTGAGTGCCTGACTGTTGTGAGATAATTAATGAGTGTGACAGTAGAGGATGAGCTAGTCTTATTAACAGCGATCTCCTCACTTCCATTTTAGGAATTTTGTCCACACTGATGGTTTCAGAGGCCACACTGATGGTTTCAGCAATGAGACTTCAAGTGACACTTGGTCTCTTGTGAATGTGGAAGAAGCCACATATGCACAATCTTGGGAGGTCCTTGAATGTGTGTAAGCATGGGAAGACCCAGGATAGCCTGCATGGGCCTTTTTGTAATCAAGGCCCCTTTTCTTTCTCCTTCCTCTCATCCTCATTTGCTCATTCATCTTCTTCAGAGTCAGTGTGGATATGTTTGGTTCAGCTTCCTTCAGTTTATTTGGTAAGTTTACCAAGCCTTACCATGACTGGGTCCCATAGGGTTAGGCAAGAAGGAACTAGTTGTATTCCTTGCCTCTACTCACCCCCCGGCTAACAAGAGCTAATAAATTTAGCAAATGACTCCAATATGAATAGTATCAGTATTCTGTTATCAGTATGCAGAGTGTACAGGGACACAAAGGAAAAGAGATTGACTCCAGTTAAAGGACCTGGAATAATATTATACAAAGGTCTGAGGGAGGAGCATTTCAGATAGAGCTTACAGTATGGGCATAGGAGTAGAAGCAGGAATATCAGGCCCAGTGTGACCAAAGGATGGCTTAGTGGAAGATAAAGTTAGAAAGTTGTTGGAGAAGACTTGCATAAATCAAATAGAAGACTATGTGGTCAGCAGATTTCCAAGATGACCACCGACATCCCTGCCCTGAGTGTACACACCTTCTTCATGGTGTTCAGTTAAATGAGAAGCTCTGTGCTGGTGTGAAGGGTTTTACAGATATAATTAAGGTTTGGAATCACTCAATTTTAAAATATTGAGATCATCTTGGGTGGACCCATCCTAATCAGGCACACTCTTAAATGGAATAGGTTTCTTCCTGGAGATAGAGAGATGAACCATGGGTGGGAGGGGGGGTTGGGATTTTATCTGAGGGAAAGCCTTTGTTGCTAAATTTAAAGATGGCAGGGACTAGGTGACAAAGAGTGAGGGTAGATTCTGGGAGCTGAAAGTATTCCATGTCTGACAGCTAGCAAAGAAGGAAAGGCCTCAATCTTCAGACAAGAAACTGAAGTTAGCCACCATCTTGAAGGATCTTGGAATTAGACTCTGACTCAGGGTCTTTAGAGTGAAACACTCAGCTAACACATTGCTTTCTGCATTGTAAAAACTCGGAGCAGAAAACTCAGCCATGTTATCCTCAGACTTCTGATCCAAGAAGCAAGTGAACTTAGGAATTGGTATTGTTTTCCATCTCTGTTTGTGGTAACTTGTTTTGCAGCAATAGAAACTAACAGAATGCTTACCAGACATTCTTATCTTATAGAAGATGGTCCTAAGGCTAAGATATGAGAGGTAAGTATAACTAAAAGCAGATGATGGTAGGACAGAGGGGAGGAGGGTGTTGCATGAACAGATGCCCTGTGATGGACATGACGATGACCTATTTGAAAAACTGAGAATTGTGTTTGGATTTCAAAAAGCAAGGGGAGACTGTCACTAGATGAAGTCAGAGGTAGCAAGTCAGACTTTGCAAGATAGAATAGGGTCACATGAAATGAAAGGACAGGGTTCATTTATTATGTTTAAAAATCTCTCTTGGGGCAAGCGGGTGGTATAGTGGTGAAAGTGCTGGACAACCACATGGTAGGCTGTGGTTTGGGTTCAGGATTCAGTGGCTTGAAATTCATACCAGTGCATGTGCTTGCATGCCACAATCTTGAGAGAGAATGGAGAAGGGATTGTGGCATGGCCATAATGCCAGGAAGTGTTTCTGGCTTTCTGTCTCTTTTGTCTTTTTGTGGTCTCTCCAGCAAAAGCATGCTCCCAAGAGCAAAACAAACCTCTAGAAACCCTCTGACAGTAATATGATGATTATTATGAGTGTGGGAAGATATAACAGGTGTTTTGAATATAAAATATCATGCGTTTGGTGGTATATTAGGTAAGAAAAGAGAACAGAGTAAGAAAGCAGTAGTAGTTTCCAAATTAGTCATATAAGTAGATGATGATGTCATATAAATCAAGGATTATACTTGGGGAAAGATCATAGCTGGACAAAGCAATGAGTTGGACCTTTAGGAAATCCCACCACAGATGCTGAATGAAAATCTTCAGAACAGGCTGGAGTCCAGGGATGAGTCTGTGCTAGAGACCTAAATTTAGGGATCTTTAATTGTAAGCGGTAATGATTCCTTGGGAGATCATAAATTTGCCGAAGGTAAGAGATGACAGAATTAATTAGAGAGAGTAAGTTAAGGACCTTATAATGATTTTCAGACTTGAGAGTATAGCAGAGTCACCTGGTGACTTAGCAAAACTCAGACACAGAATTTCTGATTCAGTAGGTCAGGGTGGGGCTTGAGCATTTGCAATTCTTTTTTTTTTCAAATAATTATACATATTCATGGATATAGTTTGATGTTTTAGTGGACAAATACAATTTGTAATGGTCAAATCAGAATAATTAGTATATTCTGATATATATCATTATTTTTATCATTATTTGTCATTTTTTGTTGGGAATGTTCAGTATTACCTCTTTTAGTAATCTGAAATATACAACAAATTTAACTATAGTTATCTATAACAAATGTAACACTGGTATTTGTTCCTCTTATTGAACTGTAATTTCATTATCAGTCTACCAACATCTCTCTATTCCCCTACTCTTCTACCCTTCCAACCTCTGGTAATCACTACTCTATCCTCTACTTTCATGAGGTTGTTTTAATTTCCACATGAAAGTGGGAACTTGAGGTGTGTCTTATGTGCCTAGTTATTTCACTTAAATAATTCCCTGAAAGCTTAAACATGACAGAATTACATTAAAAAAAAAAAAGGCCAGATGTGCCAGCAGGTGACAAGGAGATTAAGTGACTGGATCCCACATAGTTGACTCTGTGGTTTATGTTCTGGACCTGTCAGCTTGAAAATCATGCCAGGCACGTGTATATGCACGTCCAAAATAGAGGGGAATGGAGAAGAAGGGATTGCAGTGTGGCCATCCACCTGGAGGGTGATTTCTCAGTTTTCCTCTCTCTCTGTCTCTCCAGTGGGTGCACATGCACTACGACAAAAATCTAAAAAAACAAACAAAAAACAAACCAAAACATGTCAGAGGTTGTGTGCAACATGCTGCAGGGAGACAGAGAAAAAGAGAAAGTGAGAAAACACCTCCAGTGGGGGATGGTCATGTTATAATTCCTTCTTCCCCATTTCTTTCTCCTCTCAGAATTTTGCTGTTTGCCAAGTCACCAGTTTTGGGACTGAACCATGCAGTTCGCCATGTGAGATCCAGCTATCTTAACCGCCATGCCACCAAATGACCCAGAATTTCATTTTTCAAAAACGGTTGAGTAGTATTCCATTGTATCTGTATCTATCTATTCACATTTTCTTCATCCATTTACCTGTTGATGCCCTCCAGCCGATTCCATATCTTGGCTATTATGAATAGTGCTGCAGTAAACACTGTAGTCAGACATCTTTACAACATACTGATATCCTTTACTTTTATTAATAGTGAGACTGCTGGATCATATGGCAGTTCTGTTTTTAATTTCTTGAAACCTCCATAATGACTATACTAATTTACATTCCTACCAACTGGGTAACCAACAAGGTAAAAGAGTTTTCCTTTCTCCTCATTAGCATTTACTACTTTTTATCTTTTTGATAATGCCTATTCTTTTTAAAATTATTTAATTTAATGTTATTTACTGTTATTATTTTTTAATTTGACCAGAAAGAGACAGAGAGAGGGAAAGTGAGAAAGCAAGCCACCAGCTCTAGGACTTGAATCATGGTTAGCCATGTGAGTACTGTGCCTTGATCGCTATGCAACCAGCTGGTCCCAGATAATACCCATTCTAACTAGCTAAGATGATATTTCAGTGCTGTTTTTATTTTATTTTAACATATATATATATATATACATATATATATATATGTTACATATATATACACACACACACAGATATATATATATATATATATATATATACACACATTTGCATTTAATCATTATATATCTTTACAATGTACAGCATGGTTTTTCCCAGCATGAATACAATACATATTATCAAGTCAAAGATTTGCCATATACATTATTGTTAATAGATACCTTTTTATTTTTGTGTCCATTAAATGTTTCATTTTCTTATTTTTTCCCTGATTCTTCCCTCTCACTCCCTATTACATACACATTATTACCCATCCCCTCCTATACTGTCTCTAGTACCTACAATTATTCTCCCTGCTATTATAGCTTTCAATCTTTCAATTTCTTCCATAGTGTACAGACATATGGTACATATTAAGTGGGGGCATGCAATGCCTGTCTTTCAGAGACTGGCTTACTTTGCTGAGTATCAAATCTTCCATATTCATCTACGTTCTATCGAATGTCAGGTTGTCATTTTCTTTTAGAAAGAGATTTTTGCTATAGGGCATATGTGCTTGCCAGTGAGACAGAGAGAGACAGAGAGACAGAAAGTGAGAAATCACCCCCAGGAGGGATGGCTGCATCACAATCCCTCCTCCTTTATTCTCCTCTTGGGATCTTGGGTACTCATACACTCATGCCCAGCAGGAAAAATGAGTCTGGGACTCAAACTGCATTTAGCCATGTGGGAGTCCAATGATGTAACCATTATGCCATCTGCTGGTCCCACAAGTTCATCATTTAATATTTCTGAATTCATTTTCACTACATGGTATGGTACATAGTCATCTGTAGAAGCAGATTCCTTTAACAGATCTTAATTTTTTAAAAGTCATAGATAATGTGAATTCTCTAGAAATTGATGGACACTAAGTTAGTTGCTTTGTTATGAAATAAGCCTCAACTTCACCATAGAATAAAGAATGTAGGTTAAAGAAAGCATAATTTATCACTTATATAGAACAGTATTGTTTCTATAATTTGAAACTTGAGGTACGTGGCTTCTATACTCAATTTGCAGAGCAATTTTATTATAAAGGCATCTTATATTTTATCAAACGCTTTTCCTGCATCTCTTGGAATGGGCATGTGGTTTTGTTCTTCATTCTGCTCATGGGATGTATTATATTTATTGATTTGTGTATGTTAAACTACTCTTGAATCTCTGGGATAAATGCCACATGGTAACAGTAAATAATAATCATTTTAATGTTCTGTTGGATTCAGTTTGCTTATATCTTATTGAGGATTTTTGCATCTACGTTTATTAGGGATATAGTCTTCTGTTTTCAAGGAAAATATTTGAAACTATACAAATACATGGATGTTAACCATATGCTGCAGAGTGTCCCCTGGGTCATTAAAGGAATTAAAAGAAAAGCAAGAACAAAGTAAGTCTACAATTAGTAGAAGACAATAAATTATAACGATGATCAGAGAAGAAATAAAATAAGAATGATCAGAGAAGAAATAAACAAAAGAGCAACAGAGCAACACAGCAAAAGTTGTATTTTGGAAAAGGCAAACAAAACTGGCAAATTATTAGCTGGACTAAGAAAAACAAAAGACCCAAATAAATAAAATTTAAAATGAAAAAGGACATATTACAACTGAAACCACAGAAAGACAAAAGATTATTACAGACTATTGTCAACAACTATATGCCAACATATTGGAATATCTAGACAAAATAGATATGTCTCTGGATACATACAACCTACAAAAATTGAGCCAGGAAGAAAACGAAAATCTAAACAGACCAATAACAGTAATAAGATTTAATTAGTAATAAAAAGTCTCCTAACAAATAAAATTTCAGTACAGAATGAATTAATTGCTAAATTCTATAATATAAAACCTTAAAAGAAAAATTAACATAATTCTCCTCAAACAACTCCAAAATATTAAAGTGAAACAACTCAGAGTTGTGGTGGTAAAGAAGGCTGGATTCACATGGACCACTGTGTGGTTCAACTCCCAGACTCGTCAGTTTAGAAAACATGTCGGGCATGTGTGCATGCATACCCAACCTCCCAAAAGCAGAGAGAAGTGGAGAAGAGACTGTGGCATCAACATACCCTATAGTGGGTACCTTCTCACTTTCCATCTCTCTCTCTCTTTCTGTCTCTCTCTAGTTAGCACAACCACCTTTTAGAAAAAAAAATTAAAGTAGAAGGAGTCCTCCCAAACTCACTCTATGAGATCAGCATTACCGCAATACCAAAACAAGACAAAGAGCATTTGCATTTCTAACCATCTGCCATTGAAGCTGATACTGCTGATTTGGTAATAATTATTGAGAAATCCTTCTATGTTAATCGCTAAGGGTCCTGTAAGAATAACCTGATAAAGAAAATAAAAACAGTAATCAGAGAGAGGTGAAAAATAAAGAGATTTATATTCTCATCGTTCAGGCTCTACTTTGGTAAAAGCAATCTGATCTCTTCAGACCTTTTTTTCCAAGCTCTTTTCTTTTTAGTCCACTTACTACTTTGATCTCTATTGTCACCCAAATTGGTTAAGGAAGTTAAAGCTGAGCCCATTATTTATACTACTACTAGGAATGGCTATCCTGAGCCTAGGTTTGGACACTGGTCTCTCTGAGTGATAGCTGAGTGCCACACTACTGAAATTCAGAAACTAGTAAAACATATTATTGGCTTCAGAAATTAAAAACAAAACAAAAACAAAACCAAACAAACTTACAAACTGAGACTACATGGCATAGTTGGTAGTAAGATGAATTGCTCTGCTTGAATCCACACGATTACTGTGGATTCAGATCCCCTGGTCACACTGAAACCATGTTAGGCATGTGTTCACATGCCTAAGATCTTGAAGAGTTGGAAGGCCAGGAAAAGGGGATCATGTGTGGTATGAAGAAACCCCATGGAGAGTGCTTTTCTCTTTCTGTCTCTCTCATGCCTGTATACTTTCTATCATGGATTTAAAAAAGTGAAAAATATGAGTACTTTTGAGGATTTCTCCTGAAATTAAACACAAGTTTAATTCCATCATGGTCAGAGAAGATGCTGGGAATGGTTTCTATGCCTTTGAATATGTAAAGACTTGCTTTGTGCCCTATGATGTGATCAATCTTCGAGAAAGTTCCATGTGGGGGTGAGAAAAAAGTGTATCTCATGGTTTTTGGATGGAAAGTTCTATAGATGTCTATTAAGTCCATTTCATTTATTGTTATCATTCAGATCCTTTGTCTCTTTATCTATTTTTTTGTCTAGATGATCTGTCCTGAGGGGATAGGGCAGTGTTGAGGTCTCCAACAATTAGTGTATTGCAATCTATCTCCCCTTTTAGATCTAACAGTCTTTCCTTCACATATTTGGGTGCTCCTGTGTTGGGCACATAGATATTTATAAGAGTTATATCTTCTTGATCTATTGATCCTTTTACTACTCCACAACTACTGATGAAATAAAGTTCGAAATCAAAAGATTCATGGAAGCTAGTGACAATGTGGACATGAGTTTCCATAATCTTTGGGACACTGCAAAGGCAGTCATAAAAGGGAAGTTTATAGCAATTAGTGCTCATAAGAGGAAGACAGAAAGAAGGCAAATGGATCACTTATCATCATGCCTCAGAGAATTGGAGAAGCAACAGCAAAATGATCCAAAAAACTCCAGGAAAAAGGAAATAATAAAGATCTGAGAAGAAATTAATTAAATAGAAAATAAGCGAACTACACAGAAAATAAATGAAAGTAAAAGCTGGTTCTTTGAAAAGATAGATAAAATTGATACACCACTAGTGAGACTTATTAAGAAGAAGAGAGAAAGGAAGCAGGTGAATCAAATCTGCAATGAAGCAGGAAATATAACAACAGACAAAGCAGAAATACAGAACATAATTAGAGGATATTATGAACAAC
>NW_006208406.1:157632-160938 GCF_000334495.1 Tupaia belangeri chinensis
AGCCCTCAGAATGGGAAAATATTTTTGTAAACTCTGCATCAGATAAGGGATTGATAACCAGAATACATAAGGAACTAAAGAAGCTGTTTGGAAAAAAGATGATGAACCCTATTAAAAGATGGGAGAAGGAATTGAAAGGAACACTCACTAAAGTTGACATATGAATAGCCAGAAGGCATATGAAAAAATGCTCAACATCCCTCATTGTAAGGGAAATGCAGATCAAAACAACAATGAGATACCACCTAACCCCAGTCAGAATGGTGAAGATTAAAAAAACAAAGAATGATAAGTGTTGGCCAGGATGTGGTGAAAGGGAAACTCTCTTACACTGCTGGTGGGAATGTAAACTAGTCCAACCACTGTGGAGAGCAATTTGGAGATTCCTCAAAAATCTACAAATACAACTGCCATATGATCCAGCAATTCTATTTCTTGGCATCTACCCAAAGGAAAGAAGAATTTCTCATTGGAAAAGTGCTTGCACGTCAATGTTTATTGCGGTACTTTTCACGATTGCTGAGACAAGGACCCAACCCAAATGCCCTCGTATGGCTGAATGTGGCATGTATACTCTATGGAATACTATTCAGCCATTAAGAACAACAAAACCCTGGATTTTGACAGAAAGTGGAAAAATGTGGAAGGTTTACTGCTGAGTGAAGCAAGCCAGGCTATGAAGGAGAGACTCTGTATGTCCCCACTTAATATATACCGAATGTCCACACTCTATAACTGAAAACGACGGGCTAAATTATATACAAACACAAAAGGTGGATGTGAATGCCAGATGTGGTGTGTGTGGAGGAGTGGGCCTGGGGAAGAACATTTGGAGGAGGGATACGAAGACAGCATTGTTGAGACAGGGAGGTAGTGTTGTTATATTTTTATCAACTCGACCGGGGAGAAATGTTCTTATATTGAAATGATCACCTTGTAAGCTAAATAATGTGCTTGAATGTCTTTAAAAAATGTAAAATAAATAAAAAAGAACAAAAATAAAAAAGAAAGAAATTGGATGAATATGGAGGATTTACTGGTGAGTGACGCAGCAAGCCAGGCTATGAAGGAGAGTCATTGAATGTCCCCACTTAATATATACCGAGTATCCGCACTCTATGACTGAAACCAATGGACTAAAGATACAGAAACACAGTAAATGGTTGTGAATACCAGGTATAGTGTGGGTGGAAGAGTAAAGTCTGAGAAAGGACATTTAGAAAAAAAAATTGAGAGATCAAAGCATTAATGTGACAAAGAAATGTGGTATTATCTGTTGAAGATATTTTGTAGTTTTATCAACTGTACTAGGGAGAAATGCATACATGTTGAAATATTCACTTTGTAAGCTAAATAACATGATTGAATGTATTAAAAAACAGCATTAAAAATAAATAAGTAAATAAAGCTACAATGAGAGAGCACCTAAAAAATTTAAAAAATGTAAAAATAAGCTTAAAAAATTAACAGACACAAGAATGTAAAATTATGTGTTGAAAATGATGCTTATGGTAACAGTCTTTGTCTTGATAGACATGCATGCATGCATGCTTAGAAAAACAGTAGCTCACACTGAAAAGATGTACAATGATTACATGTAAATAAAAATAATAATTAAAAGAAACTACTGACTGGAGCCAGCAGTTGACATGGTGGCTGAGGCACTGAATTCATACTTGGCTGACCACGGTTCAAGTTCTAGCCCCTGCTGCTTAAGGTTCATGCTGGGTATGTGTGTGTGTGTGTGTTTAAGTCCCCTATTATTTTTAAAAATAAGGTTTTTTTTCACTTGAATTCACAGAATGGAGGAGAAAGGATTGTGGCATGGTCATTGACCACAGGAGAGTGATTTCTCACTATCCTTTTCTCTGTCTTTCTCCACACATACCTAAATGTCAAAAAGAACAACAAACACAAACTCTACCAGCTAAATAGAATAAATACTTTTAGTGTCACAAAAGAAGCAAATTACAATTAGTCTCAGACATATTTGGATATATACTATGTCATAAATTCAAAATTGTAGTTGTTTTCAGGGAACTTACATCCCAGTGATTAAGATCTACATACAGGTTGTTAATTGTTTTTAATTTTTTTTTATTTTAAAAATTTTCTTTATCTTGGGGCAGCAGGTGGTGTGATGGTTAAGGTGCTGGACTCTCACATGGCTGACCATAGACTAAGTTCCAGACCTGGTGGTTTCAAAATCATGCCAGGAAAGTGTGCATGTATGCCCCAAATCCCAGGAGGAGAATGAAGGATAATGAATTGCAGAGTAGCCATGTCCCCAGGGAGGGATTTCACACATTTCACCTCACTGACTCTGTCTGTCTCTCTCTGGCAGGCGCACACACCCTATGGCAAAATCTTTAACAAAATTATTAACTTTTAAATTTACATTTAATCACTGTATATCTTTACATTGTACAACATGGTTTTTTCCCAGCATAAATACAGTGACTACTAATCAAGTCAAAGGTATTACCATATACATTATCCTCAGCAGATAACTTTTAATTTTTGTGTCTATTAAATGTATCATTTCTTTCCCCCCCCATCCCCTCTCTTTCATACCCTATTACCAACCTTCTATTACCCTGCCTATACAGTCTCTAGAATCAGTATCTACAGTTACCCTCCATGATAATATATATACCTTTCAATCTTTCAGATTCTGCTATAGAATGCATGCATTATAAATTGAATTTACCCAACATGAATACACTTCACACCAGTCCAGCTGAAGATATAATAAAACACATTATCAACAAAAGATAATAATCCATTTCTGTGTCTGATAAATGTCTTGCCTCTATTTTTTTCCTCAACTTCTTTGCTTACATTCATCCTCTTCTCCCACTCTCTTTTCTCATTGTCCCCAGTATCCATAATCATTTTCAATGCTTCTATGTCCTCTAATCTTTCAGTTTCCACCATAGATTGTAGACAGCCAGTATATGTCAAGTGAAGATATACAATGTCTCTCTTTCAGAGCCTGGCTTGGTTCACTCAGCAGTAAATCTTCCATATTTACCCACTTTCTGTCATATATTTGCCACACTTTTTCAATCCATACATATGTACATAGACAATTTGAGTTGGTTCCATGTCTTAGCAATTGTGATTAATGCTGTAATAAACATAGATAGACAAACACTTTTCTGATTAAGCATTTTCCTGTCCTTTGACTAGATACTCAGGAGTAGAATTGATGGATCACATAGTAGTTCTATTTGTAGGTCTTTGAGGAACCTCCATTTGTTCTCCACAGTGGTTGGACCAATTTACATTCCCACCAGAAGTGTA
>NW_006208406.1:161032-165415 GCF_000334495.1 Tupaia belangeri chinensis
CCCCCCAGGGGGGATGGCCACACTGCAATCCCTTCTCCTCCATTCTCCTCTCAGGATCTTGGGCACACACGCACATGCGTCCGGTGTGAGTTTTAAGCCACTGGGTCCGGGATGCGAACCACGGTCGACCATGTGGGAGTCCAGCAACATAGCCATTACGCTAACTGCTGGTCCTGAGGAGAGTTCCCCTTCACCACATTCCCATCAGCACCATGAGGCAGTGAGAAAAATTTTTATTTTGTGTTTTTTGGGTGGAAATTTCTATAGATTTCTGTTAAGTCCATGTGGCTTATTGTATCTCATAGGTCCTGTATCTCTTTGCTTATTTTTTGTCTAGTTAATCTATCTAAAGGAGATAACGGGGCATTGAGATCCCCAACAATTACTGTGCTGTAGTCTATCTCTCTTATTCGATCTAGCAGTCTTTCCTTCACATATTTGGGTGCTCCTGTGTTGAGTGCATAGATATTTATAAGCATTATATCTTTTTCATGAATAAGCCCTTTTATGAGTATACAATGACCTTCTTTGTGTCTTCTTACAGTTTTTGTCTTAGAGTCTATTTTGTCTGAAATCAGTACAACAATTCTAGATGTTTTCTGGTTTCTGTTTGCATGGAATACTTTTTTCTAGCCCTTCACTTTTAGTCTTTGTCTTTATTCATGAGGTGAATTTCTTGTAGGCAACTGAGGGTTTCTTCTTTTTTTTTTTTAAATCCATTCTGCCAGTCTGTGTCTCTTGATTAGAGAATTTAAACTATTAACATTCACCATAATAATGGAACAACTCTAGATGTTTTCTGGTTTCTGTTTGCATGGAATACTTTTTTCTAGCCCTTCACTTTTAGTCTTTGTCTTTATTCATGAGGTGAATTTCTTGTAGGCAACTGAGGGTTTCTTCTTTTTTTTTTTTAAATCCATTCTGCCAGTCTGTGTCTCTTGATTAGAGAATTTAAACTATTAACATTCACCATAATAATGGATATTTCCTGATTCATCTCTGCCATTAAATTAGCCATTTTCTTGTGCTTTTTTTGTTTGTTTGTTTGTTTTTTTGTATATTATTTCTTCTGACTGTCTTTAGTTTTCCTGATATAGAACTCCCTTCAGATTTGAAGAGCTGGTCTGGAGTTGGTAAATTCTTTCAGGTTTTTTTTATCTAAAAATTTTTTTTCACTTGAAGGATAACGTTGCTAGGTATAGTAATCTTGGTTGAAATTATTTTTCATTTAACACTTTGAATATATTTTCCCATTCTTTCCATGCTTGCATTGTTTCCAGTGAGAGGTCCAATTTTAACCTGGTGGGCTGTCCTTTGTAGGTAACTTGTCATTTCTCTCTTGCCAATTTTAGTATCTCGTCTTCATCTGTGGTTTTGGCCAATCTGGCTATAATGTTCCATGGAGAAGATTTTCTTGGGATGATTCTATTTAGGGCCCTTCGTATTTCTTGGGTTTGGATATTTGAATGCCCCTCTAGATTTGGAGAGTTTTCTTCCAGGATTTCATGGAATAGATTTTCAATGCCCTTATTAGTTTCTTCACCTTCTGGGATACCAGTTATTCAGAAGTTTTGAGGTTTAATGAAATCTAAAGTTTCTCATATACTGTTCTCACTTTTATTTTTTGGTTATTTTGTCTATCTTTTTGGTGTTTTTTTTTTTTTTTCCCTAGGACAGAAGTATTTTTCTTCTACATTCAAAAATTGATCTTCTGCATGATCTAATCAGCTTTTAATACTTTTGAGGGAGGTTTTGATTTCCTGTATTAGAGCCTTTATCTCTAAAAGTTCTGTTTTGATTCTTTTTAGTGGCATCTATTTCTTCTTGCAAATAATGTAAGTACTTCCTCATCTCTTATAGCTTGTTGTCTCTTTTCCCTTGTATCTTCTATATTTTGTTGTCTCTTTTTTCCTTGTACCTCATTTAGATTTGTCACTAAAAATATTCTGAATTGTTTATCTGACATTTTCATGAATTCCATTGTACTGTCTGTGGATGGTGAGGAATTGTTCTTTCCCCTTGGGGGAGAGATATCTTGTTGGGTTGTCATATTTCTTTTGCCTCGGCACTGGTTTCTGGTCATGTGATAAATTAGACATTTCTTCCTAATTTCCTGGAGTTATTTTTGAGTGTTCAAAAGTGTGTGGGAAGAGGTGATCTGCAATCTTTTTGCAGCTCTGTCTCCCTGACATTCACCCTGTAACCTCTACTTTTGTCACTGGGACCTGATGTTCCAAAGTCTTCCTAGTTTCTAGGGAACAGGTATACCTGGGGCTAAGTAGGAAGAAAGTAGGGATTATGCAGCACTCAATGTGTGCTGTATGCTTCAGGAGACTATGAAGTCTGGAAAGTGGAGGTTCCAAGGTGGTCTCTGGCTTTGGTTCACTCACTTGTTTCTGCTGCACAGGAGCAGGGAAGAATGGCAGAGAGGAAGTTGGAAATGAGAGGGTCTGGGCACCTGGAGTGGACAGGAAGAAAGCACAGGATCCTAGGTAGTCTCTGGCCTCTGGTTTACTCACTCACTTCTGCCATGCAGGAGCTAGAAAGATATTAGGTATTTATTAAGCAGGAACATAAAAATGCCTTAGTTTCATACTCTAGTTTGCTTTGCTTAGCATTAAATCTTCCACATTTGTACACTTTCTAACAAATGTCATGGTATCATTGATGTTTATGCCTGAGGACTATTCCATAGAGTATATGTGCTACATTTTTTCAATCCACTCATCTGTTCTTGAACATTTGGGTTCATGTCCAAGCAATTTTTTAATGAATTATTTTATTTAACTTTATTTATTTCTTCTGAGGCAGAGGTTCTGATCTGGGCTGTTTTCAGATTTCGCCTTCAGAGAAGTTCCCATCCTTCAGAATTACAAGTGACTATTGGTTGCTGTTTAAGTAAGAGTTAAATCAAAGGTTAAGGTGAATGTCAATTTGCTATAACACTTTTCTGAGTTATCTAAGAACTTTTCTATATCTTTTCTGACTTGTGAGAGATCCTGCACTGAGAAGCGAACCTAAGGTCCAATAGACCCTGCAAGAAGGGACTTAGTACTGCTAGGAGGGTGGAGACTAGTTTTCAGGTTTTAAAAAGCATCTACCTTATTGACTATACAAAAGCTCTATCCAGAGGACGTACTTTTAATTTAAACTTTCATTTATATGGCTAAACCTCTTGAATCCAGTCTCTTGAGAAAGTAACCAAGGGGTCATTCCAAAGGGGAAGAAAATTAGCTAAAGAGGAAACAGTGAGAGTGCAAGAAGACAGGAAGGGAGAAGGTAGCTAGAAGCTCCAGGCTTAACTTGTCCAATCCCATGTCTTGAGACTGTCAACTTAACAAGTTTCTGGACAGGAATTTCCTAGCCTTTGTCCCTGATACAAAGACCACTTCAAAGTCAGTTCTGGTATCTTTTCTCTAAAGCCAGTTCTGGTATATTTGAATTCCTGTCCCTTGGGAGATTTGATATCTCCCAGAGGAGCTATCAAGCTTATAAACTTATATGTATTAATAGAATTCCAAATATTTATATTGATTAGAATTTTAACTTTTAACATATATCAGTAACTTATTAACATATGCAAATAAACAACAATGAAAAAAAAAAACCACCTGGTTTAACGAATTCCCCAATGTAGAGCTAAACAATCTAATTAATAGACCAAACTAATATCTTTCATTCCTACAAAATCTAAAGAATTAACAATAGAATAATCAAAGCATGTAAACATTGACAGAACAGGCCTTCTGCAAGAGACAGCTCTATGGCTCCTGCGATCTAGCCATTTTGGGGGAAATGGAGAAATGAAGAGGTCCCACTGATAATTCAGCCTCCAGCATACAAAACTTGTATGATTGAACTTCCAAGTTTGGGAAGAAACCGATCATCCACCAGATGACTAGAAATTGCTGTAGGACCACAAGAAATATAGGGAAGCAGGGAAATACCTCTCCTCCAAGGGAAAAGGATAACTCCTCTTCATCCACACACAGTTCAATGGAAATCATGGAAATGTCTGATAAAGGATTCAGAACATTCATAATGGCAAAGCTTACAGAGATGGAAGAGAAGAGAGACAAGGAACTGCTGAAGAGGAAGGAGAAAGGAGCTTAAGAGTTCCAGGAGGTGAGGAAATTTATGCAAGATCTAAAAGAGGAATTTCACACTTTACAAAAGAATCTGATGGAACTGTTAGAGATGAAGGCTATAATATAAGAAGTCAAAATTTCCCTTGAAAGTATTAAAAGCAGAGTAGATCATACAGAAAATAGAATCTCAGATGTAGAAGAGAAAATGGCTGGCCTAGAAAAATCCACCATGGAGACTGAGAAAATGGCCCCAAAATTTGAGAATAATATACGAGAAATACTAGATACCATCAAA
>NW_006208406.1:166180-170366 GCF_000334495.1 Tupaia belangeri chinensis
TATGAAAATAGAAATGGAATATTATGGATGATAACATGCATGATTAAGCCACTATGCAGTTTATTCTAGATGGGAAACCACATTTAGTATGTTGTGATGATGCTCAAAGAATGAATGTAAATTAATTTTAAAAATTTCAGAAGAAAAAAAAACATTAAAAATACCTATTTGATGACTGCAGTAAGCTATATAGCCCCAGCTAGGTGCTATAAAGTATATGTTCATTCTATTCACTGAGGTTTATGCCTAAAGTCAGACTTGTGTTCATGGATATGTATATATCAGCTGTGCTTGCTATTGAAAATATTTAGATTTATTAAGATATTTAGTGAAACAATAAAATGGGGGAGGCATAGAAAGCAACAATAGATACCAGACACAGTGTGGGAGGAGGGTGGGAGATGGCAGAGGGTGAGATAGGGAATCAAGGAAGGGAAAAAAGGCAAAATATACAGGAAACAAGAAATGGAAACACATATGTTGATGTGCTTGATTGAGCCAATATACAGTGTATTCTGAATGGAAAAATCTCATTTTGTATGCTATAATGATGTACAGTGAATGAATATAAATAAATAAAAAAACTTAAAAAAAAGCATGTAAGCTTATTAATGAAAACTAAAAAGAGGACTCAGAAAGGACCAGGCAGCTATGTTCTCCATGAGTACATGCTTAACATTGCATTTACATTCTTTCATATCAGATTTATCTCTTTAATTCAGGTACATTTCACTGGCTACTTAGCATGCAATTCTGTCATACATTTCTCTGCTTTTGGTTAATTTTGGCTCTGCTTAATGCTTTGCTTAGCAGTTCAGAAAACCAGTCAGCTTCTCCATAGAAAATGGAGATATTTACCCAGTTAAATGATTAGATTATCAGAAACTTTTACTTGTAAGAGTACATCCTGTTTGTGGATTTTCTTAGAGACATAACATTTTAATATTATAAGAGCTAATTTCCCTGTGGTCACTTTGACACCATACTCTCCAAAGAGTCATGACTACTTTTTATCCTCATTTTTTTTCCTTGAAAATTTTAATCATACAGACAAAGATGGTGGGTTTTGACTTTTTAATTGACCATATCATCATCTGTCAGAGTTCTTAGAGCCCAAATATATCTAATATCTCTACTTCTCCTAAGCATGATATTCCCAAAAGTCCCTTTCAGTGAGCAGGCCTTCAGAGCTAAAGTTTGTAAGGTTCCCAAGGCAAACCCAAGAGTTGGGGTAGTACTCATGCGGAGAGTCTTGCTGGCACTGGAGCCAAAGTTTCCTGGAGGACTGTTGAGGAATAGGAAGCAGGCTGCATGGCAGTGCAGCTAATGTGCCCCAAGTTCCAAATAAAATTCTGGAGGAGGGGACAGTACTCATGATGAGAGACCTTCTGAAACTGGAGCCAAAATCTCCCTGTGAATGTTTGGGGCCTAAAAACCAGGCCATGTGGTATCCCAGCCTACAAGCCCTGAGTTCCAAATACAAACCCAGGGGGTGGGGTGACACTCATGGTGAGAGGACTTCTGAGACTAGAACCAAAATCTCCTGGACAGCTGGGAACCAGAAAGCAGACCATAGAACAACATAGCTTAAATGCCCTGAGTTCCCAATGCAAATTCCTATGGGTAATTCCTTTGATAATATCATATTTCGGTCTAGCAGGTGGTGTGTTTGTTAAGCACTGAACTACCACCATGGTTCTAGGTCTGGAGCAGCAGCTTGAAAATCACATCACGTACTTGTACTTGCCCAAAATCCTGAGACTTTAAACATGGAGGAGAAGGGATTATTGTGTGGCCATCTCTCTCAGGGGGTGATTTCTTTTCTTCTCTTCTCTTCTCTTTTCTTTATTTGTTTTTTTATACTTTATTTATTTTTACATTTTTCCACAAACATTTACTTTAAATGTCAAAAATTTTTTGCTCATACTCCCTAGTTCTTGATAGTTAATAAACAACTTTCAAAATTTCAAAAAAATTGAATTTAAAAGATAATGTTTAAATTTTTGTTATAATTTTGTTCGTGACTCTATAACAACAGAGACTATTTTTAAAAATATTTTAAAGAAAATATTTACATGTCAACTACTCAAAACTGTTGCAAAACAAATACCCAGCACACAATTTACACATAAACATTCTCAATTCAGCCCTGCCTACCTAGTATTCTGTGATATACCATCTGCTAACAAATATCAGTCTCTTTTTCTTCCTTCAAAATCTTCCTCAAGGTAATTCTCTGGTTGTGGCTGCTCTTTTGCGATCTCTACTGATTACAATGCTGGGTTGGAAAAGTCCAGGTTACTTCAGGTACAAATTCTTAGGGTCTATAATCCTCTCTGCCAGGCAGAACTGTTTATGGTGCCAGGCTATCTTTCCGAGAGCTTCTGTTGGCTTACTTGAGATTTACCTTCGTTCCATAGTTTACTGGTTTAATCTTCAGATACGACATTCCAGTCAAAGCCTTGTCCAATAATGAGTATTTCTGATTTCTGATACAAGGCATCAGGTATTATTGACTTTAAGCAAATAACCATTCTGCTACAAATAAGAATATTCTCAAATATTTTCCAATTCCAGAGGGGTCAGGAAGGGAGAAAAGTTTGTTTCCATTTAAAGAGACAAACAAGAAGAAAAAAAAGACATTTTAACAAATTGCTGAACCTATCAACAGCTCAAAAGGAAGCAAAATCCTTAAATTGGGAAAACAAAGCATAGTTTAAAAAATCAGTAATGTCTTACTCAAAATCATAAGATTCTATTTCACCAGTTCAGTCTAATGTAATTCATATCTCTTCTGCAGTGTTATTGTGGTCTGATCTTTCCATTTAAATACCGCAAGTTAACATTTGATGTTATTATTGATATTTCTTATCCCTAGCATTAAATGGGTAATTTTCTTGGTTGCTTTTTATTCTCTTATTTCTGTCTGTGTGACTTTAGTTTTCCTGGTATAGCACTCCCTTCAGAACTTCTTGAAGAGCTGGTCTGGTGTTGGTAAATTCTTTCAGGTTTTGTTTATCTGAGAATGCTTTTATCTTTGCTTCCCATATGAAGGATAATCTTGCTGGGTATAGTATTCTTGGTTGAAATTGTTTTTCACTTAACACTTTAAACATATTTTCCCATTCTTTCCTTGTTCATATTGTTTCTGTTGAGAGGTCTGATGTTAGCCTGATGGGATAACTGTTATAAGTAACCTGACATTTCTCTCTTGCCAATTTTAATATCTTGTCTTTGTTTGTGGTTTTGGCCAATCTGGCTATGATGTGCCTCGCAGAAGATCTTCTTGGGTTGATTTTATTAGGAGTCCTTTGTATTTTTTGCCTCTTTAGACTTGGAAATTTTTCTTCCAGACAGATGCCATTTAAATCTGAGGTGTCCTGGCACATTCAGGGACCAAGGTGACTGAAGCTATGCTCTAAACCCCATCTTCTAAACCCCCAAAACACTGAGACAGAAGCCTTTTTAAATCTGAGAGGTGTCCTGGAATATTCAGGGATCAAGGTGCCTGAAGCTATGCTCTACACCCTATACTCTAGACTCCCGAAACACTGAGACAGACAGGCCTATGTGCAGAGCAGCCAAGCATGTAAATACTTTTAGGGTCATTGAAATCCTCAACACTTATTGAACCTCCTGCTTAAGAAAGAAACTCTTTTATAAATCTGAGTTCAAAATCTTTCTGTGGATGCTACATTGCAAAACACAATAGAGGAGAAATTTTTGTCACAAAGTGACCAGAGGAACAAGAAATACGAGAAATCAAGAAAATATTTATCTCCTAAGGGAAAAGAACAATCCTTCATCATCCACAGACAGTACAGTGGAACTTGTGGAAATGTTTGATAGAGAATTCAGAACATTCATAGTGACAACACTATATGAAATGCAAGAGCTGAGAGACAGTGAACTCCAGAAGATGCAGGAGAAAAGAAACAAGTTCCAGGAGGTGAGGAAGTTCTTGCATGATCTAAAAGAGGAAATACATACCATAAAAAAGATGGGACCGGCAGTTGGCGTAATGGCTATGTCACTGGACTCCCATGTAGTCGACTGTGGTTCAAGTCCCGGACTGGGTGGCTTAAACTCACGTCGGGCGCGTGTGCTTGCGTGCCCAAGATCCCAAGAGGAGAATGGAGGAGAAGGGATTGCGGCGTGACCATCCCCCCTGAGGGGGTGATTTCTC
>NW_006208406.1:170399-185790 GCF_000334495.1 Tupaia belangeri chinensis
GCGTGCGAGTGCACGCGCCCTATAGTGAAAATCTCTCTCAAAAAAAAAAAAAAATTGGCAAGAGAGAAACATTAAGTTACTTTCAAAGGATATCCTATCCTATCTGGTGAGCGCACTGTGCCCTATAGCGGATAACATCAGACCTCTCATTAGAAACAATGTAAGAAAGGAAAGAATAGGAAAATATATTTAAAGAATACTATATATCCAGCAAGATTATCCTTCTTACGGGGGAGAAAAGGGTAAACATTCTCAGATAAAACCTTAAAGAATTTACCAACACCAGACCAGCTTTTCAAGAAGTGCTGAAGGGAATGCTATACCAGGAAAACTAAAGACAAACAGAAATAAGAGAACAAAAAATGACCAAGTTAAAGGCCAACTTATTGGTAGTTACAAGCTCAGACATATCAATAATAATGTTGAATGTTAACTTCGAGGATTTAAATGGAAATATCAGGACACAGTAACACTGCAAATTCAGTAGAAGAGATATCAATTACATGAGTCTGAACTAGTGAAATAGAATTTTTTGCTTTACTGATTTTCTTCATTGCTTTGATTTCCATATTTAAGGATTTTTGTATTCTCTTGAACTGTTGATCAGTTCATCTACCTACTATTTGAACTGAATACTAACCTTTTTCCTGATTTTAAGTTTTAAGAAATTTTCTCTTAACATTTTGTAAAATTTTGATCTACTAAAACTGTTTTTCTTTAATTTAAAAATCCTATTAATGCCTTCTTAATGACTGCAGTAAGCTATATAGCCCTAGCAAGGTGCTACTTTATATTATGTTCACTTTACTCACTGAGGTTTACTCCTAAAGTCAGACATGTATTTATAGATATGTATATATCAGCTGTGCTTGCTATTGAAAGTTTTTAACTTAATTAAGATCTTTAATGCATTAATAACATGTGAAAAAAGGCAAAAAATTTCATCCAGACTTTTTCAAAAGAAATAAATGAAAAATAAAAATAAAGCTAGAGCTTTGTTGATGACTAACATGAATTCCCTTGCTTGTTCTCCTCAGAAAAATCATTTATATTTATTTAATATATATCTTTTCTATTTGTAATAGTCTGTATTAGATTTTTATTTACATATAGAACTGTTGTTTTGTATGTGACTTTACATATACAAAAATTGTATACACCCTGTTATTATCAACACTCAACTTGTTTTCCACTCAAAATTTTAAAATTATATTTCTTCTTCCTTTTTTAAAGTTTGTTATGAGGCACATGCCCTCATTGGTGAAAGACAGAAAGAGAAAGAGAGGGAAAGTGAGAAAGTACCTCCAGGGTAATGACCACCCCGCAATCCCTGATCCATTTTCCTCTCTGGATTTTGAGCACACATACATACATACCCATCATGTTTCCCAAGCTTCCAGGTCTGAGACTCAAACCATGTGGTTGATCATGTGACATACAGTCACCTCAACCACCATGCCACTGGCTGGCCCCCCAAATTATGTTTCTAGGATCTCTCTAAATTTATATTGTGTGTGCATGTGTATGCATATATGCACTTATATACATACATAGAATGGCTGGATTATAAGATTATGTGCATTTACAATGTGCTAGATAAGGACCTTGTAAATTATAACATTACGTGCATTTATAATGTGCAGATAAGGAGTTGGCAAAATTTCTTATAAAGGGCTATATAGTAAATATTGATCTCTCTCAATTACTCAACTGTACCACTGTAGTGTAAAAGTAGTCATAGACTTTATCTAAATAAATGATGTGAAGGTGTTTCAATCAAATTTTGTTAAAAAGACACAAACAGTTTAGATTGTCCCTGTAGGGTATAGTTTGCAAATCCCTATGCTAAATACTGGTAATTAGGAGCAGAAACTGAAATGAGAGTAGAAGTGGGTTTTGAAGTCTGGGAAGGAATTTAACAAGACAACAACATTGTGTGTATGTTATAGTGGTGATGGTGAGGGAAATAAGAGATATTTCATGGAGAGAGAATTGCATATGCCTGGGGAGACAATGTAGTCTAGGTTGCACTGGACAACACATACTCAGAAAAGAAAAATGGAAGGGAAGATTTCAAGCAACAAAGATTGGTGAATTGAGCTATTGCTATATCTCGACTAAGAAGTTGAGCTTTATCCCTTCAGGTGAAAGTTTTTAAGCAGAGGAGGGACAAGGTCAGATGTGTGTTTTAGACAGACTGGAAGAGTGCAGAATGATTGCAGAGTTGAAAACAAATAGAAGAGGGCAAGGACTGGAGGCATGGAAACCAATTATAAGGCTGTTGAAATAGTCTGAGAGAGAAATGACAAGGATCTGAAGTAGGGCAACAGTGGTAGGGAAGACAGGAGGAATGGATTTGAGAAATATTTAGAGAGCTAAATCAGCAAGACGTGTTGGCTGATTAAATATGAGGAAAATAATAAAGACCAAGAAAATATAGTATTCTCTTTTTATTTTCTGGTTTAGAATCCTGGGGAGATAGTAGTACCCCTAAACAATATATGTAATATGAAAATAATTGCTAATGTGAAAGAGAAAATAAAAGCACCAAGAAAAGAGTTAAGCGAAGATTCCATCAAGGAAATAGCATTTAAAGAAGGCTTCAAGCATAAAATCAACAACAATAAAAGCTGCTGGAGCAAGAATGGAAAAGAGAAATTCTATGGAATGAATTGCCTGGGCAAAAGCATACAGGGTGAAAGTACAGATATGCTTGGGTACTACACTTTGGTTGGATGTGTCTAATGTGCACAGGTGAGACAGGGTGGCAAGAAGGTGACTATAAAGAAAAGTTTAAGCCAGTGACAGAAAGGACTTCAGTGTCTCACCAAGGTGTCAGGACTCATTCCTTAAGGGCAATTGGGACCTATTATGATATGAAATTTGCACTTGAAATATACTAGACGCTGCAAAATTGCTCTCCAGATGGAGTGACAGTAGAAGTGGAGAGAGGCATAAGCAGATCTGTGTTTCAGAGTGATCACTATCACAGCAGACAGACCGAGAGATGGAAGAATAAAAACAAAAATACATGATGGCACAAAGGGAAAGGAGAATAGGAACATAAATAAAAAGAATAAAGGAAGTCATGGGAGAGAAAATCTGAATAAAAAAAAGCTTTTTTTTTTTTTTTTTTTTTTTTTACTAGAGTCTGGCAGACAATCACAAGTCCAAGAGGCAAGGTGAATTCTGATTTTCTGCTTCTGAGTGTTCATGACTAATGATAAATGAAAGTTCCACCTTCAGGCTTTCAGGGAGCACCTGCGCTGATGAAAGTGTGAGTAGCCATTTCTTCACCTGAACCTACCTCTTAAACTTCCTCAGGCATCAAAGAACCCCATCTCACTAAAAATGGAATCTGTGAATTTTCTCCACAGCCTGAGTCTGCTTCAAGTCCAGAATTACTGATATCTTCCTCTTGCTGACTATAACCTCCCATATGCAGGTGCAGATGAAACATCTAGAAGATATTTTTCTACCTAATGCTTAAGTTTAATATGTCAGTTTTCTGTTAGGAACTATTGTGTACTGCCTTTCATTCACACTTCCATGCCATCTGCCACCCTTTACCCTATCTCTGTCCCTGGAGGCAGAAATGTATCTTCTGCATCAACAAGTCACCATCTTCTGACTTCTGGTTAGATTTAGCTAGGAAAGAACTCTGGCAGAAAATGACAGGGGCCAGAAGAGTGAGGTTTCTTCTCTTGGTTGCCTTGGTTTAGCTCTGCCCTTGAGAAAAGTGTAGTGCTCCTTTTAAGAGACTTGTATTCCTAAGTTCTATAATCACCTCTTCTTGTCCTAAGCCCAAGCCATGACAACCACTTTAGGCCTACCCTCCTAGTTTCCTTGACTATGCTTGCAAATATTTCTGTAATGTTTCATTCATAAAAAATATTTTTCAAATTATCTAAATCTGAGTAGTGTTTGTCCTGATTGTAACCAATATTGATGCCAATTAAAGGACTACCTTGCATGGTGCTACATCATCTTCCCCTGCCTGGGATCTGGTCATACAGAGGACAGCTTCCCTTACTGCATGCAGAAGATACATCCAAAGAGAAAAGATCTATTAAATATTTGTGTTTTTTAAGAGATATTTTTGCTATAGGGTGTGTGCACTCACCAGAGTGACAGAGAGAAAGAGAGGTGAGAAATCACCCTCCACGGAGTTGACCACACCATCTTTTTGAAGCCCAGAGCAGATGAGAAAGTAGCCCACTTACATTTATTATATATAGAAGGTCATTGATAATGGACTACATATCATCCTTAATCAAGTCCTCTTTCTGTGTTTGTTGCATGATTTTCCTAAAAGAATAGCAAGAAATTTACTAAAAATATATACTGAATTAATGCTTCCATATTTGTCCACTTTCAATGAAATGCCAGGGTCTCATTGTTTTTTATGGCTGAGTAATTTTTCATAGTGTATATGTGCCACACTGTCTCAACACATTTATCTGTTCTGGGACATTTGGAATAATTCCTAATGCTGAATGAAACAAGCCAGACTATGAAAGAGAAGCATTATATGTCCCTACTTCATGTATACTGGATATCTGTACTCTATGCAGAAACTAAAATATTATAAGGTATAAAGACATGGAAAGCAACTATAGATACTAAAGACAGTCTGAGAGGAGTGTGGACAATAGTGGAAGGTGTATGAGGGAGGAAATCAAGGGGAAAGAAGCAAAATATTTAATGAACACAAAAATGGAATATTACCTGTTGATAATAATGTATATGGTAATTGTTTTTATTCTTGTTGATTTTTTTTGCTATGGGGTACATGTGCTCACCAGAGAGAGAGAGAGAAAGTGAGGCATTACCCCCTGAGGGGCATGGCCATGCTACAATTCCTTCTCCTCCATTCTCCTCTTGGGATTTTTGGCACATGCATACAAGTGCCCAACATTATTTGTAAGGCCCCAGTCTGGGACTCAAACCATGTTTGGTCATGTGGGATCGCAGCACCTTAGTCACGATGCCACCTGCTGGCACCTATGGTGATATCTTTAGACTAATATACAGTGTATTTATGCTGGAAAAATCTATTTTGTATGCTGTAAAGATATACAGCAATTGAATGTAAAAAAGATAAGAAAGAAAAAAAATAAAAAAATATATTGAAGTGGGCAGAAATAGTTCTTGTAAGTATATTATCTTTCGAAACTCAAAGTTCTGAGTCATCTATTTTGTCAGTCAAGAAATCCAGATTCTATTTACCAGCTAGTTAGTGCGTTAGTTCACTCACTTCTCCAATAGATTTTTTTCCCAACATTTTTATAGAATTATGACATGGTAGAAGAGACACCGTAAGCACACAAAAAAATTCTAGTCAAAGATAGGTAGGCATAGGTTGCGTGACAGAGGGGTGACAAACTGCTTTGTAAGTATAAGCCTGGCTTAGCCTGGGGAGCAAAGAAAGAAGAAGGTGATGCCTATGTGGGTCTTGGAGGATGAGTGGCTGTGGGTAGTTGTTGCAGACAGGTGAGTAAAAGGAAAGTGAAAGGAGGATATGGAGAATTTTTAACTCAACTGCAGCAGAGGTTACCCACAGGACTGGTGGAAAAAGAAGGGGAAAGATTGGCTGCAGCATGAGCAGGGAAAGCCTTCAATGTCCAAAGAAGAGACTGTGTTTTATTTAGCCTACATCAATGCTTCCTATAGTGTGAGAAGCACATCACTGGTGGCATATGATGGAACTTTTACAGGATTATGGACCCATCATGAGGGAACATAGAATTGAAAAGTAGGAATTTTCACAATATGTGATTCACTTCCAGTTTTTTTCCATTGTTGTTGTTTTAGAGTTTTTTTTGCCTCGGGGCATGTGTGCTTGCTGCAAAGGAAAAGGGAAAGGGAAAAGGAAACGGAAACGGAAAGGGAAACAGAAAAGGAGACAGTGAGAAGGAAAGTGAGAAATCACCCCAGAGGGGATGGCCACACCACAACTCTTCTCTTCTCCTCCTGGGATCTTGGGCATGCACACAAATGTACCAGGCATGAGTTTCAAGTCACCAGGTCCGAGACTTAAGCTGCATTCTGCCGCAGGAGTCCAGTGACATAAGTGCTATGTCATCTGTTGGCCCTTCTTAATTATTCCAAAGAAGATACCTTTAACAATTTTTTAGCAATTTTTGCTATAGGATGCCTGTGCTCACCAGAGAGACAGAAAGAAAGAAATAATGCCCCCAGTGGGGGATGGCCATACAGCAATTACTTCTCCTTCATTCTCCTCTCAGGATTTTGGGCATGCATGCACAAATGCCCAGCATGAGTTTCAAGCCACCAGATCCTAGACTCAAACCATGGGGGAGTGCACTGCCTTAAGTGATATGCCACCTGCTGACCCTAACCTTTAACACTTTTAAAACATTTGTTAATCTCTTTTTAACCAAAGCAAGAGGAAGTACTCAAATTTAGGGCCTTAGACAACAGTATAAAAATATAATAACACAGCTTAATACATTTTATATTTATGTTATAGTTTATTTATTGCAAATGAGACAAGTTTTCTCTTTACGGTAGCTACAGTATTTTTCTTTTAAACATGTTTACTGAAGTAAAATGAAGTAGATATAAAGAAGAATATTAAATAACATTGCAAGTGATTCAAGAATGTGGCAAACCTTATGAAAAGAATGCCTGTTGATAAGAATAGTGAATAAAATCTATAAGTGTAATGTAAAGTCCTGAATAGTTTTCAAAAGGTTTGTCTGTCTAGGCGGGACAAGGAAAGGAGGGTAAAATACAATTAGAAAAAGAAGAGGACAACTTAATAAAGAGACTAACAAGGGTGTGAGCAGTGTGCTCGTCAGTTCCATGGATACTGCAATAACCTGGGTCTAGGTCCTAGGTCCAAAGGAATTTGAGAAGGGAGCAATTTAGAGAAACAGAAGTAAGTATTGTGGAGAGAAGAACTTGCTCTCTTTTTCCTTTAAGTTCATTCATTTAATTCTTCCATGAAAAGAGAAAGAGAGTGCAAGAAAGAGAAACAAAGAAACAGGTACTCCTACAGGGTCTTTATGCCTCCATACACCCACAGTCACACCCTTTGTCATTCAACCCATTTTCAAGGTGCTCAGTGAAGTCTCAGTATGCAAATCCAGTATGCAAATCTTTTCCAGGTGTGTGGCTGCATTACCATTGAACCACCACTTGACCCATAAAAGCCTCTCAGAGAGGCTTTGACCTATGCTGGAGGGATACAACCAGCTTGTGATATGATCCCACAGGAAAGCAGCAGGAGAATAAATATTCTGACCTTATTCTCCCTTCCTCTTATCTCCTACCAACCCCCAAACTCCCAGTTGTCTAAATCTAACCCACAGCAAAAGGAGACCTCTGATATACCCCATGTAGGTCAGCATGGTAAACACAGAGAAAAGTGGAGGAGAGTGGAAGTTGGAGGGCCAAATGTAAGGCATCTGACCCAAGGAGTTATGGAAGCAAAATGTGGGGAAGTGCAATGTGACAGCACTGTGTGTTATAAATCTAAGCAAATATATATCTAGAATAGAGATGAATGAAAAAGCACTACAATAAGTGGGTTCTGAGGACCTGAACTAAAGCATGAGCAGCAGGGTGAGGAAGTGAACAAGAGTTGGATGTAATTCAGAGTAGGTTTCAGAATGTGACAACAAAAGAGATTTAAGGAATATTTTACTACCTGAATCACTATCAGAACACCCTTGCTGAGCTGTGGAGCTAGCTATAGAGCCCTCACTCATTCAAAAGACTGAGGAGCAGTAACAAAAAGGGCCAAGCAAGGTCCATGTTGGGAATGGGCACTATTCTCACACTCAGAAATGTCCTCCTGATTCTTATACACTATGATTTATTAAGATCTTGTTTTGATTTCATATGATTTTATAAAATACTTAGTAATAAATATAGCAGAACCTAGGCACAAGTGGCAATGCCAGTTATAGATCTACCATCAATCTGAGTGCTTCTGAGGCTTGGAGGGCTTGGATTCTTGAGACTGCCATTCTGGGTCTGGGACTTAAGCACTTAAATAGAAGAAATGGTTTCACTCAACTGGATAAGCCTCAGGCCAGTGGGAAAACATTCTAGGTCCAAGAGGATAGGAGGAATAGTATTGCTCTCCTTCATAGCTAGGTGTTGATGACAAATGTCCTTCAAGCTGCAGAGCTACATATATAATACAGGCTTCGTTGGGCTAGAGGACTCACCCTCATAACTTAGGCATAGAATATGGCTAGTTTCTGTGCATGTTAACTTTTATGACTTGCAAGCATAAGTAAATTGGAAATGAAGGTATCAAATCCCACTGTCACCTCAGCTATTGTGAAGGGATCCTTACTGGTCAGATATTGAGTTGTGCGAAGATGCCCAAACTAATTACAAGAAGAAAGCCTTACTGGAAAAGAAAAACAAAACAAAACAAAACAAAAACAAAAAAAAAACAGAAATCTACTTCTTCTCTCCTGAGTCCTGGTTCTCCATCCTCATACAGAGAGGAGCTTTCCCCAGAGTTATGGGTGTTTCATACCAGGAGCTTTCACCACCCATCTCCACAGAGTTGATCCTTAGCCTCGTAGAGAAATTGCTAGCATCTCCGATGTATCATTCCCAAAGGATTCCCAGCATCATCTTAATGACCAACACTTTCCAGATGGTCTTGCCTCAGAGCTCCCTGGTATGATTGTTACTGAAACAAGGTATTAATATTATACTTGAAGGGGGATCAGCAGATGGCATAACGATTACATTGCTGGATTCCCACATGGCCAACCATGGTTTGAGTCCCAGACTCGGCAGCTTGAAACACACTGGGCAGATGTATGGATGTGCCCAAAATCCCAAGAGGAGAAGGGACTGCAGAGTGGCCATCCCCCTGGGGGGTGATTTCTCATCTTCTGTCGCCCGCTTTCTCTCTGGTGAGCACACGTGCCCTATAACAAAAATCTCTCTTTAAAAAAATAAAATTATACTTGAAGTAGCAGATTCACCCAAATAAGTTGCTGGTTTTGAAATATTTGCCCTAAAAAAATGGATACTGCATAGACTCATAGATAGATTCTAAATAAGTCCAATTATAGAAATGGAGAGAACAAAGTTGCTTTCCAGGGGCTATGGTGTGGAGAACCTAGGGTAGACTTTAGTCAAAGAGTACAAATATTAAGTTATAAGATGAATAAGTTCTATTCATAATAATGTATCATATACTTGAAATTTGTTGAGAGAGTAGATTTTAAGTGTTCTTATCCCAAAATAAAGTGCAAGTATGTGAGGTGATGGATATGTTAATTTACTTGATGGTGGTAATTATTTCATAATGTATATCAAGACATATTATGTAAATTAAACCTGATCAATTATTTTTGTCAATTGCACTCAGTAAAACTGAAAAATTTATTTTTTAAATGTGTGTTTCAGGAACCAGTAGTTAGCGTAATGGCTATGTCGCTGGACTCCCATGTAGTCGACCGCGGTTCGTGTCCCGGACCCGGTGGCTTAAAAACTCATGCCGGGCGTGTGTGTGTGCGTGCCCAAGATCCCGAGAGGAGAATGGAGGAGAAGGGATTGCGGCGTGCCCATTTCTCATTTTCTTTCTGTATTCTGACCTTATTCTCCCTTCCTCTTATCTCCTACCAACCCCCAAACTCCCAGTTGTCTAAATCTAACCCACAGCAAAAGGAGACCTCTGATATACCCCATGTAGGTCAGCATGGTAAACACAGAGAAAAGTGGAGGAGAGTGGAAGTTGGAGGGCCAAATGTAAGGCATCTGACCCAAGGAGTTATGGAAGCAAAATGTGGGGAAGTGCAATGTGACAGCACTGTGTGTTATAAATCTAAGCAAATATATATCTAGAATAGAGATGAATGAAAAAGCACTACAATAAGTGGGTTCTGAGGACCTGAACTAAAGCATGAGCAGCAGGGTGAGGAAGTGAACAAGAGTTGGATGTAATTCAGAGTAGGTTTCAGAATGTGACAACAAAAGAGATTTAAGGAATATTTTACTACCTGAATCACTATCAGAACACCCTTGCTGAGCTGTGGAGCTAGCTATAGAGCCCTCACTCATTCAAAAGACTGAGGAGCAGTAACAAAAAGGGCCAAGCAAGGTCCATGTTGGGAATGGGCACTATTCTCACACTCAGAAATGTCCTCCTGATTCTTATACACTATGATTTATTAAGATCTTGTTTTGATTTCATATGATTTTATAAAATACTTAGTAATAAATATAGCAGAACCTAGGCACAAGTGGCAATGCCAGTTATAGATCTACCATCAATCTGAGTGCTTCTGAGGCTTGGAGGGCTTGGATTCTTGAGACTGCCATTCTGGGTCTGGGACTTAAGCACTTAAATAGAAGAAATGGTTTCACTCAACTGGATAAGCCTCAGGCCAGTGGGAAAACATTCTAGGTCCAAGAGGATAGGAGGAATAGTATTGCTCTCCTTCATAGCTAGGTGTTGATGACAAATGTCCTTCAAGCTGCAGAGCTACATATATAATACAGGCTTCGTTGGGCTAGAGGACTCACCCTCATAACTTAGGCATAGAATATGGCTAGTTTCTGTGCATGTTAACTTTTATGACTTGCAAGCATAAGTAAATTGGAAATGAAGGTATCAAATCCCACTGTCACCTCAGCTATTGTGAAGGGATCCTTACTGGTCAGATATTGAGTTGTGCGAAGATGCCCAAACTAATTACAAGAAGAAAGCCTTACTGGAAAAGAAAAACAAAACAAAACAAAAAAAAAAAAAAAAAAAAAAAAAAAAACAGAAATCTACTTCTTCTCTCCTGAGTCCTGGTTCTCCATCCTCATACAGAGAGGAGCTTTCCCCAGAGTTATGGGTGTTTCATACCAGGAGCTTTCACCACCCATCTCCACAGAGTTGATCCTTAGCCTCGTAGAGAAATTGCTAGCATCTCCGATGTATCATTCCCAAAGGATTCCCAGCATCATCTTAATGACCAACACTTTCCAGATGGTCTTGCCTCAGAGCTCCCTGGTATGATTGTTACTGAAACAAGGTATTAATATTATACTTGAAGGGGGATCAGCAGATGGCATAACGATTACATTGCTGGATTCCCACATGGCCAACCATGGTTTGAGTCCCAGACTCGGCAGCTTGAAACACACTGGGCAGATGTATGGATGTGCCCAAAATCCCAAGAGGAGAAGGGACTGCAGAGTGGCCATCCCCCTGGGGGGTGATTTCTCATCTTCTGTCTCCCTGTTTCTCTCTGGTGAGCACACGTGCCCTATAACAAAAATCTCTCTTTAAAAAAATAAAATTATACTTGAAGTAGCAGATTCACCCAAATAAGTTGCTGGTTTTGAAATATTTGCCCTAAAAAAATGGATACTGCATAGACTCATAGATAGATTCTAAATAAGTCCAATTATAGAAATGGAGAGAACAAAGTTGCTTTCCAGGGGCTATGGTGTGGAGAACCTAGGGTAGACTTTAGTCAAAGAGTACAAATATTAAGTTATAAGATGAATAAGTTCTATTCATAATAATGTATCATATACTTGAAATTTGTTGAGAGAGTAGATTTTAAGTGTTCTTATCCCAAAATAAAGTGCAAGTATGTGAGGTGATGGATATGTTAATTTACTTGATGGTGGTAATTATTTCATAATGTATATCAAGACATATTATGTAAATTAAACCTGATCAATTATTTTTGTCAATTGCACTCAGTAAAACTGAAAAATTTATTTTTTAAATGTGTGTTTCAGGAACCAGTAGTTAGCGTAATGGCTATGTCGCTGGACTCCCATGTAGTCGACCGCGGTTCGTGTCCCGGACCCGGTGGCTTAAAAACTCATGCCGGGCGCGTGTGTGTGCGTGCCCAAGATCCCGAGAGGAGAATGGAGGAGAAGGGATTGCGGCGTGACCATCCCCCCGGGGGGGTGATTTCTCGCTTTCTGTCTCTATGTCTCTCTCTGTCTGTCTGGTGAGCCCACGTGCCCTACAGTGAAAATCTCTCCAAAAAAAAAAAATGTGTGTTTGCTATATTATTTACATAAAATCTACCATCTGAGAAAGTTGAACCACTATATGGAAGCTTCATTCAGTGTGTCTCCTATCTATGCTGATCAACACTGCCACTACAAAAAGCAGAGAACCCTTGAGATAACTGGAAGTGAGTCACCATTGTCAATATTTCCTATGCCTAGTTTACACTCAGAAAGGTGCAATATATAGAAAAGGACAGTTAGTTAGGAATCAGGACACATATGTTCTAGCCTCAGGTCCACCAATCAGTTGCCAGCATCTGTCCACTCTCCCATTCTTCTCCTGTAGTGACAATATGTACCCTGTAAAGTTAGTTTTTCACTCCTCCAAATTTGTTCAGGCTTTTATCTATTTATATAGAAGTTATCTCTTTTTTTTGAGAGGTCTTTTCACTATAGGGCGTGTGCGCTCACTAGACAGACAGAGACATAGAGACAGAAAGTGAGAAATCACCCCCCAGAGGGGATGGTCATGCCACAATCCCTTCTCCTCCATTCTCCTCTCAGGATCTTGGGCATGCATGCACACGTGCCCGGCGTGAGTTTTAAGCCACCAGGTCCGGGACGCGAACCGCGGTCGACTATGTGGGAGTCCAGCGACATAGCCATTACACTAACTACAGTTCCTGAAGTTATCTTATTTTTAAATTTATTTTTTACCGAGTATCTGCTCTATTTCAGTCACTGTGCCATGGGCTGGGAATATCTCAACACATATAAGAGGCACAGACTTCATTCTCATAGAGTTTTACAAACGTGTCTTTCATCTTCCTAATGAAGATTTTTCTTTCCTTCCTTTCTTTTTTTTGTATCTGTTTTTTTCAGAGGGTGTATGTGTTTAAGCATGTGCATGCTCATGTGCGAGAGAGAAAAAGTAGGAAAGAGAGAGATGCACACATCATAATCCTTTTTCTTCCATTTCCCCATCCTGTCTGGATTTTGAATACACACACGAACACACACATACACACACGCGCACACACACACACACACACACACACGTGTCCAGCATGTTTTTCAAGGCGGTGGAGCTAGGATTCAAACTGTGAGTTCTTATGCATAGTGTTTAACCACTATGCTACAGGCTAAACAAGGTTTCTCTAAGAACAGAGGCTGTAGCTCAGTCCTCTCTTTTGCATCTGCCTAGCAGGATACTCTAAAACCTAATCTGTGTCAAACCACCAGATTAGGTTATACAGTGTATGGGTGGGCTACATACATTGAGCTCTCCTCTCTCTTCCCTCTTCGCCCTATCTGTCTGAGACCTGGTTGTTGGTTTGGCTGGGCCTTTTGAACACTTTGTGATCTATTCCCTTACCTCATGGAATTGACTCATGGCCAGTGCTGTTCTGGAAGTATGTGCCAGTTTTCCATGTTAACATCTTAATATTAGAGGCATTAAATTAATGTGCAAATTCTGGTGATTCTGCTAATCAGTAACCTGAACTTTTATTGTGATCTTCAATATATGTAGTACCCAGATTGCTGCCTTGGAGACAGGGAGTTTGTGATCTTCTAGGTGTTATATGTATTATTAGGTCTTAACCCATGTAACCAGAGCTTGTGCTCAATGATAATACAGACCATTCTCCACCAGCCCACCAGTGGTGCATCCTGTCCTGCTGTAAGTAATAAACTCACATCTCCTGCTGGACTGCTAATGTGTTCTTCGGATCAGTAAACATTATGGGCAACCTCTCTCAGATTTGTGGGCTTCCTGCATACACAGTGAACCATGTTGTAAGCCAGGAGGGTGAAGAGAGAACACACAATATCAAGCAGTATTCTATGTTCTTTCCTAGGAAAACAGTCCTCAAATAACTCTGAATTTAAATGTCATTGTTCTTCATCAGTGTCCTCCTATGAAGACTGCAGTAAATTTCTCTGGAGTGCATTACATATGGCAGGTTTTTTTCTCTCTGAGAGTCTCTCATTTTTCTATGCTTTTTCAGTAATAACATTGAAGGAATATAGGAATACTGGATCTGAGGATCACAGCAAAGTGTTATTTGTTGTATAGTTTAATTTCTTAAGGGTTGAGAGATGTGGACATTTCTGGCTCTGACTTCCACACCTTTGTGATCTCAATTCCAGCTTCCTAGTTTGTTTTGAAGATCAATGAAGAGAAAAGTGCTTTTTCTACTATATACTGTGTTTCTTCAGAGTCAGATCAGCCTGTTGGCATAGGTTGGGTCTCATTAACAATAATAGCATAGACTTTATCCATCATGTCACTGAATGCTCACATGGTCTAGTTCCTTGAAAAGTCTCTCTAATATTCCAGGGAGTTATGACAGGGTGTCTATTTTGAATATATAGTCAGTTCTCTTGCTTGGTTCTTTATTTTCTCAACAAGGATCACTGCAGTGCCACCAGGCACCTTGGTCTCCTTCCTAATTGGAATGCTGGGTTTCTGATGAAACTCAGGATGTGGATACTGTGTGACCAAATCAATGAATTCATTTTCTTTATGCTCCTCTCTGCTAGAAACAGACCTATTAGTGATGATGATAATAATAATAAGCATATGAGCTGAATCATCAGCTAGTACTGATGTGTCCCCATATCACATGAACCTCATGATCTATATCTTTGTTTCTTTTTATCCCTTTCTTTCTCCCTAAGACACAAAGGATTTCTTAGAAGCTGAACTCCATTTTGTATTCTGAATTGTTTATCACTTGTCTTGTTGAGCCCTACCTAGATAAGTCTAGTTGGTGGTATATGAGTCATTCTTCTTTTAGAATTTCTCCCTTCCCAGAAGGCTTTTAATTTCACATCTGTATTTACATAATTAATAAATATTGAAAATATTTGTATCTGAGCTAGTGAGTGATGTGGAGGGTAAGGTGCTGAAACCCATATGGCTGATTCCACAGTTCAAGTCCCAGACTCAGTGGCATGTAAAACTATGTTGGGCACATATGCATTCATGCCCACAATCTCAAGAGAAAAATGAAGGAGAAGGGATTCAGACACATCAATCCTCCCTTGTGAGTGATTTTTCACTTTCTTACTCTCTCTGTCTCTTTTCTGTGAGCATACATACCCTATGGCAATCAAATCTAGAAAACAAAAGAAAGAAAATATTTAAGACAAGAATTTTCCCTTCAGGAAAGTTCTAGCTATGTAACAAATTCTTTTTTTAAATTTATTTTTATTATCATCATAATCTTCTTTACATTTCATTGGATTACATATAACTTCACAGTGTATTACATTGCTTTTTCAAAAGGGAATGCCATGCATGTCAGACAATACAGAGAAATTATTCTCCCCACTTCAACATTCAATATCTTTTCATTGTTTTTCCCAATCATTATTATTATTATTCCAATTATTTTATTTTTTTTAAACAGTCAATCACTAT
>NW_006208406.1:187352-188305 GCF_000334495.1 Tupaia belangeri chinensis
GGGATTCCTTTCTTCAGCTCTGCTTCGTTCAACTTGTTGTTCATAAATAGACGAAATATAGATTTTTGGATATTGATTTTGTATCCTGCCACTTTACTGTATTCACTTATTACTTCAAGAACTTTTTTCATGGATACTTTTGGGTCTTCTAAGTATACCATCATGTCATCTGCAAATAAAGATATTTTCAACTCTTCTTTGCCTATTTGAATGCCTTTAATACTGTTCTCTTCTGTGATTGCATTAGCTAAGACTTCCAGTGCTATGTTAAAAAGCAGTGGAGAAAGTGGGCAGCGTTGCCTGGTATCTGTTTTTAGAGGAAAAGCTTTCAGCTTTTCCCCATTCAGTATAATGTTAGCTGTAGGTTTTTCATAGATTGCTTTTATTGTGTTCAGAAATGACTCTTCTATACCAATCTTACTGAGAGTCTTAATCATAAAAGGGTGTTGTATTTTATCAAATGCTTTCTCCGCATCAATTGAGACATATGGTTCTTATCTTTCTCTCTGTTAATATGGTGTATTACACTTATGGTTTTGTGTATGTTAAACCAATCTTGCATTCCTGAATAAAGCCTACCTGATCGTGATATATCATCTTTTTCATAAGTTCTTGGATACAATTTGCTAGTATCTTGTTGAGAATCTTCATGTCTATATTCATCAGTGATATTGGTCTGTAGTTTTCCTTTTTTGTCATGTCCTTTTCTGTTTTGGGGATGAGGATGATGGAAGCTTCATAAAATGAATTTGGATGGTTTTCTTCCTTTTAATCTTTAGAAATAATTTTAGTAGGATACAGGTTAACTCTTCCTTGAAAGTTTTGTAGAATTCAGAAGTGAAGCCATCTGGGCCTGGGCTTTTCTTTGTTGGGAGATTATTAATTACTGATTCAATCTCCTGGCTTGTTATAGGTCTATTCAGATTCTCTATGTCTTCCTGATCCAATCTTGG
>NW_006208406.1:190516-194114 GCF_000334495.1 Tupaia belangeri chinensis
GATGTTGGGGCGCTTGATGGTATCCAGTATTCCTCATATATTATCCTCATTTTTCATGGTTGTTTTCTCAATCTTCTTGATACTTTTTTCTAGGTCAGATGTTTTGTCTTCTACATTAGAGATTCAGTCTCCTGCCTGGTCTAATGTACTTTTAATACTTTAAAGGGAGGCTTTGATTTCTATATCACATTCTTCAATCCTCAAAGTTCCATCTGGTTCTTGTTTAAGGTATCTATTTCTTCTTTAAAGTCATGAAAGGACTTCCTCATCTCCTGGAGCTCCTTGTCTCTTTTCTCTTCCATCTCAGTTAGTTTGGTCACTACAAATATTCTGAATTCCTTATCAGACATGTCCACAACATCCATTGCATTGACTGTGGGTGATGTAGGCTTGATGATTTCCCTTGAGGGAGAGGCCTTTTGTTGGTTGTTCATTTTTCTTGAGCCTCTGAGATTGTTGCTAGTCATTAGGTAATCTATTTGTTTCTTCCTAACTTATTTAAGGTAACTCTGAGTGTTAAAGTTGTACAGGGTTAGAAAATTGATGATTTCATTTATGGTTGGCCTACCTGTTGCTTACAGTTACCATTAACTGTTGCCACTAGCCCTGGATAGCCCAAAGTCCTCCCTGTTTCTAAGGATTGGTGAGCCTCCAACTGACCTAATAAGAAACACCTCAAGAGTGAAGAAAAAACGAAAAAAGGAAATTGCATGGTGCACTATTCAAATCACCAAAATTCAAAGAGTCCAAAGGCTAGTGGGAAAGGGTCAGAGGATGAGTGACAGGACTAGGTTGGTCTGGTCTGCAGCCTCAGTCTGCCTGGTGTCCAGAACTGCTGGCTGGTTTGATCCGGGTTGCAGGTAGGGGGGGTGGGAGTTCGCCTTAAAGTTCCAGACAACCAACCTGGGTTCCAAGGAGGAGGGAGATTTAATGAAATTCTAATCAAAGTACTAGAGGTATACGTCACAATTATAAAATTTTTGAAATCTTAAAAGTCCCCATATCACCAAAGCAATAGTGTGCAAAAAGAATAAAGGAGATGGGGTCTCCCTTTCTGACCTTAAAATATATTGCGCAGCTGTGATAATTAAAACAGTATGAGATTGGCAAAAAACAGGCAGGTAGACAGAACAATTGAGAACCCAGAAATAAACCCCAAAACATACAGTGAATTGATTTTTCACTAAGGGCACAAGACAACCCAAAGGGGAAAAGAAATTCTTTTCAGCAAATGGTACCAAGAAAACAGATATCAACCTGCAGAAAAATGAAACAGGATCCTTATCTCTCTCACCATTAACAAAAATCTACTTAAAATGAATCAAGGCTCTAAACATAAAACCTCAAACTTCAAAACTACTGGTGGAAAACACAGGGTGAATTATTAGAGACATTGGAGTAGGCAAAGACTTCTTAAATAAGACTCCCAAAGCACAGACAATAATCCTGAAAATAGATAAGTAGGACTACATCAGGCTGAAAAGCTTCTCCACTAGAAAAGAAATAATTATTAGGGTAAGGAGACAACCCTCAAAATGGGAGAATATATTTGCAAACTATGCCTCAGATAAGGGATTGGGATAATCAGACTATAGAGGGAACTCAATCAGTTTATCCATACAAAAATAATCAACCCAGTTAAAAGATGGGCAAATAAGCTGGACAGGCAATGCTCCAAGAAAAAACAAACTAATTTCCAAAAACTATATGAAGACATGCTCAAGATTTCTTACCATATAGGAATTGCAAATAAAGACCACAGTGAGACCACATAATCCCAGTCAGAATGGCTAAATAACTATTTTTTCCAATTTTTTATTTATTTTAAATAATTATTTAATTTAATTTATTATTATTTGTTTAATTTGACCAGAGAAAGAGAAAAGGAAAGTAGGAAAGCAAGGCTCTAGGTCTAGAACTCAAACTGATGGCCTTGTCATCCTGATATGTGGGAGTCCAGCACCTTAACCACCACACCATCTGCTGGCCCCTCCATTCATTTATTTTTTTATTTATTTATTTTTTCTTTTTTGGTCTCTATACCTCTATTATTTATTTATTTATTTATTTATTTATTTATTTATTTATTTATTTATTTATTTTGGGTGCCAGAGAGCATTTGCATATTCATGAGAAAAAGAGAGAAAGAATGAGAGAGAATGCACCCCCACAGCAGCCTGGTCATACTGCAGTCCCTTTTCCCTCCAGTTCTCTATCCCATCAGGATCCTGGAAACATGCACATGTGCCAGGTATGTTTTTCAACCTGCCAGGGCCAGGATTTGAACTGCGGTCAGCCATGTTGGATCTAGCTCCCTCTATGCAGCACTGAACTGTTGTACTATGGGGCTAGCCCCTAATCTCTTTCTATGAGATTTCCACATATGAGAGAGATCATGTGCTATTTATATTTCTGCACCTGGGTTGTTTCACTTAGTATAATATCCTTCAGGTTCATTCATGTCACTGCAAATTATGATTTCCTTCTTTTTAAAGGTGGAATAATATTCTACTGTGTGCACATGCACATTTTCTTTGTCCTTCTGTTGATGGATACTTGGGCTGAGTCCATGTCTTAGCTATTGTGAATAGAGCCGTGATAAACCTAAGTGTGCAGGTATCTCTGATGTACTGATTTCATCTCCTTTGGATGTGTACCAGTAGTGGGTTTGCTGGATGGTTTTATAGTTTTATATTTCGTTTTTTTCCAGGAACCACCATACTATTTATCATTGCTATTTTTTAAAGCCATGAAGTTTAAGGGGTTTGTTATGCAGCAAAAGACAACTAGAACATTTGATTTCCAAGATACCATGTTCCTGAGGTTCTTCCTGCTTTACGGTCGCTCTCTCTTGGTTTCCTTTGATAGTTCTTCCTGTTAGCTTTGTCTTTGTTATTCACTTTTTATTATGCACAATTTTAGTCATACACAAATAGTCAGCAAAGTGCAATGAAACTCCATGTGCCCGTCACCCAGACTCAGCAGTCATCCACTCAGAGCCCGTCTTGTTTCATCTATGCTCCTTTGTATTTCTTTCTATCCCATCCTATACTATTTTCCAACAAATTCCTCAGACCTTCTTTTCGCTATTATTTTCCCTTGGTGATCTCACTTGGATTTACAACCAAATATTGTTCATATACTGAAGAATCTTAAATTTATTACCTACACTACAGCATTGTGGCCCAAAGCATAAATTCCGGTACTTACATGCCTAGATTCAAATCATGGCTCTTCTATAAACTGCTTTTGTGCATGCAGCTTTGTAGTATATTTTTGGGTCAGGCAGTGAGATGCCACCTACTCCACTGTTCTTTTGTAGAATTGCTTTGGCAATGCGGGGTCTTTTATTATTCCAGACGAATTTTATGATTGTCTTTTCTAAATCTGTGAAGAATGTGTCTGGTACTTTGATTGACATTGCATTAAATAGGTAGGTCAATTTGGGTAGAATTGCCATTTTCATTATATTAATTCTTCCAATCCAGGAACATGGGATGTCCTTCCACTTTTTTGTGTCATTTTCAATTTCTTTTTTTAGCTTCTCATAGTTTTCCTTGTGGAGGTTTTTAACTTCTTTGGTTAGATTTATCCCTAA
>NW_006208406.1:196744-200963 GCF_000334495.1 Tupaia belangeri chinensis
TTCTACATCAGAGATTCGATCTTCAGCATGATCTAATCGACTTTTAATACTTTCAAGGGAGTTTTTGATTTTCTCTATTCCAGACTTTATCTCTAATAGCTCCAACCAGTTCTTTCTCAGAGTGTCCATTTCTTCTTTCATATCTTGGAATGACTTTCTCATCTCCTGTAGTTCGCTGTCTCTTTTCTGTTCCAATTCAAATAATTTGTTCACCATAAATGTTCAAAATTCTTTGTCTGACATCTTGGTAATATCGACCATTAGCCCTGAAGATGGAGGGGAGTTACTCTGTACCTTTGATGGAGATATATTTCCTTGTTTATTCATACTGGAGGCTCTTATTCTACTTCTAGCCATTTGGAAGATGTACTGACTTTTAAGTACCTGTCAGGACAATGTTTCACTGGCTAGGACTGTCTTTCCCTTTTGTTGGGAATTGACGTCTGCCGCAGTCTCTGTTCTGTTGTTTTTAGTAATGTGGTCTCAAAAAAGATACTATAGTCAGGTGTCTGAAGAGCAGAATCTCCTTTTTCACAGTTGGTTCCAAAAAAAGGAGGAACCAATATAACTTTACATGACTAGAAAAGTTCAGATCTACAATTCTAGGCCTACCTAGTCCCTCTGGCAAAATGGAAGAAGAAGGAGAGAAGTTAATATAAGAGAAAAGAAGGGAGAAGATAGAGAAATAAAAAGTCACGTGCCGCATGTTATGGCGGCGCGCGATTTCGCCAGGTGCCTTGAGATTTGCCAGGCAGCGGCCGCCAAAGGCACAGACTGTGGAGAGACAGACAGGGAGGAATTTACAAAAGAATGGGGGACAGTAAAGAAGAAAAAAAAATGGAGAAACTTTCTACCTGCCTAAGGGTCTGGGTGGGTCCTGGACGGGGTGTCTGGAAGGGAAGCAGTGGGCACAGCATGCCCCCTTGCTCGCCAGGTGCCTTGAGATGTGCCAGGCAGCTGCCACCAAAGGCGCAAGCTGCCTAGGGGTCTGGGTGGGTCCTGGACTGGGTGTCTGGAAGGGAAGCAGTGGGCGCAGTGTGCCCCCTTGCTTGCCAGGTGCCTTGAGATGTGCCCGGCAGCTGCTGCCAAAGGCACAAGCTAGGGGTCTGGGTGGGCCCTGGACTGGGGATCTGGAAGGGAAGCAGTGGGCACAGCATGCCCCCTTGCTCACCAGGTGCCTTGAGATGTCCATGTTTTAACTTTAAGAAAAAAACATTTTAGTTTTAAAAGATCAAAATTAAAAAATTGTTACAAGAAATCTGCTTAAAACTTAAAGCCAGGAAAATGGTGAGGATTCAGTTCAAATAGTAGGTAGATAAACCTATCAACAGTTTAAGACAAAAATCCTTAAGTATGGAAATCAAAGCATCAAAGAAAATCAGTAATGTTTTATTCTAAAGTCAAACAATTCTATTTCACTGGTCAGGTCTCATGTATTTCATCATTCTTCTATTGAATTTGCAGTGTTACTGTGGTCTGATCTTTCCATTTAAACTCTGGAATTTAACATTCAGCTCTGGACTTGTCCCTACCATCAGGCTTGCCATTGTCTTGCTTGCTTTTTGTACTCTTATTTCTGTGTGTCTTCAGGTCTCATGTATTTCATCATTCTTCTATTGAATTTGCAGTGTTACTGTGGTCTGATCTTTCCATTTAAACTCTGGAATTTAACATTCAGCTCTGGACTTGTCCCTACCATCAGGCTTGCCATTGTCTTGCTTGCTTTTTGTACTCTTATTTCTGTGTGTCTGATTTTAGTTTTCCTAGTGTAGCACTCCCTTCAGCACTTTTTGGAGAGCTGGTATGGTGTTGGGAAATTCTTTAAAGCTTTGTTTATCTGAGAATATCTTTGTCTTTTACTTCCCATATGATACATAATCGTGCTGGGTATAGTATTCTTGGTTGAAATTGGTTTTCACTTAAGACGTTGAATATATTTTCCCATTCTTTCCTTGCTTGCATTGTGTCCGATGAGAAGTCTAACATTAGCCTGATGGGAAATCCTTTGAAAGTAACTAACATTTCTCTCTTGCCAATTTGCGTATCTTGTCTCTGTTTGTGGTTTTGGTCAATCGGGCTATGATGTGCTTCAGGGAAGATCTTCTTGGACTGATTCTATGTGGGGTCCTTTGTATTTCGTGGGTCTGGATATTTTAATGTCTCTCTGGGTTTAGAAAGTTTTCTTTCAGGATATTCATGGAGTAGATTGCCAATGCCCTTATTAGTTTCTTCATTTGAAGAATATTATGATCTGGATGTTTGGGCATTTAAGGGTATCTACTATTATTGTATGTTATTCTTATTCTGGGGGGTTACTTTCTCAATCTTTTTAGTGATTTTTTTCTAGGTCAGAGGCTCTTTCTCCTACATCTGAGATTTGATCTTCTGCATGATCTAATCTGCTTTTGATATTTTCAAGGGAGATTTGTATTTCCTGAATTATAGCCTCCATCTCTAATAATTCCATTTGATTCTTTTTTATGATGGGTATCTCCTCTTTTAGATGATGCAAGAACTTCCTCACCTCCTGGAATTCATTGTCTCTGTTCTACATTTTCTGGAGTTCATTGTCTCCCTTCTCTTGCATCTCTGTTAGCTTTGTCACTATGAATATTTTAAATTCTGGCTCCTGGCTGGATCTGGGGGGCAGGATGGTGAAGTCTAGGCAGAGGTCTTCGGTGAAGAATGGGGCCACTCAGAACTCTGAACCAGTAGATAGAAACAGAATGGCAATATTTTTGGAATGACAACGCTTGTTATTGCATGATGCCTAAAGGCATTTAAGGTGAAATTTCTACAGGACACAGTCAGAATATTGAATAGTGAAGTCAGTGGCTGTTTTTTGTAAATTAGATATACTCACCAAAAATACATCTTCTCCCATTAAAGACAAAACTAGAAGGTATATTGGTCTTCATTTCTGTTTTCACTTTTTAAAAAAGTTATTTTAACTTGATTTATAATTATCCTTAATATTTTCCAATTTTACCAGAGAGAGAGACAGAGACAGAGAGAGAGGTAAAGTGAGAAAGGAAGCCACCAGGTCCAAGACTTGAACCATGATTGAGCATGTGGGAATCCGGCATGTTTAACCACCATGCCTCCTGCAGGCCCTGGTCTCCATTTCATCAGTGAAATTTGCATGTTGTAATATTAATTTTTATGTGGCTATTGACCATAGAAATGGAAACTTTAATCTGGTGATTCATACCTTCAAAGTTTCTTTTATTTTTTTTTTTTCAAATTTGGAAAGTATATTCGTACATATTATTTATGCCTTCCATTCATCAAAAGTTACTATCAGTCCTTCATTGGAAATGAGGGGATGGGCCTTCTCGTAAGTGTGCTGCTTTATATATTGCCGGGATTTTTTTAGAGAGCTTTAAGGTCTATTTCTAATCTGTTCAAGTAACATTTAAAAAGTATCAATGTTTTAACTTCTGCATTCTGTAATTCTTATTTTGAGATTATGTGTGTCTGAGTATTTGGCAAGCCTTATTTTGTGTGGGTAGTGCCCTGGTTGCATTTTATCCTGAAGCCCAGTGGGTGCCCAATGTGTTCATAAGCTAATGTTTAGAGCAGAGATGAGAACATCCCATGCTTGTTGAATTCACAAAAAAAGTGTGTAATTTTAAAATCACATATAAATGTTTATCATTCTTGAAGTAACTGAGGCAGAAGTTTGCCATATATTAAAATTGTTGATTGAACCAAGTATAGATTCAGTTTATTTATTTATTTTTTAATTTGCCAGGGGACCAGCAGGTGTCATAATGGTTAAGGTGCTGGACTCCCACGTGGTTGACCACATTTAGAGTCCCAGACCAGTGGCTTGAAATTCATGCTGGGCATATATGTGTGCATGCCCCAAATTCCCCCACAAAGAGTAGAATGGAGGAGGAAGGATTGTGGCATGACCATCTCCTCTGGGGGATGATTTCTCACTTTCTGTCTCTATCTCTTTGATGAGAGAACATGTCCTATAGCAAAATTCTGTCAAAAAATTTGTTAATTGGTGAAGGCACTAAAGAGAGAGAAAGAGAGAATGATAGAGATGAAGCACCCTACAATCCTGTCACCTCCATCTCTTGTTCTCCTTTCTTTTTTCTATCTTCTTTTCCCCTTTATTTAGTTTCTTCTCCCATCTTTCTTGATTCTGGGAATGCACATGTATTTGCTTGGTGTGTCCCAAGCTGTCAGAGTCAGGACTCAAACCGTG
>NW_006208406.1:201370-207223 GCF_000334495.1 Tupaia belangeri chinensis
CATTGGCCCTATAAAAAAAAAAAAAAAAAAAAAAAAAAGGAAAAAACAAGAAAACAAAAACAAAAAGCAAACAAAAAAAACTACCTCTCAAAAAAATAATTTCAAAGTTAGATTGTATCTACTTCAACAAAGTCATGAGCATGTCTTCTGTTGCTCTCATCCTGTCCTTCATGGAAACATGCTGTCTGGTGTAATACATTTCTTCACGATGAGCTACTTCTTGTATACTATCAAACCTAGTTGGATTCTGATATCCACAGCTATACTACTAGGAGCATTAGTGACTCTGTTTATTTATTCATTCATTTATCTATTTATTTGTTTTGAGGGGTTTTTGCAATAGTGCGAAGGCCAGCAGGGGGCGATAGAAACCAACTGGCCATCAGGTCGCCTCCCACATCTCCCTGTCTGCCAAGAGAGGGCGCTGGGCCTCAGCTTACCAGCGAGCCTCCTCTTACAGGGTAGAGCCAGACTACATTTCCCACAGTCCTCTGGGCGGAAGGTGTCCAGGAATAGCGGGCTGGTGTGGGACTCCAGTCGTAGCTTCAGACTACATTACCCATAGATCTCGGCATGGGCAGGCAGGACTTCGGGTCGTGGCATCCTACTACATCACCCACAGGCCTCTGGGAGCGAGACTTCTGGCAGTTTGTCGGACTTCAATACCCACAGTCCCCTGGGAGGAAGACTTCCGGCTGTGGGGCCAGGCTCACTCTTCCCCAATGCCTTGGTGTTCCCTCCTAAAGTGCCCGAGGGAGTGCCCACGGTAACCAGCTCTTTCCTCCCCTCACCCTAGTTTTGTTGGTCATTTTTCAGAACAATTTAGGGCTAACTTAACTTCATGAATTTCTTTACATTTGACCAGAGAGGGACAGAGCAAGAGAACAAGAGCGAGCAAATGAGAAAGCAAGCCGCCAGGTCCAGGACGTGGACCGTGTTCTCCCAAGCGGGAGTTTGGTGCCTTTAACCACCACGGAGACCACATGCCGGCCCCTGGCATCCCTCTTCTGAGCTGCGAGCTTTAGTCCCTTGTCCACGGGGGATGCCCCAAGGCCTCAGGGGCTGTCCTTTTGAGAATATGCGGACCTGGACCAGCAGGTCGCATGGAGGTTCAGGCACTGCCTCTTAGGTGGCTGAGTGTGCGGTCTGTCTCAGACTTCCAGCTTGGAGATCATGCACTCAGCATCCCTGGAGAGCGAAGAAGAAGGAGGAGGAGGAGGAGGAGATGGAGGAGGAGGAGGGGAAGGAGGAGATGGAGGAGGAGGAAGAGTCCTGACAAAGCCGTGTCTCCCAGGGTAAGGGGATGGTTTTTCATTCCAGCCCTCCTTACGACTGTGTTTGTTTAGTGCACAAATCCCGCGGCAGAAACTGCATGGAAAACAGGCAAGGTAAAACGCCTACAGGGCGTACATCTTGGAATACTTCTGGGGCTGCTTTGGGTCAGTTGGACGTGGCAGGTCGGCCGGCTGGCCGGCCAGCTCCCCTTCCCGCGGCTGCTCCTGTCGTCCGTCAGGTCTCTGCCCAGGAGTGTGTCCTTCTTGGTGCCCTGCCTTCGGTCTCCATCCACAAATGGGATCTCATGCTCCACTGAGCTTTTTTCCCTTTTGCACTTCCATAGGTTGTCACAGAGCTCCCTCCTGTGGTCACAGTGATGTACTGCGGTGGACCCTTTTGGGATGCAATGAGCTTGTGTGTGTGTGTGTGTGTGTGTGTGTGTGTGTGCGCGCGCGTGAGAGAGAGAGAGAGACGCGGGCAAGCCCATTTAGATTCTCCTTTTCTCGGTTTTATCCTTAGGTGCATCAGTGATAGGATTTCCTAGTTTAGTACACACATGAGGCACAGATCGTCTCCTAATCATTCACTGTGTGACCGGCTCTGTTAGCACTGTAAATCCTGTACCATTTCGGTTATTCTCTCATTTATTTAGGGTGCTCAGCTCCACTGTGGAGAAATAGCAAGGGGAGAGTGAAAAGACCCCGCTCACCTACCAGGCGGACGGACATGCCGCCGTCAGGTTTTCCTCATTCTCCTCTTTTTTTTTTTTTTCACCAAAATAATCTCACAGTTTAATTTCATTTTTCACAAACATTCTGAAGTTACTCATATTTACTATAAAATTGTTCATTTTACTTTGGTTTTACTCAACCCCCACGCAAAAACATATGCACAGAACCTTAAAATATTTTTTTCTATTCATTATATACCTTTTTAAAATTTTTATTATCATCAGTCTTTATATTACATTGGATTACATATAACTTTACAGTGTATTACATTGCTTTTTCAAAAGGGAATGCCATGCATGTCAGTCAATACAGAGACATTAATCTCCCGACTTCAACATTTAATATCTTTTCCATGTTTTCCCTAATCACTATTATTATTCTAATGATTTTTTTAAAAACAGTCAATCACTATTTCTCATTTTGCTTGTAAAAAAACTTTACCCGTCATGAAATACTTTTCAGACCAATCCAGTTGAGAATTCTATACATGTCATCATCAACAGGTAATAAGGCATATCTGTTTTTCACTAACGTCCTGCCTCTCTATTGTTCACTTGCTATTTTTCTCTATCCTCTTCACTTCTCCCATTCTACACTGTCCTATTCTCATTAAGTACCTTCATTGCTTTTATGTCCTCCAATTTGTAGCTCTCTACCATAGAGTGCGGATAGTTGGGGGCACTCAAACATTCAGACCCAATAAATACAAATAACCCCAAATAGAAACTGTCCAGGAAGATCCTCTCCATGACATATCATAGCTAGATTGACCAAAACCACAGACAAAGACAAGATACTATGATTGGCAAGAGAGAAACATCAAGTCACTTACAAAGGCTATCCAATTGGGCTAACACTGGACTTCTCATCAGATACAATGCAAGCAAGAAAAGAATAGGGAAATATATTCAGTGTTAAATGAAAAAAAAAAAAGAAATTCAACCTAGAATACTATACCCGGCGGGAACCAGCAGTTAGCATAATGGCTATGTTGCTGGCCTCCCACGTAGTCGACCGCAGTTTGTGTCCCGGACCTGGCGGCTTAAAACTCACGCCGGGCATGTGTGCGTGTGTGCCCAAGATCCCGAGAGGAGAAGGGAGGAGAAGGGATTGCGGTGTGGCCATCCCCCCTGGGGGGTGAGTTCTCGCTTTCTGTCTCTATGTCTCTCTCTGTCTGTCTGGCGAGTGCACACCCCCTATAGCGAAAACCTCAAAAAAAAAAGAAAGAAAAGAAAAAAAGAATACTATACCCAGCAAGATTTTTCTTCATATGAGAAAAAAAGATAAAAACTTTCTTGGATTAACAAAACCTGGAAGAACTTAACAACTCTAGACCAGCTCTCCAAGAAATTCTGAAAGGAGTACTATACCAAGAAAACTCATGTCAGACAGACAGCAATAAGAGAACAAAAAAGAGCCAAGAATATGGCCACTTTAATGGTAGAGACAAGTCTGGAAATATCAATAATAACATCGAATGTTAATAGATTAAAGTATCTGATCAAGAGACACAGACTGGCACAACGGATTAAAAATCAGAAACCCTCCATTGGTTGCCTAAAAGAAACCCATTTCATGGATACTTACATAGATTAAAAATGAAAAGCTGAAAAAGCTATTCTATGCAAATGGAAATGAAAAAGAATGGGAGTCACTATACTGATTTTGGGAAAAAATAGGCTTTAAGACAAAAACTGCAAGAAGAAACAAAGAAGGACATTATATAGTGGTAAAAGGCTAATTTATCAAGAAGATATAAGAGGGACCAGCAGTTGGCATAATGGCTATGTTGCTGAACTCCCATGTAGTTGACTGCAGTTTAAGTCCCAAACCCGGTGGCTTAAAACTCACGCAGAGTGCATGTGTGTGTGTGCCCAAGATCCTGAGAGGAGAATGGAGGAGAAGGGATTGTGGCATGGCCATCCCCCCTGGGGATGGATTTCTTGATTTCTGTCTCTCTGTCTCTCTCTGTCTTTCTGGTGAGGGCATGGCCCTATACAAAAAAATATATATATAACACTTATAAATATCTATGCACTTAACTCAGAAACACCAAATATGTAAAGGAAAGACTGCTAGATCTAAAAAGAGAGATGGAATGTAACACGCTAATTGTTGGAAATCTCAACACCCCCATTATCTCCTCTAGACAGATTAAAGGAGACAAAAGATAGGCAAAGAATTCAGGACCTAAATGTTACCATAAATCAGATGGATGTGACAGACATCTATAAAACTTTCCACAAATACACACACACACACACACACACACACATATATATATATATACACACACACACATTTTTCTCTTTCCTGCATAGTACTTTCTCAAAGATTGACCACATGATAGGGCACAAAACCAGCCTTTACAGATTCAAAGGCACAGAAACTATATCCAGCATCTTCTCTGACCATGACAGAAATAAACTTGATCTTAATCTCAGGAAAAACCTTAGAAAATACACAAATACAATGGAAACTACATAACCTACTTCTGAATGGCTTCATAACTACTAAAGAGATTAAGACTGAAATCAAAACATTCATGGAAATTGGGAACCAGCAGTTAGCGTAATGGCTATGTCACTGGACTCCCACGTAGTCGACCGCGGTTTGCGTCCTGGACCCGGTGGCTTAAAACTCACGCCGGGTGCGTGTGCGTGCGTGCCCAAGATCCCGAGAGGAGAATGGAGGAGAAGGGATTGCGGCGTGACCATCCCCCCTGGGGGGTGATTTCTTGCTTTCTGTCTCTATGTCTCTCTCTGTCTGGCGAGTGCACACGCCCTATAGTGAAAATCTCTCCCCCCCCAAAAAAAAACATTCATGGAAATTTATGACAATGAGAACACGAGTTTCCATAATCTATGGGACACTGCAAAAGCAGTCATAAGAGGAAGGTTCATAACAATTAGTGCACACAAGAAAAAGATGAGAAGGTGGTAAATGGACAACCTAACATCATGCCTTAAGGAATTGGGAAAACAACAACAACAAAATTTTAAAAATGCCATGAGAAAATAAAATAGTAATAATTGAGCAGAAATAAATGAAATAGAAAATAAATGAACTATACAGAAAAGCAGAAGATGGTTCTTTGAAAAGATAAACAAGATTGACACACCATTAACTAGATCAATTAAGAAGAGAGAAAGGAACCAGATAAATCTAATTCACAATGAATCACGCAACATTACAACAGACATAACAGAAATTTAAAATATCATTAGCGGATACTATGAGCAACTATACACTAACATACAGAAAAACCTGGATAAGACTGACAAATTCCGGGAGACATATAATCTACCCAGATTGACTCAGGAGGACACAGAAAGCCTTTAGATCCATCAAAAGCAATGAAATTAAGTCAGTAGTCAATAACTTCCCAATAAAGAAAAGTAGAAGTCCTGATGTCTTCACTGCTGAATTTTATAAATCTTTTAAAGAAGAGGTAACCCCCGTTTTACTCAAACTGCTTCTAGAGATCAAAAATGAAAGAGCCCTTCCAAATTCATTCTATGACGCCTCCATCACTCTCATTTCCAAAACAGATAAGGATACCAAAAGGAAACTATAGACCTATATCTCTGATGAATATAGATGTAAAAATTCTCAACAAGATACTTGCTAACTGGATTCAACAGCATATAAAAAAGATTATTTATCATGACCAGGTAGGCTTTAATCCAGGGATGCAAGGGTGGTTCAACATATGCACAACCATAAATGTGATACACCATATTAACAGAAAGAAAGATTAAAAACCATGTGATCATTTCAATCGATGTGGAAAAAGTATTTGACAAAATATGGCATTCCCTCATGATTAAGACTCTCAGTAAAATTG
>NW_006208406.1:207292-231077 GCF_000334495.1 Tupaia belangeri chinensis
CAAAAAAGAAACCCTATAGCTTACATAAAACTGGTACAAGACAAGGCTGCCCACTTTCTCTGCTCCTATTCAATACAGTACTGGAAGTCCTAGCCAATGTGATCAGACAAAGAAGGAAATAAAAGGCATTCTAATAGTGAAAGAAGAGCTAAAATTATCTGTTTGCAGATGACATGATTGTATACGTAGAAGACCCAATAGTATCCATGAAGAAACTTCTGGAAGTAATAAATGCATATAGTAAAGAGGCAGGACACAAAATTAACTTACAAAAACCTATAGTATTTCTATTTACAAACAAGCAGAGACAGAACTGAAGAAAGTAATGCCATTTACCACAGCCACAAAAAGCATAAGATACCTAGGAATAAAACTAACCAAGGAAGTCAAAGACCTCTATACAAAAAACTATGGAAATATTAAAAAAGAACTCAAAAAAGACACAAAAAAAGTAGAACGGCATCCCATGTTCCTGGATTGGGAGAATTAATATAATCAAAATGGCAATCCTACCCAAATTAACCTACATATTCAGTCCAATACCTATAAAATTACAAGAGACACTTTTCACATATCTAGAAAAGACAATCATAGAATTTGTCTAGAATCATAAAAGATCACATATTGCAAAAAAGTCACCGTGGCAGTAGCCGTGCCACGCCCTGCTCGCTGAAGTCGAAGTCTGCCCGCCGTCACCAGTCAGCTCCCAGATGCCCAGCCCACCACCCTTCTCCCCTTAAGACGGGGCACTGTGGTTGGAAAATTTAAAATATTCATGTCTGCAACAGTTGTCTCAAAAATAATATTTATGTCTGTAACAATTATCTCTAGTAAACTGTGCAATTTTTGTCATAAGCAAAGAAAAGATGTGACACAACTTTGGACTGACCCTGCTTGTGTTTGTGGCCACACTGCTGATGGTGCTGCTGCTGATTGTGTGTAGTTGGTATTTTGTAGTATTCTGTATGGCTTTTTTTTTTTTTATCTAAATTCAAGTTTCTGCAGGAACTTTTGGGACATAAAGGATCCCAGGAAAGAGACCATGATCCATCAGGGTCTGAAACTGAGGAAGACATTTCTTCATCTCCACACAGGATCAGATCTGCTGGTCAATGGTAGGCACCTGCTGAAGGGGGCCATGGACTGCAGACATAGCGCTCTGTTAGTGAATGAGGAAAGCCATTGCAAGACATTGTCTTTAATGACTGGGCTTTAAAATTCAGTAGGTGACTAAAGAGCATTTGTACTTGGATTTTAAGTCCAGTTTTGTTTTTTTTCTTAATACATATAAGCCATATAAAAGTAAAGGAAATTAAAACCAAACTGGTCCACTGCAAATTTTATCATTAAGATAGTCTTCTGCTTTACTAGCTTTCTACTTAGACACTTCTTGGCTCTTGGGCTTTGTTTTGGTTTTGGTTTTGGTTTGCACTGGTACAAATCTGGTAAACATTACCAGCTTGCAAAACTATATTTTATTAAGCCTAAAATGTACACTTTTCTTCACATTTTAGCTTGTGTGAAAATGAGATGCATATCATTATTTTCAACCAGGTGATAGTCATGTAATTATCCCAGCTTGTGCATGTGTGAATTTACAGCTTTTCAGAGCTTCATCATTTTAACGGTTGTGTATATTATTGGTATCAAATGTGTCAGATGTAAAAATGTCTTCGAAAATATTACACTGTGATTCAGCATTAAAACATAAATCTTTGCTTGCAGAAAAGCATGCAGCAGGTGTACATTTGATATTAGTGAAGCAAATATTCATTATTAGAGGAATGACTGTAATTCCATATTTTCTTGCAAAGCAATAACAAAATGCTTTCCTAAAGCCAAGAAAGAAAGATATCCCAAAGTAGATGAAGCTATATTACATTTTTTCAGTGAGACATGTGCAAAAGGATTGCCCATCACATGCCTGGTGATGCAGTTGAAGGCAGGAGAAATTGCCAAAACCTTTGGAGTTGATGAAACAAAATTTAAAGTAATGAAAAGCTGGTGTGACTAATTCGTGTGTCAAGCAGGAATATTGTTAAGTCATCAAACATTTTGTCCAAAGCTTCCCTCTTGATATTAAACAGAAGAAAGAATGGAGCACGATTTCATGAAATGCTACATCACCAACACTCTTGACCACACCAATGGCAATACTGTGTAGAAAAGTGCAGACATCCATGACTGTGCTTTGGAAAGTGATTCAGAGTAGTTAGACTCAGAATACAAAGTTATACTTATTACCACTTAGTTATCACTTTGTTTTATATAGCTTCTTTACACATGCACAAGATTGATGTGATAAAAAACTATTTAAAAGTGTTGCTTTAATACACGTAAACTAAACATCTTCTGTGACATGCAAGCATTGTGTTGTAGTTTAATGGAGGCAGGTTTTTTTTTTTCTTAATACATATGGTGTATCTTAACAATTGATGTTATTTTAGATTAAATGAAAATGGTAGTTTGTAGATTTGCTTTTCTTTCTAAGATAGTAGTTATTTATTGGAGAACATAAGTCTGACTCTTATAATGTTAATATAGTATCTTCTATGAAATACATTTTTGGGAGGTAACCTATTCAGTGTTTTAGAGTAGTAACTAAAAAATCTAAGAATTATCTTAGATAGTTTCTACTTTAAGAGGAGAAGGATTAGTTATTCCCTTCCTATGAAAGGACTTTATGCTCAAAGCAGGTATTGTGAAGCAAATATCTCACAAACAAGTCAGTGATAAGACCTCAACGGTGCTGGGTGTTGAGGGAAAAAATGGTGGGTGAAAAATAGCCATTTACCTGTAAAATGACTCTTGCTAGATTTTTATGTTTGTCTTACTGAACTCTGGACTGAGTATTCACTAGGGAGGAGAGACATGGCTCAAAAAAACACCTATTCAGTGTTATCTGCTTTATTGAATAATGAAATGTAAGGTCACCTTTCTCATTGAAGTTCTTTCTATGTTTTAAATCTTTGTTTCTCAAGAACTAGTCATCACAAGATCTCACTAGTATTTTATGATATTGTGTAATTGTGCTTGATATCTCATGCTTTATTCTAACGGTTCTGTTTATTAACAGTTTACTAGCTCTGCCCTAAGTTGTATTACCAACAAACATATTTTTATTGTTATTGTAGTCCTTTGAGTATGCTAAAGGGAATTCATACAGCATGACTTTAGTTTTTTATTTTGCTAGGACAAGATTCCCAGCAGCCGAGAATGGGGTATAGTATTTCTCTCTTCATTTCCTTATTGGATTCAGTTTTCTGTTTTATGTGACTATATATATGACAAAGAGTGTCACAGTTTCAAGCACTAATTTTAATGCTTTATACTTGCTAAATATTATATTAAAACAATCTTCAGTTAGAAAAAGTAATGTCCTAAAAGCTTCTTGGCACATTAGGTTTGAAAACCATTTTAAAAGGTTATTTTGCTGAAAGTTTGAAATATATATAAATTAACAGATTCACAAAATTTGGCATTTTGAATCAAAATATTGCAACATGAGAGTACATTTTTAAGAGCAACAATTTTTTAAATTATTTTATGCCAACAATACAATCTTTTTTAAAGTCAGTTTTACTAAAAATCTGGGTTTTAACGTTATAACAAGTATAACTAGATTTTGAGTGATACACTTCAAGTGCTTTTCTATTTAAGGTTGACTTTAAAAGGCAGTGAGCCATCCACAAAAGTCATATAAACCCACAAAAGAAGAGTGCAACAAAGTTCTGTTATGGAGTCTAGAATTAAAGTAATTTGTATGTTTGCTTCTTCTTTCTTTTTTTTTTTTTTAAGAGGTTTTTGCTATATGGCATGTGTGTTCACCAGAAAGATAAAGAGAGACAAAGAGACAGAAAGCAAGAAATCATCCCCCCAGGAGGGATGGTCAGGCTGCAATCCCTTCTCCTCCATTCTCCTCTCAAGATCTTGGGCATGTATATACACACACCTGGCGTGAGTTTAAGCCACCGGGTCTGGGACTCAAACTGCAGTCGACTACATGAAAGTCCAGCGACATAGCCATTATGCCAACAGCTTGTCCCGTATGTTTGCTTCTAATGTGTCCTATAATGTTTAACTTAAACCATAAAGAGTAACATGTGCCTTATATTAATAAAAGTTACAGTCTCTATTTGTTGGTATATGCAGTGCTACCTGTTTATCAGGAATATTTAACATTAACTCTCTAAGTCAGTTCTATGCATAACCAAATATTGTGTTGTGTTTCCTTAAAGGAAATATTCTGTGCTATGCTATGGTGCATTGTCATCTGCTGCTTTACAAGTAAATTTATAATGAATTAGGATTGTGTGTGTTAATAGTAGCTTTGTATAAGAAGCTGTAAAATTAAAAATGAGGGGTATGTGTAAATGATCATTCACTGTCTTTGTTTCAAACTTGGTCAATACAATATCTGAAGCTTCTGGGGTTTATCTGTATGTTTTAGCTTTCACCTTTAAACGGCATAGAATAAATTAAAATGAAAAGAAAAAGAAAAAGCATTCCATAACATGAAGGAAGAATTCCATAAAGAGATATACACCCCTATAAAAGAATCAAACAGAACTTTTGGAGATAAAGAATACAATTCAAGAAAACTAAATCTCCATTGAAAGCATCAGTAGCAGATTGGACCATGGAAAGACAGAATCTCTCATCTGGAAGACAAAGCATCTGACTTAATCCAACCATAAAAAAGTATGAAAAAGTAAGCAAGAAAAATAAAGATAATATACAGGAAATAGTAGACACTAGACCAGTTCTGTAAGAAGTCCCGAAGGAGGGACCAGCAGTTAGCGTAATGGCTATGTCTCTGGACTCCCACGTAGTCGACCACGGTTCGTGTCCTGGACCCAGTGGCTTAAACTCACGCCGGGCGCATGTGCGTGTGGGCCCAAGATCCTGAGAGGAGAATGGAGGAGAAGGGATTGCGGTATGGCCATTCTCCCTGGGGGGTGATTTCTTGCTTTCTATCTCTCTGTCTGTCTGGCGAGCGCATGCGCCCTATAGCAAAAATCTCTCCAAAAAAAAAAAAAAAGAAGTAGTACTGAAGGAGTATTATATCAGGAAAACTAAAGAGACAAACAGAAATAAGAGAAGACAAGATGACCAAAAAATTGCTAACAAATGGCAGCAATAAGTCTGAAAATATCTATAATAAAGCTGAATATAGATGGATTAAATTCTCCATTAAAATACAAAGCTGAATAAATGGTTAAAAATAGAGATCCTCTCTATGTGCCTACATGCACCTCTTGGATGAAGACAGATATCCATTAAAAGTGAAGGATTGGAAATAAGATACCCCATACAAATCAAAATCTAAGTAAGTAAATAAATAAGTCTAGTCACAAACTAAACTTCAAGATAAAAATTCTAAGAAAGGACAGAGAAGAACACTATATAGAAATAAAAGGGCTAATTCACCAAGAAGATATAACAGAAGATACAACACAAATATCTATGTACCCAAAACTGAAGCAATCAAATATATGAAAGACAGATTGCTAGATCCAAAAAGACAGATAGACTGAAGCACAATAATTATAGGGGATCTCAACACCCCACTGTCTCCTCTGGACTGATCATCTAGACAAAAAAATAAGTGAAGAGATATGAGATCTAAAGGATACCATAAATTAATTAGACTTGATGAATTCAAAGACATACAAACTACATCCAGCATCTTCTCTGACCAGAATAAAATTAAACTTGAAATTAACAGCAAAAAAAAAAAAAAAAAAGCTCAAAATTACACAGGTACATGAAAACTAAACAACCTACTCCTGAAAGATTTCACAACCATGGAAGAAATTAAGAATGAAATAAAATGATTCATTAAAGCCAATGATAATGAGAACATGAATTTTCATAGCCAATGTGACACAACAAAAGCAGTTGTAAGAGGGAAGTTCAACAATGAGTGCACATAAGAAAGAAATGGAAAGGTTTTCCACCTTCGGAAAACCTAATGACACACCTCAAGGAACTGGAAAAATAGCAGCAACAAGAACAACAAAAACCGAATATATCAGGATAAAAGAAATAATAAAGATTAGAGCAGAAATAAATGAAATAGAGGACAAACAAACTATACAGAAAATAAATGAAACCAAAAGCTGGTTCCTTGCAAAGATAAACAAAATTGACACACCATTAGCTAGACTAATTAAGAAGAACAGAGAAAGTAAGTAAATAAATCTAATCAGTAATGAAGCAGGCAATATTACAACAGATATAGAAACAGAAACAGAACAGATCATGAGAGAATACTACAAGTGACTATCTGCCAACAAACAAGAAAGCCTGGATGAGATGGACACATTTCTGGACACATGTAAGCTACCAAGATTGAAGCAATAATATTTACAAAACTCGAAGATACTAATAACGAGTAATGAGATTGAATTAGTAATAAACAGACTGTCAACAGAGAAAAGCCCAGATCCCAATGGCTTCACTTTTGAATAATACAGAACTTTAAAAGAAAAGCTAGCCCTCATTCTACTCAAAATATCTTTAAACATTCAAAAAGGAACCCCTCCCAATTTTTTTTTCGATGAAGCTTCTATTGCTCTCATCCTCCAAACAACAAGGACATAAAAAATGAAAACTACACACAAATATTCCTGATGAGTACAAAGGAAAAAATTCTCAAAAAGCTACCAGCATATTATATCCAAAGACATAGTAAAAAGATTATACACCGTGACCAGGTAAACTGTTCCCAGGGATGAAAGAGTAGTTTAATATATGCAAACAATAAATGTGATATGTCATATTAACAGAAAAAAGAGAAAAACTATACGATCATATCAATGTGTACAAAGCATTTGATAAAATACAACATCCTTTCATGTTAAGACTCAGCAAAATTGGCATAGAAGGGACATTTATCAACACAATAAAAGCCATCTATAAAAAACCCATAGCTTACATTGTACTGAGTGGGGGAAAGCTGAAAGTTTTTTCACTAAAACTGGAACAAAACAAGGTGGCCCACTTTCTCCTCTTTTTCAGTATAGTACTGGAAGTCCTAGCCAATGCAATCAGACAAGAGAAAAAAATAAATGGCATTCAAATACAGAAAGTTAAATTATCTCTATTTGCAGACAATAGGATTATATGCATAGAAAACTCAAAAGAATCCACACACACACACACACACACACACACACACACACACAAAAAGAAATGGTAAATGAATACAGTAAAGTTGCAGGGTAAAAACAATATTGACATACAAAACTATATAGCTTTTCTATATACCAAAAATAAACAGACTGAGGTAGAACCGAAGAAAGCAATTCCATTTACAATAGCCATGGAACATATAAGATGCCTAGGAATAAGCCTAACCAAAGAAGTCAAAGACTTCCACAATGAAAACTATGAAAAACTAATAAAAGAAATGAAAAACTACACAAAATAATGAAAAGACATCCCATGTTCCTAAGTTGGAAGAATATAATCAAAATTATAATTATGTGCAAATTATTTTACAAATTGAATGTTATTCTGACTGAAGGACCAAAGATATTCTTCACAGAATTAGAAAAATAAATTGTAGGAATCATCACATCATCCCAGACATGATTGTGCATTTTTTGCCTTTATAAGCACCCCTTACCCTGCACTTGGGGCTGTGGGGTTTTAAGAGACATGAGTCCCCTGTATGCTGCTGGCTTAATCAATAAACTCCAATAAATTTGGCTATGTCTGAATGTCCTCTTATTTCTCGCTGAGTAGACTATACTATTTAGAGGCCAGCAAGATCCATACCTGTCTGGTACATGGATGAGACATCCTAAGGAGACTGGCCTCCCTTGATCTGGCTACCAACTACCAGGAGACTGCTCTAGGGGATACGTCACCTGGGATTTCCCAGAGCTCTTCTCGGGATTGTTGACAGCTGACAAGAGATGCAAACTGCTTCCCCAAAAGGTTATGGAGTTTTACTGTTAGACCTTTGGGGGCATTTCTTTGGGTGTTCTTGTCCTGTCCTATTCTTTGGAAGACAAACTGACTGACTTCCGATCTGAAGCAGAGCTCCAGTTCCTTCTCCAGGATCCTGGCCAGCAAGGGACATTGAGGCAAGGCCACCACTGCCCCCTTCCCCATCTCCAGCTCTCCTAAGCCCAAGGCCCTCTCCTTTAGAAAGGTAGGCAGGTTTGTTTGTTTGTTTGTTTGTTTACTTATTTATTTATCGTCTCTCCTTTCTTTTGTTAATTTCCTTCTCCTCCTTGCCCCATAGACTGGCATCCACTCTACAGCAGAGCTCCAGTTCCATCTCCAGGCCCCTTTATTCTCCTTCATACACTGTTATTCCCTCTTATATTATCCTCTCCTTCTCATCCTCCACCCTGCCAGAGGGACTAGACAGGTCTAGAATTACAGTTCTGAAATTCCCAACTATTATAAGGTTCCCTGGGATCCTTCCTTTTACTGAACCACCTGTGAAAAAGGAGAAAGATACCCAAATAGAGTACACCTCTTGAGACCACATTGCTAAAAACAACAGAAGAGAGACACATCAGTACACAGCAAAAGGGAAAGACACTTGCTCCTAGTCAAAGAAATGTTTTCCTAAGAGGCATTAAAAAGTGAATACATCTCCCAAGGCTAGAAGTAGAAGAAGAGCCTCAGGTCTCAATAAACCTGGAAATGTGTCTCCATCAAAAGAACACAGTAACTCCCCTACATCTTTTGAAAAAAAAAAAAAAAAACCTGAGGAAGCTACCAAAATGTCAGAGAAAGAATTTATAACATTCATGGTGACAAAATTCTATGAGTTAGAACAGAAAGGAGACAATGAACTACAGATTAGAAAGTCCTTCTATAATATGAAAGAAGAAATGGACACTCTGAGAAAGAATCAGATGGAACTGTTAGAGAGGAAATGTGTAAAACAGGAAATCAAAAACTCTCTTGAAAGTATTAAAAGTCCATTAGTGGGACCAGCAGTTAGTGTAATGACTATGTCACTGGACTGCCATGTAGTCGACCGTGGTTTGTGTCCCAGACCTGGTGGCTTAAAATTCACGCCGGGCGTGTGTGCGTGCATGCCCAAGATCCCAAGAGGAGAATGGAGGAGAAGGGATTGTGGCATGGCCATCCCCCGGGGGGTGATTTCTCACTTTCTGTCTCTCTGTCTCTCTCTGTCTGTCTGGCGAGCGCACATGCCCTATCGCAAAAACCTCTCAAAAAAAAAAAGTTTATTAGAACATGCTAAAGATCGAATCTCTGATGTAGAAGATAAAACTTCTGACCTAGAAAAAAAAAGACCAAAGGTACCAGTAGTTAGTGTGATGGCTATGTTGCTGGACTCCCATGTAGTTGACCAAAGTTTGATTCCCAGACCTGGTGGCTTAAACACACTGGGCGCATGTGCATGCATGCCCAAGATCCCAAGAAGAGAATGGAGGAGAAGGGATTGCAGTGTGGCCACTCCTTCTGGGAGGGCTTTCTTGCTTTCTGTCTCTCTGTCTCTCTCTGAGATTCTGGTGAGTACACATGCCCTATAGCAAAAATCACTAAAAAAAAATAAATAAATAAACAAGCCAAAACAAAACAACACCAAAAAGACAGAGAAAATAACAAAAAACATGAGGGTAATATATGAGAAATACTAGATTCTATTAGATGCCCACAAATCTGAATAATTGACATCCCAGAAGGTGAAGAAACCAATAAGGGCATGGAAAATCTATTCCATGAAATGCTGGGAGAAAATTTTCCAAGTCTAGAGAAGCACTCAAACATCCTGACTCAAGAAATGCAAAGGATCCCAAACAGAAACAACCCAAGAAGATCTTCCCCAAGGCACGTCTTAGCCAGACTGGCCAAGACAAGACACTAAAACTGTCGAGAGAAACAACAAATGACTTACAAAGGTCATCCCATCATGCTAACACTGGACCTCTCAATGGAAACAATGCAAGTGAGGAAAGAATGGGAAGATGTATTGAAAGTTTTAAGAGAGAAACAATTTCAACCACGATTAATAAATCCTGTAAGATCATCCTTCATATGGAAAAAAAAGAATAAAATGTTTTCATACAAACAAAACCTTAAAGAATTTGCCAACACCAAACCAGCTCTTCAAGAAACCCTGAAAAGAGTACTGTTCCAGGAAAGCTAAAGAGTGAACAGCCAGAAATAAAGTAATAAAAGGCAATCAAGACAATAGCCAATGTAAACATCAGAACAAGTTCAGAAAAATCAATAATAACAATGAATGTTAATGGATTAAATTCTCCAATCAAGAGACAGACTGGCTCAATAGGAAAAAAAAAAAACAACCCAGAATTCTTCTATCTGTTGCCTACAGGAAATCAACCTCATGGATAAAGACATACATAGACTGAAAGTAAAGGGCTGGAAAAAGGTTTTCCATGCAAATAGGAACCAAAACAGAGCTGGAGTTGTGATTCTAATTTCTGACAAAATGGGCTTTAAAACAAAAATTGTTTGAGGAGACAAAGAAGGGCACTATATTGTAATAAAAGGGTCAATCAATCAAGAAGATATAATTCTTATAAATATTTATGCACCTAACACAGGAGCACCCAAATAAGTGAAAGAAATACTGTTAGATCTAAAAGGAGAGAGAGACTGCAACACACTAATTGTTGGAAACCTCAACACCCTATTATCCCCTCTAGACAAATCATCTAGACAAAGAATAGGTAAAGAGATACAGGATCTAAATCATACCATAAATCAAATGGACTTAACAGACTTCTATAGAACTTTTCATCCAAAAACCACAAGGTATACTTTTTTCTCACACCGCACCTGGAACTTTTTCAAAGATTGACCACGTGATAGGACACAAAGCAAGCCTGTACAGATTCAAAGGCATAGAAACTATATCCAGTATTTTCTCTGACCATGATGGAATTAGAATTGGTTTTAATTTCAAAAGAAACCATGAAAAATACACAAATATATGGAAACTAAATAACCTACTCCTAAATGACTTCACAACTACTGAAGAAATAAACACTGAGATCAAAAGATTCATGGAAGCCCATGACAATGAGGACACACGTTTCCATAATCTTTGAAACACTGCTAAACAGTCATAAGAGGGAAGTTCATAGCAACTAGTGCACATAAGAAGAAAACAGAAAGAAGGCAAATGGATCACTTAAGATTGTGCCTCAGAGGACTGGAAAAGCAACAGCAAAAAAATCCAAAAAACTCAAGGAGAAAGGAAATAATAAAGATACAAGCATAAATAAATGAAGTAGAAAATAAATAAATTATACAGAAAATAATTGAAAGCAAAAGCTGGTTCTTTGAAAAGATAAACAAAATAGATACACCTTTAGCAAGACTTTTTAAGAAGAGAGAAAGGAACCAGGTAAATCAAATCTTCAATGAAGCAGGCAATATAATAACAGACATAGTAGAAGTACAAAACATCACTAGAGGATACTATGAATAATTATATGCCAAGAAACAAAACCTGGATGAGACGGACAAATTCCTGGACATATATAATCTACCAAGATTGAGTCATGAAGATGTAGAAAGTCTGAATAGGCCTGTAATAAGTCATGAAATAGAATCAGTGATAAATAACCTCCCAATAAAGAAAAACCCTGGTCCTGATGGCTTCATCTCTGAATTCTACAAAACTTTGAAAGAATACTTAACCCCAATACTGCTCAAGTTATTTCTAAAGATCCAAAAGGGTGAATCTCTCCCTAATTCATTCTATGAAGCTTCCATGACCTTTATCCTTAAAACAAATAAGGACAGGACAAGGAAGAAAAACTATAGACCAATCTCTCTGATGAATATAGACACGAAGATTCTCAACAAGATACTAGCGAATTGTATCCAACCACTTATAAAAATGATTATACATCATGATTAGGTAGGCTTTATTCCAGAAATGCAAGGCTGTTTCAACATATGCAAAACCATAAATGTAATAAATCATATTAATAGAAAGATAAAAACCATACTATCATATCAATTGATGCAAAAAATGCATTTGATAAGATACAACATCCCTTCATGATCAAGACTCTCAGCAATATCGGCATAGAAGTGTCATTTCTCAACACAATAAAAGCTATCTATAAAAAATCCACAGCGAACTTCACCCTGAATGGAGAAAAGCTGAAAGATTTTCCACTAAAAATGGGTACAAGGATGCCCACTTTCTCCACTCCTTTTCAATACAGTACTAGAAGTCCTCTCCAACACAATCGGAAAAGTTAATAAAACAAAAGCCATTCAAATAGGAAAACAATAGGTGAAACTCTCTCTATTTGCAGATGACATGATTGTATACATAGAAGAACAATGGTATCCATGAAAAAATTCCTGGAAGTAATAAATGAATTCAGTAAAGTTGCAAGATACAAAATCGACATACAGAAATCTATAGCATTTCTATATACAAACAACAGGCAGACTGAGATAGAACAGAAAAAAGTAATTCCATTTACCATAATCACAAAAAGTGTAAGATATTTAGGAATAAATTGAATCAAAGAAGTTAAAGACCTCCACAAAGAAAACTACGAGAAGCTATAAAAAGAAAGTGGTAAAGGCAAAAAAAAGTGGAAGGACATCCCATGTTCCTGGATTGGATTAATATAATCAAAATGGCTATTCTACCCAAATTACTCTACATATTTAATGCAATCCTAATCAAAGTACCAGACACAATTGTCACAGATCTAGAAAAAACAATCATATAACTTGTCTGGAATCATAAAAGACCTTGTATTGCCAAAGCAATCCTGCACAAGAATAGAGTGGGCAGCATCTCACTTACTGACCCAAAAATATACTACAAAGCTGTGGTAATCAAAAACGCATGATACTGACACAGAAACAGACAGGAGGACCAATGTACCAGAATAGAGTCCCCAGAAATTAATTCCGAAACATGCAGTCAACTGATTTTTGACAAGGGGTACTAGTCAATCCAGTGGGAAAAGGAAAATCTCTTCAGCAAATGGTACTGGAAAAACTGGATATCCACCTGCAGAAAGATGAATCTGAACTCTCACCATGGACAAAAATCCACTGAAGGTGGATCAAAGATATAAACCTAAGATCTCAAACTAGAAAACTGCTCCTAGAAAACACTGGGAAACTCTGAAGACATTGGGGTATGCAAAGACTTCCTAAATAAGACCCCCAAAGCACAGTCAGTAACCCCCCAAATAGACAAGTGGGTTACAACAGATTAAGAACTTTTTGCATGGCAAAAGACACAGTAATAAGTGTGAATTGACAGCTCTCAGAATGGGAAAATATTTTTTTGTAAACTATGTGTCAGATAAGGGGCTGATAACCAGAATACACAAGGAACCCAAATAGCTGTCCTGAATAAAGATGATCGACCCTATTAAAGGATGGAAGAATTAGTTGAAAAAACCACTCTCTAAGGATGACATATGAATAGCCAAAAGGCATATGAAAAAAATGCTCAATATTCCTCAATGTAAGGAAAATGCAGATCAAAACAACAATGAGATACCACCTAATCCCAGTCAGAATGTTAAGTGCTGGCAGGGGTGTGGGAAAAAGCGAACTCTCTTACATTGCTGGTGGAAATGTAAATTGGTCCAGCCACTGTGGAGAATAATCTGGAGATTCCTCAAAAATCTACAAATAGAACTACCATATGATCCAGCAACCCCACTCCTTGGTATCTACCCAAAGGACAGAAGAATTCTTAATCAGAAAAGTGCTTGCACATCGATATTTATTGTGGCATTATTCACAATTGCTAAGACATGGAACCAACCCAAATGCCCACAAACAGATGAATGGATTGAAATACTGTGGCACATATACTCTATGGAATACTACTCAGCGGTAAAAAACAAGACCCTGGCTTTTGACAGAAAGTGGATGTATATGGAAGATTTACTCTGAGTGAAGGAAGCCAGGCTATGATGGAGAAACATTGTATGTCTCCACTTAATATATACCAATATATACCAAGTGTCCACACTATGACTGAAACTGAATGACTAAAGGATATAGAAACACAGTAAATAATTGTGAATACCAGATATAGTGTGGGAAGAGGGTAGGTGAAGGAATAGAGTCTGAGGAAGGACAAAGAAATGGGGTATTATCTGTTAAAGATAACTCTATAGTATTATCAATTGGACTTGGGAGAAATGCACACATGTTGGAATATTCACTTTCAAAGCTAAATATTGTGATTGAATAAAGGAACTTGAAATAAAATAAAAAAAAGAAATAATAAAAAAACTGGAATCTTAAAAGGCCTTGTGTTGCCAAAGCAATACTGTACAAAAAGAATAAAGTAAGAGGCACTTTATTCTCTGACTGCAAAAATCAATTGGACTTGGGAGAAATGCACACATGTTGGAATATTCACTTTCAAAGCTAAATATTGTGATTGAATAAAGGAACTTGAAATAAAATAAAAAAAAGAAATAATAAAAAAACTGGAATCTTAAAAGGCCTTGTGTTGCCAAAGCAATACTGTACAAAAAGAATAAAGTAAGAGGCACTTTATTCTCTGACTGCAAAATATACCACAAGTCTGTGAAAATAAAAGCAGCATAGCACTGGCACACACACACACACACACACACACACACACACACACACAACCACAAAACAAAACAGGTAGTTTGACCAAAGGAACAGAATAGAGACATCAGAAATAATCCCAAAACAGATAGCCAACTGACTTTATATGAAAGGCACAAGACAATCCAATGGGGACAAGAATATACCTATAGTAAATGATGCTGAAAAAATGTATATCCACCTGAAAAAAAGTAAAACTGGACCCCTATCTCTCACCATTAACAAAAAATCATCTTAAAATGGATTAAAGATCTAAACACAAAACCCCAAACTATAAACCTACTGGTAGAAAACACAGGGGAAACTTAGATGCATTGGAGTAGGCAAAAACTTCTTTAATAAGACCCAAAGCAGTTTTTTAGCTTGAGGTTTTATGTTTTCAATCTTTTATTTTTCTGCAGGTGGATACCCAGTTTGTCCAGAATCATGTGCTGAAGAGATTTTCTTTTTTTTCCACTGGATTGTCTTGTGCCCTTTATCAAAAATCAGTTGACTGCAGGTTTCGAAGTTCATTTCTGAGATCTTTATTATGTTCTGTTAGTCTATATATCTGTTTTTGTGCCAACACCATGCTTTGTAAACTATCACAGCTTTGTAATATATTCTGGAGTCAGGGAGTGAGATGTTTCCTACTTCACTTATTTTTTTAAGAGAGCTATTTTACTGTAAAGCATGTATACTTACTAGAGAGACACAGAGAGAAAGTAAGAAAACACCCCAAGGGGGAAGGGGGATAGCCACACCACAATTCCTTCTCCATTCTCCTCTCAGGCTTTTGAGCATGCATATACATGTGCCTGGCATGAGTTTCAAGTCACTGAGTCTGGCACTTGAACCATGGTCAGCCCTGTGGGAATTCAAAACCTTAGCCACTATGCCACCTACTGGCCCCCTACTCCACTCTTACTGTACAGTATTGCTTTGACAATAAAGAGATTTTTCTTATTCCTGACAAATTTTATGATTGTTTATTCTAACTCTGTGAAGAATATTTCTGGTAATTATAATGCAGCAATTCCATTCTTGGTTATTTGTCCAAAGAATAGGACTACTCAGTGAGAAAACTTTAGCACACCCAAGTTTATTGCAGCATTATTCACAATTGCTAAGACATAGAATCAATCCAAATGAACCAAATAAGATGAATGGATTGAGAAAGTTTGGCACATACACACTATGGGATACTACTCAGCTGTCAAAAATAATAAGACACTGGCATTTGATAGAAAGTGGATGAATATGGAAGATTTACTGCTAAATGAACTAAGCCAGGCTATGAAAAAGAGACATCGTATGTCCTAATTTAATATATACCAAACATCTGCACTCTATGGCAGAAACTGAAAGACTGGAAGGTATAAAAACATGGAGAGCAACTATAGATACTAGAGACAGTGTGGGAGGGCAATGGGTAATGGGGGGGGCAGGAAGGAGGGAATAAAGAGGAGGAGAAAAACTATACTGTATGCTGTAAAGATGTATGATGATTACATGTAAATAGGAAATTATAAAATAAATTTTAAAATGCAATAAAAATAGGATCCCTAAAACACAGGCAACTCATCCCAAAAATAAATAAGTGAAATTATATCAGATTAAAAAATCTTCTGCACAACAAAGGAAATAATAATTAGAATGAAGAGATAACTGTCAAAATGGGAGAATATATTTTCAAAATATGCCTCAGCTAAGGGACTGATAACCAGAATATACAAGAAACTTAAGGAACTTACCTGTTTTTTCAATTACCAACCAATTAAAATATGGGCAAATTAGCTGAGCAGACAACTCTCCAAGGAAGATACAAAAATAGTCAGAAAGCATATGAAAAATGCTCAATATCCCTTTTTAAAGGGAGATGCAAATCAAAACCACAATGGGATACCACTTAACTCCAATCATAGTAAAGATTTAAAACATTAACAATGTATGTGCTGGCAAGGCTGTGGTGAAAAGGGAACTCCAACACTGTGGCTTGTAAATTAGTATAATCTCTGTGGAGAACAATATTTGGAGGTTCCACCAAAAACTACGAATAGAACTACCATACAATCCAGTATTTCCACTCCTGGGCATTTATTCAAAGGATAGGAAAACAGTCAGAGAAACACTTGAATATCTATGTTTATTATGGCATTATTCACAATTGCTAAGACACTGAGTCACCCAAATGTCCGAGATCAGATAAATGGATTGAAAAAGTGTGGCACATATATACTATGTAATACTACTCAGATATAAAAGAAACAATGAGACCCTGGAATGTGAATGTGAATGACTATGAAACATTTAATGGTAAGTGAAGCAAGTCAGACCATGAAAGAGAGGCATTGTATACCTCACTTAATATATACTGAATGCACTCTACAGAAAAGGATGATACTAGAGACAGAGTGGAAAAAGTGTGGGCAATGGGAGCAAAGGGAAGTTAAGAGGAAAAAAATAGCAAACATTTAACAGGCACAAAAGTGCAAAATTATGTATTGATGGTACTGTACATGGTAATGTCTTTGATTGGACTGACATGCAGTGTATTCATGGGGGGGGGGATTCATTCTGTATGTTGTAGAGCTGTACGGTGTTCATGGGGGGAAGATTCATTCTGTATGTTGTAGAGCTGTACGGTGATTAAATGTGAAAAAATAAAATGAAAAACAAGCATTTTAAAAATTAAAAATATGTATTCATATACATGAAATACGTAAGCTTGTGTCTAGACTTAGTAAATATCAATTACTATGATTAATAGTAAAACACATCTTGTTAAATTGTCAAATTTAAAAAATAAAAGAAAGAAATAGGCATCTAGTTGGAAGAAGTTGCCAACAGTAGAAGAAATCAGGTTGGCACCATGCTTTGCTACAGCAATATTTAATTCCAGAAGTCAACAGAACAATGTCTAGAGCATACTAATGGGCAGCATGGATAACCAAAAATACTATACCCAGCCAAATATTTCACTTATAAAAGGAAAGGACTCTAAGAGTAAAGTTTTTTTTCAGTTCTCTTTTTTCTTTTTTTTTAAGTTGGAGAGGTTTTTTGCTATAGGGAGTGTGCACTTGCCAGAAAGACAGAGAGACACAAAAAGACAGAAAGCAAGAAATCACCCCCCAGGGTGGATGGCCATGCCACAATCCCTTCTCCCCCATTCTCCTCTCAGAATCTTGGACACACTCTCACATGAACCTGGCATGAGTTTAAGCCACTGGGTCTGGGACTCGAACCACAGTCAACTACATGGGAGTCCAGCGACATAGCCATTATGCCATCTGCTGGTCCCTGAATAAAGAATTTATAATCTCCTCTATCTAAATAAAAAAATAAATAAATGAAAAAAGTTAAACTCTATGAAAATAAATTCAATCAATCAAGTGATAAATTAAAGCATTAATTCTTTATGGAAATGTCATGGTAAAAGGACTAGCACTGAGCAAGACTTCCTTTTAAGTAGAGAATCTCATAATGATCAACAGAGGGAATTGTGTTTGCAAAGCAAAACGTAGTGCTACAATGCTGACAAAGAAAAATAATTTGAAACAAAAATCAGGAGGCACAAGGAGGGGAGCAAAAGTTAAAAGAAGTAGAAATGTTCTTATATCTCATCTTTCCCAGAGGTTCTTTGTCAATATTATGTAAAGTTGAAATATACAATTTAAAAAATTTTTGACTATATTTCAATAGTGAAAGGACATAAGAATTGCCATTTTGTATTGATGAAGAAGCATTAGAAATAACTTAAATTTCACTTCAGTTATTTTTCCTTCTTTTTTTTTTAAAGTAAGTAAATTTTAATTTAAATTAAATTAGAGGTTCTATTCTTTAAAAATAATTTTGTTATATACTGAGTGTGGATATACAATGTTTGCTTTCCATAGTTTGGCTTATTTCACATAGTGTTAAATCTTCTATATTCATCCACTTTGTATCAAATGGCAGTCCCATTCTTTATGACTAAGTAGTATTCCATGGTGTACCACATTTTTCAATCCAGTCATCAGTTGTTGGGCACTTAGGTTGATTCCATGTTCTAGCAATTGTGAATAATGCTACAGTAAACATGGATGCACAATTGTCTTTCCAATGGAATATTTTACTGTCTTTTGGGTAAATATCAAGGAGTAGGATTAGTGGGCCATATGATATTGCCTTTTTCCCAAACTAAATAATTTGATAGCTTTTGGGAACACTGCATAGAATAATAATAAAGAAGAGCACCTATTTTCTTTAGTATTTCAATTAAAAAGTTAATTATAGGGACCAGCAGACATAGCCATTATGCCATTTGCCAGCGTAATGGTTACGTTGCAGGACTCCCATGTAGTCGACTGCAGTTCAAGTTGTAGACTGGGTAGCTTAAAACCCAGTATGTGTATGTGCCCAAAATCCCAAAAGGAGAATAGAGGAGAATGGATGGTGGAGTGGCCATCCCCTTGGGGGGTGATTTCTCACTTTCTGTCTCTCTGTCTGTCTCTCCAGTGAGTGCACATGTTCTATAGAAAAAATCTTTCTTAAAAAAAATAATTATATTTCTTTTTTTTTTGTCTCCTCAGAGTAACTGTGGCTGGGAATAATTATATTTCATTTTTTTTTTGTCTCCTCAGAGTAACTGTGGCTGGGAAAGTAGATTTGCAGATAAGGATATTAAACTCAGAATAAATCCCAAAACTGGAGAAAGAAAATATGCTCAATTATTTCTATCACTGGTAACACAGGCATGTCAAAAAAGAACCTCAATATCTACTATCAGGGGAAATAAAAGTCTTATCTTTGAAGGAAGAGAGGAGGAAATTGCTGAGCCATTATCTAATAGCAAGAATAATTAACAAAATATTTGGGTGCTGAAAGTTGGAGAAAACTTTTTCACCTCCACATCTCCTCCAACAGATAATTATCTTAGTTATCTCTTGAGTATTTTTTTCCTGAAAATTTCTTAAGGTACAAAGATGATATCCAGCTTATTTTCATAGTAATTCTAAAAGTCCATCAGTCCCGTATTATATTATATTTTTATAAATGAAGAAACTGAAATCTGAGTAAGGGGTTTATCCCATTCAGGAAGTAAGTTATTAGACTATCCACATTTCTTGATCCTAACAGTACAACCCACTACACTTTCTATTCAGAGTATGCCTTTATAAACTTTTCACTTTTCAATCTATACAAGCCCAGTGCTTCTTGTCAAGCAATTGACATTTGTTATTTCACACACTGTCCAACACTATCAACTTCCAGGCTCTCATTTTGCCTCCACACTACCTCACTAAAATGACCTGTTTGTTGCTTAATTGCGATGACAGAATTTGAAATATTCAAATCCATCACAAGCTAGGCCCTCAACATAATCCCACCACCTCTTTTAACCCCCAAATCATAGTTTAGTTTTCACCAATACTACTGGTTTTTCAAATACCCTCCTCTACTAAATGTTTCCTTAAGGACAATTCATCTCACTTCTCTCTCAAAACTTCGAATCAAATGGAAGGGACCTCAATGAGACTCAAATGCCAGAGGTCAGAAACAGGCAACAATGGACCAAACCAAACTGACAAGAGGGTGGTTTCATGTACCGTAGAGGCTTTCAAATAAAAACTTACTCTCAGCAGGATTTAAACAATCAGAATATCTGAAAACACAAGCTTTGCTTTTCTGCATTCCAACATTGCTAGCAAAGAAAAATGTGACGGATTTTCCCATGTTGATTTTGTATCCTGTGATCTTGATGAATTTATTATATCTAAAAGGTTTTTGGTAGATTCTTTAGGTTCCTCTATAATGACATCATCTACATATAGCTGGGAAAAAGAGATGTCCACTCATGGAAGAATGAAATTAGACCTACATCTTTCATTATTAGCAAAAATATAACTCAAAAAGGACTAAAGACTTAAACATAAAACTAAAACTATAAAACTGCTTGAGGAAAACATAGGGGAAATACTTCAAGATATTGGGGTAAGCAAAGATGTATTAACTAAGATCATTAGAGCATGGATAACTACACCAAAAAAAAGCAAATGGAATTATATCAAGATTAAAATCTTTTGTACAGCAAAGAAAACAAAGAGACAACATACAGAATGGGAAAGAATATTTTCAAGCTGTATTTCAGATAAGGAATTAATGACTAAAATATATAAGGAACTCAAACAGTTTATTCTCACACACACACATACATACATACACACACACACACATTCTAATAACTCAATCAAAAAAATGACAACTCTCAAAGAAAGTTTTAAAAATGAATAAGAGGCATATAAAAAATGTGCAACAGCTCGTATTATAAGGGAAAGGCAAATTAAAACCACAATGAAATATCTAATCCCAATCAGAATGGCTATGATCAAAAAGCAGACACAAAAAAATGCTCATCAGGTTATGGAGAAAATGGAACCCTAGGGTACTGATGGTTAGAATGTAAACTAGTACAACCAGTGTAGGAAACATTATGGAAGTTCCTCAAAAATCTAAAAATAGAACTACTGTATAACACAATAAAATTACTCTTGAGTATTTATCCAAAGAATAAGACATCACTATATTGGAGAGTTATTTATTTATTTATTATAGCATTATTCACAATAACAAAGCCATGGAATCCACTCAAGTGTCAAAAAACTGATGAGTGAATTAAGAAAATGTAGAACATATACACAATGGACTACTATTCAGTTACAAATTACAAAAATACTCTATCCTTTAGCACAAAGTGGATAAACCTAGAAGACATCTTGCTAAGTGAAATAATGCAGGAAATAAAAGACAAGTACTATATGCCCCAACTTAACATTCTCATAATGCCCACACTCTTGCAGAACCTGAAGAACTCACTGGCAAAGAAGTAGAAACAGTCATAGTATATACCAGAAGATACACAGGGAATGGCAAGGAGGGGGAAATGATTAACAGACACAAGAGAAGTCAATGTAAATAAATGATGTAGGTTATGAATTAGTATACCACAACAGAGTAAAACAATGTATCATTGACAATTCAATATATACCTCCTAAAAAAGGCAAATAAAATGATTGAATATGGATGACATAATGCTCAGTGTTAAATAAAATGAATGTCTATATCCTTGATTTGATTATTACACATTGTATGCAAGATTGAAAAACCATGAGCAAGCAGGCAGCATGGTGGTTAAGATGCTGGACTCTCACATGACTGACCGTGGTTCCAGTCCTGGATCCTGGACCCAGCAGCTTGAAAATAATGCTGAGCCATAGGTGTATGCATACCCAAAATCTAAAAAGGAGAACGGAAGAGAAGGGATTGCAGCTTGGTCATTCCCGCGAAGGTGATTTTTTACTTTCCCTTTCACTGTTTCTCTCTGTCTCTTGCATGTACCCTATGACAAAAAGCTAAAAGAAAAACAAAAGCATATTGCACTCATCAGAGATGTCCAATAATTATATATAAACTAGAAATAATGATAAAAAGTAAATAAAGGAAGACACCTTATAAGTACATTATCTAGGGCCAGCAGGTGATGCAGTAATTAAGGTGTTGGACTCCCACATAGTGACCACAGTTTGAGTCCTGGACCCAGAGACTTGAAACTTGCTGGTTTATGTGCATGGGTGCCCCAGACCCCAAGAGGAGTGGAGGATAAGAAATTGTGGCATGGTCATCAGCACCAGGGGAGGTGATTTCTCACTTTCTATCTCATTGTCTCTCTCTGTCTCTCTGGTAAGTACATGCACCCTATAGCAAAAATCTCTCTCTCTCTCTCTCTCTCTCTCTCTCTCAAAAAAAAAGCATTATCTATGGCATAAACAACATATATTACCAAACACAAGAAGCCAATCTGTAAAGGATACATGTTGTATGATTCCAAATATATGACTTTCTGAAAAAGGCAACACTATGCATACAGTAGAAAGATTAGTGGTTGCCAGAAGTAGTAGAGTACAGAGATTTTGGGGGTCAGTGGAGGTTTCTTGTATGATAGTACAATGTCAATATGCCATCCTCCATTTGTCATAACTCATATAATTTATTATAACTCATATAATGTATTATATCATGATTGAACCCTAAGGTAAACTATGGACTTAGGGTGATAATGATATGTCAGTTGTAACAAATGTACCACTCTAGTGGGAGAGATGATATGTGTGCAGGTGAGGTTATATGGAAACTCTGTACTTTTCACTCAACTTTTCTGTGAACCTAAAATTGCTTTAAAAATAAAGTTTATTAATTTTAAAGAAAAGAGGGATTTGAAGATTAGATTGTAATTACCCTCTTTCTCCATATCCTTTGCTTCTGGACAAGACATGCAAATGCTGAAATTAAATACTGTGGACATAAGTGGAGGAGTAAAATATTCCTTGGTTTTGCCTTGAATTTGGTATATAAATTTGGCACTTCCATATATTTCTCTTTCTTGGGATGAAATAACATCTTTTTTCTCTTTTTTATGTCCTTGTAGAATCTTGTCTCAGTTTTTTCTGTCCAATAAAGAGAAAATTAGATGAGATTTAGGGATTTTTTTTCTTTGAGATTTCATTCATTTATTTTTTCCATGAGAGAGAGAGGAACAGTGACATAGAGAGAGAAAGGTAATTCTAACAAAGTCTTCACATATCATTCTATGCCCCCACTCAGCCTCAGCCAGCCAAGAGACAGGCTTGTGAGGGTATACCCAGTATATACAAGGAGACCTCAGGACATTAACTCAGTATCTTCCCATATGGTCACAGCATCATGGAATATTGTGTCACCACTATGCCACCACAGTCAGCCCCTATAGACACATTTTAAAAAAAAAACCAAACAAACAAAAAAAATATATCACCAGAGGGCACATAAGCCTACCAGAGTATTGATGGAAAAACAACCAACTGTAAAAATTAATAATTAATACTCAGTGTGGTTTATTTCCAAGCCAAATGTGAGTGACCTAGGCCCAGAGAAGAGACATACATGCCTTTCTCGGGGTGATCATGTACAGGGGTTCTTTTTATTTGTTTTTGAGATTGACAGACAACATTTAGTGAAGAGATTTTCCATTTGGTTTGGCCCAAAGAGGCGGGACATGTAGAAGTGGGGGGTAGGGGGGAGTGTAGGTTATAGGTGGGTTCCACAATTCTTAGGTTGGTGATTGGAAGGGAAGATCTGTGTCTTGGGAAGAGATTAGTTAAAGAAAGGCTTAATCTACATCTT
>NW_006208406.1:231188-245648 GCF_000334495.1 Tupaia belangeri chinensis
TGCACACCCCCCAAAAAAAAAACCCCCCAAAAAAAAAAAAAAAAAAAAAAAGGAATGAGTATGAGAGTCACGTGGCTCCTCCCAGTCACAAAACATCCATTGAAATGTGTCTACCCACCATTACTATCCTTCTGCAAGTCTGGGACTTGGCAACAAGTTGCATCTTTATGAAAAAGTTTATTTAAATATTAAAGGCTCCTTCATTGTCTACAACTTTGTCCAAGTCAGGATATTTAAGGATATTTACGAATCTTCCCCATCTACTATTCTTTTCTCTGATTGGTAGCCCTAAAACATAATGTAAATTTTCTTTCCTTCCTATCCCTTTCAAACTTCATCCACTGGAAAAATTTCTTCAGGATCCATTTCTACTCTTTTATCAAAAATTATTTATTTACTTCTTGTATAAGTGAGAGCGACAGATGACACCATCAACAGCATCTTGATGTGGTGATCCAGTCCCTAGCTTTAGCCAGATCATTGGCCTGTAATCTCAGGAAGTCTCTGGACACTAAACATGAACCTTCCCATGTGGGTCAGTCCTGAAGAGGATTGTGTTTTACTACTGCACCATTGTCCAGTCCTTTCCCTATTTCTACATCTATGTTTGAGGAATTTAACTGTATGAGAGTTAGTAGGAAGAAGGTCTCTCCTTATCAGAGCCTAGAAGACCAGATACTTTATCCCCCACTCTCCTTGTCCCCACAGCTGGATATACCAATGCCCAGATCTTTGAGTCTGTGTGAGTGACAGAAACACTCAGGAGTAGCTCAGAGCTCACCTTAGTTTACTTACATGGTACCAACAGGTCTCCAGTATGAGGGCTGGGAGTAGACCAGATTGAACCCCTCATGTCCACCAGGGATAAAAGCAGCAACAAAGTCCTTCTACTTCAGCTGTTTTTGAGGTTTGACCTTCACTATTACTCTCACTTCCAAACTTCATATCTGTTTTCTTTGCCTAACTCTCCAGACTTTATCAATTATGATAAGTATGTCTGATAAAGTTAGCTGAAGTTGTTCAATTAAAAAAAAAAACACCACTTTTTTCCCATTTTTTAGATTTTTAAGAGAGAGAAGAGCATTCCCACAGGTTTGGTAACACTGCAGTCTCCTTCCTTTAGTCCTTTAGACCATAGGATATTTTTCTGTTCCACGTAGAGGGATTTACTAAGTAAATAAATACTGTATACAAAATTTATTTGAAAGAAAAAAATTTTGTTTGCTGCATCCTTCTTTAAGTAATTACATTTTTCAAATATTTGTAAGCACTTCAGAGAACTATGTATTCATAAATCATTGATAAGTTAATTGGAAAGCAGTCTTCTGTATTCATCAAATCTGAATCTCTGGGGTCTGTATGCTAGGCAATGCTTTGCTTTCCTGGGCCTAATTGCTTGGGTATTTGAAAGTAATAAACATCATATCTTTTAAAAAATGGAAAGTGTATTTGCTCAGTATACTGAATAGGACGCAAGCACTATCATAACAAATATACAGAAATATACAGATCAACATAAAATAGTAATTTAGTTTAAATGAAGGGAAATCTGTTTAAATGTTATGACAACATACTCCCAAGACAAGTCTTTTCTTCAGTTAATTACACATTTCAATAAAATAAAGGGTAATGGATTAAGTGGAAGTTAACTCATGAATTTTTCTTAAAAACTCCAACTCTATTAATCCATGCCAATTAAGCACTGTAACTAAAATTTCCAAGTAAATACAAAATTAGATAAAGCAATTCATTATTTTTTTTACTTGAACAGTCCAGAGAAAAATGGTTACTATAAACACAGCATCCCATCAGACCTTCCAATTTTAGATGTCCAGCACAGTTGGCTTCAATTACAGTATCATATTGAGCTGCTCATGATTAGGATGGCACATTTGGTTCACAATGTGATTCAACTCCAAGACAGACCCCAACACTTGGATTACTGGTGCCTTTAAAAGCCAGATATGATTCCAAATATAAAGGTAAGTTTTCCCAGGAGGCATTTATAGGAAGTAGTATGTAATTGTGATGTGCTGGGTCACATGAGGCTCTCCACAGCGAAGTACAGGGACAAACTGAAGGAAGAAATATTTCAGATTGTTATCTAACTCCATGATAGCATCCTGGTTCCTACAGCAGTAACAGTGATTGGGTGCACTGAAAATGGTGACCATGTTCTGATCATGACACGTATTCCTCCATAACAAACTGATGAGCACCAGAAACGAGTATGAGTCTGTTGGCATGGTTGAATGTTTCAGAATTACCCTGCTTAAAATTATAGCTGGCACCATGTGGGGAGATGCTCCCATCCACCACAATCATTAGAGTCTGACCAAAGCAGATCACACATGGAACCCTCACATGGAACTTCTTGTAAACAATCCACAAATGATTCTGTGTCTATGGATAGACAGAGGCTGCCAGAAAAGCAGAATATTTATCTATCCACAAAAACTGTAAATGGAAAATAGTCAAACAGATCTGTAAAATATTTCCAAATGTTCACTTTTTCATACTACCACAGACATTTGTTGTAAAAATCATACAACTTGGGTGATCTTTCGTGTTTTCTTCTCAGTATTGTGATGTGTTCTGAGTAACACACTGTTGCCTGAAATAACCAACTCTAGAAATAATAATTAATGTGGTTTATTTCTAAGCACAAGTATGAGTGACCAAACCAGAGAAAGGCAAGGGTGTCTTTCTCAGAGTACTCAGATACAGGGGTTCCTTTTACTTGGTTTTGAGAGTGAGACAAAGTTTGAAACTTATTGAAAAGAGTTTTTACTGGTCTGGCCAGAAAGGCAGGACATCTGGAAGTTGGGTACAGAGGGGGCAAAGGAACTGGTGGGAAGACAGGACCCTGCCAGAGCCCAGATGACCAAAGCACTGCGACCTTGCCCTGGTGCCCTTCCTAGTCACTGAGGGCTGAGGAGGCACTGAGCAAATGGGAAGGTGGGAGGATATGGGCTCCAGCTGACTGTGCCATCAGCTGTTTATGGCTTCAGTTACTGGCAGACACACCTAATCCCTGGCACTCCCCTCTAGATCATATAGTGTGCTTACCTAGCTGTTTCAGGTTGACCAAGTCAAGGATTCAAAACCATGGTCACCATGTGGGACCAGCATCTCTTCAGCAGCACATTACTGCTGCACCATAAAGCCAATCCAGCTGGTTTCAACTCTATGCAAATAAACAGAAATTCTGGCAGGTACAGCCTGACTGAAGGCCCATCTTAGAGGTCATGCTCTCTATGAAGCTTTCCCAGATCCTTCCAGCTGGAGTGGACTTTCACACTTAACTCATAGAGTAGTAGAGGTTCTGACTTCTGGCTCTGTCCTCTTTCATGTTGGCTTAGCTCTTGAGCACCCATCCCTCTCTAAAGGGCCCAGAGTACAGTTTACATCATTCTTATACCTGATCACCCCAGAGGAAAAAATTTATATTTCCTAGTGGTTCCAGCAAAAGTCTTTGAGATTGAGTTTTTGTGGATCAACTGATTTACATACCCATCCCTGGAATAGGGGTAATGAAACCACTGTGAGACCTGAAGCCACTGGATTCTCCAAAGAAAAATCAAGGTGCTTTGGTCCATAAGGAGAAATGGATACTAGACTCACAAAATAATAGATGTCCATAATCCCCTTTGTACATCCTGAGCACACAGCTTTGTCTGATATAAGCGGGTTTTTGTCTCTTCTAATCTGTGTGTTCTGGGGGCAGAAACTGAGGTTTCATTGTGCTCCTTTATGTTCTACTTCAGCAGAATCAAATAAAGGACCTTGTAGAAATGAGATGCTGGAAGTGCTTGTTAAATTAAAGAGATGGGGACTAGCAGGTGATGTGATGATTAAGGTGCTGGATTTCTACATGACCAGACCTGGTGGCTTGAAAATTGATATTTTCACAGTACACATGTATTTACACAATACACATGCCCAAGATCTTGAGAAGAGAATGGAGAAGAAGGTATTGTGGCATGGTTTTCCCCTTGGTGGGTGATTTTTTACTTTTCCTCTCTCTTTCTCTGTCTCTCTTCAGTGAGTACATGTATCCCATGGCAAAAACTTAAACAAATAAATACATGAACAATTGTTTCCATGGACTTCAGTTCTTTCTCCTCTAAGAAGCAAAGTTCCCTGGAGACAAATGATTTGAAAAACATTTTTAGCCCTTCCCTAATTCTCAGCCACCTTCATACACAGGAGGAAGATCTCCAGTGAAGAGCCAGGTCTAGCAAGGTCCAGCAGTTAGCATAATGGCTATGTCGCTGGACTCCCAAGTAGTTGACCACGGTGTGAGTCCCAGACCTGGTGGCTTAAACTCACACTGGACATGTGTGCATGCATGCCCAAGATCCCAAGAGGAGGGTGAAGGAGAAGGGATTATGGCATGGCCATCCCCCCTGGGGGGTGATTTCTCGTTTTCCGTCTCTCTTTTTTCTCTGTCTTCCTGGTGAGTGCACATGCCCTATAGCAAAAACCTCTTCAAAAAAAAAAGAGCCAGGTCTGATGGAAAGTATTAGAAGAGGACTACTGAGCAGTGACCTGCTCCCATCCCCACTGGACTGCTCACCTGGCTGTCCGCTGGGAACAGAAGTGCCTGCCCCACTCTCTCAGGCTGGACCTGATAGATACCATGTGTGCTGCTTCTTCCTCATCTCCTGCCTCCACAAAATCCCTGAACTCCTGTTCTCTATGCTATGCAAATGTCAGACAAGAAAACCTGGGACATTGCTCTCATTCTAATCATGCTTTAATTTTTCTCCAGGGTCAGAATGAATACTTTAAGAGGTGGTTGGCAGGTCTTAAAATGGATTATGCCTAGGGCAATTAACACTGAAAAAAATACTCAATTGTATTTCTATGTGAGCTTTACTGTTCTATTGGGTTGTCAGAAAAGCCATGACCTATTTTTTTGTTTTTCTGTGTAAAATGCATCATGACTTTTCCGACAATCCGATACTTCTTTCTCCTTAGCTCTTTTTCTAATACTCAGAGGTCCTCATATCCTGCTATTAACTTTATTGCAGATGTGACTCTACGCGACTTCCTAGTGAATCATCATCATTTTCAACACCTCAATTGTTAGTCTTGTAAAAGTCCTTATGAGATCCTTAAAGAAAAAAGAATTACTAAAAGAAAATAAAAGAAAGAAAGAAAAGAATTATTGAGCTGATAGTATATATATCAGGCACATACTGAGAAGGAGTGATAATAGTCCTTTGCTGCATTGTAAGTACAGTGCCGTGAAGTACATATACCCATGCTGTCTTGCATACTTCTTGCTAAGGCTTATTTTTAAGATAGATATTATTGTCCTCTTTGCCCATGAAGAAGATGAGGCCAGAAATGTTAATGCCTTCTTTGATCAATATCATGCAAGAAGTAGCAATCTCAAGACTGGCTCCCTTACCTTATAGATTTCAAATCTAGAAGATGAGAGAGAGAGAGAGAGAGACAGAGAGAGAGAGAAATCAGAGGAAGGAGAGACCACATGATACAGGGAAGTTAATAGGGGATTTGGGGGATTAGGCTTGTCTGGACCTTGTAGACTGGAAGAGAATTTATGTCTGAAGGTAGTAGTGCATTTATTTTAACCAGAAGTTTTGGAGAGCATGTGACCCTACTAAGAGAGGTGTATAAATCCAAAGGAAAAAAAAAAAATCCACTCCACTTAAAACTCAGTCTGTTTAGTGAATGATGAGCTACTACTTTTCTTACAATTACATACTTTGCAGCTTACAACATATTTCATATAAAAGATCCTGTTTAATACTTAAGATAATCCTTTTAAAGTAAGCAGAAGAGAATAGTCTTCTTAGAAAGTCTCACAACTTTATTCATTAGGAATATATTCTAGGTTTGGGTTGATTTCTTCTATTTTTTTCTCCTTTCTAGAAAATATCTTGACTAAAATGGCTGACCCTCCCACTGTGGCTATTTAAATTTTTTGTTTGTTTGTTGTTTTGCCATAGGGTGTCTGTGCTTACTTGAGAGAAATAGAGGCAATGAGAAATCACCCGCAAGGGTGGATGTCCATGCTAAAATCCCATCTCCATTTTCCTCCTGGAATTTTATGCACACATATCCTGTGTAATTTTCAAGCAGCTGAGTCCAGGACTTGAACCACGGTAAGCCATGATAGAATCCAGTGCCCTAACCACTATGCCACCTGCTGCTCCCTGTAAATATCTTCTACTGATAAGGTGGAGGGAATGGAAGTCATTTCTATGAAGCCAGGGAGGCTAGTATGTCAACATAGTGGGATTTCCAGAGAATTGATAAAATCTGCATGTGTCAGAAGTGTCACAGGTGGCAGGTTTCCATTACTGGAACTTTCCCCCGGATTCTGGAGTTAAAAAAAAGAACAGAGGGAGGTGAGGCTTTGTGATCAGGAATGTTTTTATGATTATCATTTTGATGCCAATTATGAACAACAAAACCCAGCTGGTGTCTGTCCCTGATAAACCTACTCCACAGAAGCAACATGGTTACAATATGAGGGAAGATCAAAACCAAGATCATAACCAGCGACTAGTAAATAAAATTTTAATACACTTGAGCTGACATTCAAACAGAATCTTCAGACAACAGATAACTGAGCATTCTTCCCACAGCAAAAGTCTTTCTCTGTTTATTCACTGGCTAATACCAAACATTCCCAGAAAATTCTTTGAATAATAGCAGGTCTCTCCAGCTATGGTCTGTCCATAGCTCTCCCCAGGAATAAGAATAGCTAATATTGAGATGTGACATTTTCTGTTTTGCAACTGAACTTCCCAGAATCTTGTAGTCCAGCCAGAAGCTTGCTTCACAAACCTAGGGCAAAGGGAAAAAAGAAAAAAGGGAACCTGCTTGTTTTATAAACAGCAACTCTCTCAGTGCAAAAAATACCCTGATCTCTAGGGGTCAAAGCCAGAGGCATGCTTTCTGCCTGATTTGCTGGGATTTGGAGTGGTCACACAGCACAGACTCAGAAGCAATGTTGGCACTGTCAAGGCAAGATCCTGGCAGCAAAGGGGGAACACTTTACATATATAATAAGGAGTAAAGAATGAAGGGGCTCCTCTTCCTACACTGATAGTTCCAGATCAAGATTATATCTCTTGTTAAACTGTTGGTCATTCAGAAACTGGTATCACCTCATTCTTTCTTCTCTAAAGCAACCACTGCCAGATTCAAGCTCTTGATGGTCTCTTCTCTTCCTGCTTACTTTATATCTTTCTTTTTCTTGTGCAAACAACACAGCTTTTTATTGTGTACTCTCTTTATTTTGGCACTGAAAGATGCAGTCTCCTCATCAAGAGACAAGCTCTTCTAGGTAACTTAAAGATCTTCAGAAGAACATTTTACTTAACTTCCATTTCTTCTCAATTACTAAGGCAGATAAGGTGTTCTCTTTGTATTCTCTTCTTGTAAATTTCTTTTAGAATTATTTAATTTTATTTATTACTATTATTATTATTATTATTATTATTAATTTGCTACAGGGCACATGCAAGAGAGAGAGAGAAAGAGAAAGTGAGAAAGCAAAGCACCAGTAATGGGATTCGAACCGTGGTTGGCCATATGGGAGTCCAGTGCCCTAACCACTATGCCACCTGCTGATCCTTCTTGTAAATATTTAAAGCCCCTTCAACCCACTTGGAACTCCTCACCAACATTTCTACACTTGAATTTTTCTCCCTCCAGGTTTTTGGTGGTCAAGAAAGATCTGAACCTAGACTTGTTGGTAAGATTCCTGTTTGAATCCCAACATTTCCCCAAAGTTCTCTCTGACCCCAACAGTAGGAAGCAATCATTCTAATGTCAAAGTCCCCATAGCTATAATGTCTTCATCACTTACTCAGTTCTTTCTAAATTGCACTGGCATGATTCGAAAGCTTTGTACCCCTAGTTCTCTGGAAGCTCTGGATGCAAGGACTTGGCACAGAGCCTTAATAGGAAATCTGTGAAGGTTTTGATTAGGAGAGAAGCACTGGGTCCACCTGACAGTTGATTGAATTTTACATTTAGTATCCAGTTGTGTGTACATTGTATGAAATACAAGATCCCGGAATTGAGGTTGCAAGTTTCCTTTCCCTGTCATAATCTACAGGCCCATATCTGTTTCATCTTGAAAACAAATGAAGGATGTGTGGATACCAGAGACAGTTTGGTAGGATGGCAGGAAATGGGGTAGGGAGGAATCAAGGAAAAAAAGAGAAGTAAAACATTCAAGGGGAAAAAAAAGGTAAGTTCTCTGTTATGATAATTTCTTTGATGGATAAGCATACAGTATACTCACACTGGGAGAATTCATTTTTAATGCTGTTAAGATACAGAATAATTGAATATAAAAAATTAAAAAATTATACAAAAATGAAAAAAAAGGATACTAGAAAAGGCCAAAATAAAGACAGTACAAATGTCAAAAAAGAAATCTCTAAGGGCAATGAGATCCCAATGCTTACAATATATTGGGTTTTTGGAAAAGTCATGATGCATTTTTACATAGGAAAACATAGAAACTATGTCAAGACTTTTCTGACAACTCAGTAGATGGTTTTTACATATATGCCAGAATCAGCAAGACTTATCTCTGGGTGATTAAAATAAATGATTTGGAAAAATAAGAAAAGTAAACTCAGGGTCAATCAGAGGGCCCAAGATAAACCTTACACAGGAAATAAGTAAGCTAAGGGCTAATGAAAAGGGCTCAGAATAAGCACAAGATAAACTTTACAAGATAAGAAACAAATGCCACCCACAGAGAAAAGAAATGTTCCAGCCCCCTACTCTGGCACCACCTCCAGCCATCACCTGTGGCTGATAAACTTTTTAAATTCCTGGGAAAAGATTTGACCTACTGGTGTTTCTCATTATCCTTCCCTTAAGATTGAGACCATAATTCCCTCCCTCTCACTTTTTTTTTTTTTTTTTTGAGATATTTTTGCTATAGGACACATGCACTCACTTTCTGGAGCGACAGAGAGCTAAGGAGACAGAAAGCAAGAAATCACTCTTCAGGGGAGATGGCCATGCTAAATCCCTTCTCCATTCTCCTCTCAGAATTTTGGGCACACATATGCCCAGTGAGAGTCTTAAGCCACCAGGTCTGAGATTTGAACAACAGTGACTATGCGAGTCCAGCAACACAACCATTACAACCTCTGCTGCTTACTCTCCTCCCTCTCACATTTAAAAAACACAAAATAGAAAATTATTTGCTGATGATACTGTGTATGGTAATATCTTCAACTGAGTCAATATGCAGTGTATTCTGGATGGAAAAATTTATTTTGTATGCTATAATGATACATGGCAATTAATAGTAAAATTTTTTCAAGAAAAGGAGAAATTAAGGCCTTAAAAAGAGATCTTCCCGGGACCAGCTTAAAAGAGACCTTCCTGGGCATAATTGCTATGTTGCTGGACTCCCATGTAGTCAACCGCAGTTTAAGTTCCAGACCTGGTGGTTTAAACTCATGCTAGGTGCGTGTGTGTGCATGCCCAAGATCCTGAGAGGAGAATGGAGAAAGGATTGTGGCATGGCCACACCCCCGGGGGTGATTTCTCTCTTTCTGTCCCTCTGTTTCTCTCTGTCTTTCTGGCAAGTGCATGTACCCTATAGCAGAAACCTCTCCAAAAAAATAAAGCGACCTTCCTTGCCATGAGGCAAGAATCTGTTCAGGCTTCCCCCCAGGCTTTCTATAGGAGCCCTAATAAACCTAGCTTCTGCTGCCAGTTCTGCCCCTGGAAAATTCTTTTACCACCTACAGAACAGGCCTCACAGCTCCATTTGGGGACTCCAGCTAAAATCGACTACAAAAGAATTTTACTCCTAGTTACTTTCACATTTTATAGCACACTGGTCAGACCAGCCAGCAGCTGTCCTTCCCTGGCTATATCTTCACCGAATTCTGTCTTGCCTCCATGGTTCCCACTGCCCCATTGTCTCACTGCAGGATAGACAGCAGCAAATAATTATTTTTTTCTAGAAAGATTTTTGCTATAGGGCACATCAGCTCACCTACAGAAAGAGACAGAGAGATAGAAAGTGATAAATCACCCCCCCAGGGGGGAATGCCATGCCAAAATCCCTTCTCCTCCATTCTCCTCTCAAGATTTTGGGTACACAGGCAAATATGCCCAGCATGAATTTTAAGCCACTTGATCTAAGACTAGAACTACATTTGACTATGTGGGAGTCCAGCGACATAACTATTATGCCATCTGCTGGTCCCCATGATAGATAATTCTTGCTTTGGTGTTTATCTTTACTTCAGAGGAAAGGAAAACTCATTCAGAGCAGCCATCTTGTATTTCATTTTATAAGAGACCAGCTTGGTTCCTTTTCTAGAGCAAAAATGCATCTGAAAATACATTTGTTCTTTTTTTCACTTCTGTATGGTAATGTCTCTGACTGGTCTAATATACAGTGTATTCATGCTGGGGAAATTAACTTTGTATGTTGTGAGACATATAATATTTAAATGTTATTTTTTTAAATGTAAAAAATATATATGTCATTTCTTTTATTTTTGAGTTCCAACCTTCTACCTTGATGCATTGCTATGGAGTGTTGATCATTCACAGTGTCTTTGATACTGTAAATTTTATGGAATGCTTTAGAATTGATCAGTTTGCAATTCCCACATTTGGAGAAGGTGAGACACTCTTGGCAGGGAGTTTCCTTCAAAAGAAAATTACCATTTATGCACAGATCCTTTCTTCATTTTGCAGAAGCCTACTGTAACTCTCTACAGTTTTATTATTTTACTTGCAATGTATGGACTACTGCATTTTATTCATAAATAGCTGTGATTTCACTTTGAGGTTGAATCATGTACTGAAATAAAAAATTATTGCAAATAATGTTGAAAGTAAAATTGCTACAATAACCAATGTCAAAGTGACCCATTTCTTCTCCTTCTTCCATTTCCTCTTAATTGCTAAGGCAGATGAGGTATTCTGTTGATGTTTTGACTTTATATCTCATTCTCTTGCTTTATCCTTTGTAATTTAAAACATTTTCATTACTTTTCTCAAAGTTGGAGTCAAGTTTCAGTTCTGAGTTTGCCTTCCAGGTTAGTATAAATTGTCACCTATTTCATCTCTAAGGACAACTTTGGGTTATTTATTTTTAAAAAATGTAGTAACATGAAATTTGCTGTGGTCTTCTCGATTATATATGCATGTCAGACTTGTATGGTTAAAAAAGGAGATGATTTGAAGACAGGAAGAAAATACAGGAAACAGATTGCCCTGCTATATGGTTCTTGCCAAGACACAGTGTTAAAAAGGACCAGACAGTAAAGAGGTATTGAAAGTGATCTCACCAGACTTCTTTTCTATGAATCAAAAACAGTTCAGAAATCAATAGCTGCATTTAATTTGGCAAAACAACTTCTCAACACTTCAGAAAGTGGATAAAATAATTCTAATTTGGTTCATTAAACTGAAAAAGAAATGTTAAGTTCGAAATGTCTATGCATTCAAGCAGGATAAATTCCAATTTATCTGACAAAAATCCCAAAAATTCTGCAAAGCAGTCTTCAGAGATGTAGCCATTTGGTAGATTTATTTATTTTTGTAGCCTATTTGTCTGGAAAGAAGCTGCTTGCTTGTCAGCCACTCATCCTTCCCTGCTCACCTGTCAATCTACACTGGGGCTCCATTCAAGTCAACTACAAAAGGATTTCACTCCTGGTTATTTTCTCAAGTTGTAGCACACTGGTCAGGTCAGCCAGCAGCTGTCCCTCTCTAGTTGTTCTCCAGCAAATTCTCTATTGCCTCCATGGCTCTCCACTTCTCTGGCAAAAACAATGTAGTAGGAATAAATCATACAAAGAAAAGAATTTTAGAAATAGGAAAGTTGACCTGGGCTCAAGTTCTAGCTGTATTGACTAAAATTATGAAAGGATCTAAACTTCAGTTACTCAAACTACTTTGAAGGACTTTTGATTACAGGAGCTAAAAAGTGATGGATGGTGTAATGAAGATAGTCCTGGCACATAGTAGATACTCAGTATAAAACCAAGTAAATGCAGAAGGGAGTTGTTCTCCACTTTCAAAAAAGAAAAGTGTTACGGGCATTGCCAAATATGTACATATACAAACTTTGTGTTGGATTTTCCCCCTCTTTTTGCTTATTTAAACGTAAGAATTTGATATATAACACATGGAAATGTAATTTTTTTATTTTTTATTTTTGCTATAAGTGTACCTAAAAAATCTTGTCTTGAGCACAACCACATGTACATTTGGAGATATGCCAAACCTAATTTTTCAAAGGGCCTTAGATTTAAAAAAAATAATAATAAAATAAAAAGAGAAAAGAGATTTGGTTGTTGTTGTATTAGTATCAAAATTATATGCATATGTGGTATCTAAAAGTTAAATTGTCTTCAGGATTAAATAAGAAAAAAAAAAAGCTACCCTTACCTCTTCTTCCCAGTTTCTTACTCGACAGAAGTATCTCTTCATTTTTTAATCATCTCTTTTAGTATTTAACCCATATTTTAAAATAATAGTTCTATTTTTAGCATCATTCCATGAGTTCTCACACTGAAAAGTCAGGGTTAGGTACTACTCACTACCACAGAGATTCACAAAATTCCTAAGCCTCATTCCCAAACACAGAATCCAGTTAGTCAACTCTTGAGTGATTAATAAAAGAACCATTTTGTGACTGTTGTGCCCTTCTTTTTCCTTAAGTTTATGTAGTTACCACTAATGCATTTCCCCAAACTCAGCCAACTGTGCAATCTCCCTAAATATAATTAAACACATTAGGTATTTAATTAGTCTCATTTGTTTGGAGATAACTGTCCTGGGAAAAAGATTTCCAATCTGGTCTGTTTGTCCTCTATGCCCTGCACCTGGCTATCATTTGAGGGTCTCCCTTCAATATTATCCTGGAGATCTCATTATCTTTCTTCAGTTAGATCCTTGTTTTCTTAAGTCTGTGTCTTATTAGTTCTTGGTTTATTGCCCTCATCTTGGATTTTCTTGGAGTACATTTTTTTTTTCTTTTTTGGTTACAACAACAGAGTCTTGTTATTATGACCTTCTGCCACAGTCTCCCAGCTGGGAGTAGCAGTACATTCCACTGTGCCTAACTTTTAGGTTGGACTGAGATCAAACTCATATAGTCCTAGCCTGTGGAGGACAAGGCCATGGCAGCCTGTGCCACCACAGCTGGGCCAAGGATCACATTCTTCAATAGCTTCCAGAGAACCATTACAAGAGTGGTTCATGTTTGTCTGAAAGAATATAATCATTCTTTTTTTTTTTTTTTTTTTTTTGAAATTTAAGTCTTTAGTTTTTTTTTGAGAGGTTTTTGCTACAGGGCGTGTGCACTCGCCAGAAAGACAGAGAGAGATAGAGAGACAGAAAGTGAGAAATCACCTCCCAGGGGGCATGGCCATGCCGCAATCCCTTCTCCTCCATTCTCCTCTCGGGATCTTGGGCATGCTTGCACATGCGCCTGGCGTGAGTTTAAGCCACCGGGTCTGGGACTCGAACCACGGTCGACCACATGGGAGTCCGGCGACATAGACATTACACCAACTGCTGGTCCCAAGGAATATTTTAATGCCTCCACATGGAAAGACATAAAAACAGTGCCAAACACCACACCATTCACTCTTTTGCAGCAACTGACTACTTTTCTCTGCATGAAGAATTTCCTTTTCATGTTTAAACAGATTTTATCTGAGGGGACTTTAAAACCTTTGTGAAAAAATGGACCCGCGAACCAGATCGAGCCGTCCAGTAGCTCCAGACACCAGGTGGACTGAGGCTGCAGTCCTGACCCCTCCAACCCTTCACGCACCCCCACACTTCCTCCTCCTTGGACCCCAGTTTGGTTGTCTGGGACTTTAAGGCGAACTTCCACCCCACCCCACCTGCGAACTGGATCGAGCCAGCCAGTAGCTCCGGACACCGGGCGGACTGAGGCTGCAGGCCCAACCAACCTGGTCCTATCATTCATCCTCTGGCTCTTTCCCACTAGCCCTTGGACTCTCTGAATCTTGGTGATTTGAATAGCACGTGGCGCGCTTTGCGCGATTTTCTTTTTTCAATTTGTTTTTCTTTGCTCTTGAGGTGTTGCTTATTAGGTCAGTTTGAGGCTCACCAGTTCTTAGAAACAGGGAGGACTTTAGGCCATCCAGAACTAGTGGCAACAGTTAATGGTAGTTGTGAGGAATAGGTAGGCCAACCATAAGAGAAATCATCAATTTTCTAATCCTGTACAACTTTAACACTCAGAGTTACCTTAAAATATGACCAACCAGCAAAAGCCCTCTCCCTCAAGGGAAATCAACAAGCCTACATCACCCACAGTCAATGCAATGGACGTTGTGGACATGTCTGATAAGAAATTCAGAATATTTGTAGTGACCAAACTAACTGAAATGGAAGAGAAAAGAGACAAGGAGCTCCAGGAGATGAGGAAGTCCTTTCATG
>NW_006208406.1:250026-274491 GCF_000334495.1 Tupaia belangeri chinensis
TAGTAGAGAGTGACAAATTGGAGAACGTAAAAGCAGTGAAGGTACTTAACGAGAATAGGACAGCGTGGAATGGGGGAGGTGAAGAGAAGAGGACAGAGAAAGATAGCAAGAGAACAAATAGAGAGGCAGGACGCTAGTGGGAAACAGATAGGGCTTATTACCTGTTGATGATGACATGTATAGTATTCTCAACTGGATTGGTCTGAGAAGTATTTCATGATGGGTAAAGTCTTTTTACAAGCAAAATGAGAAATAGTGACTGACTTTAAAAAATAATTAGAATAATAATAATAATGATTGGGAAAAACATAGAAAAGATATTGAATGATGAAGTGGGGAGATTAATGTCTCTGTATTGACTGACATTCATGGCATTCCCTTTTGAAAAAGCAATGTAATACACTGTAAAGTTATATGTAATCCAATGTAACATAAAGAAGATTATGATGATAATAAAAATTTAAAAAAGAAAAAAAAAGCCTTTGTGAAAAAATGGAATTAAAATATGAATTTGGGGCTAGATGGTGGCCCAGGGCTAAAATATAATGTAGGCACATTAAAAAAAAAAAGCCTGAAATTTTAAAACTAATAGTAGAAAATACATTGGAAACACTTTTTTTTGGCAACATATTTTATTGCTTAATTATTTGCAAATGTTGATGTAATTTCTATTTTCAAGTCAGCTCTAAATTCATCTGTTAAAATTAAAATAACTTATTATAAAGTTCTGCATTTAATATTCCAGATATTTTCAATATCCTATGCATCCATGTCATATTTTTTGAATAAATCGTTAATTTTTAAAAATTTGAAATGATTTCCTAACATGTAGACTAAAATATTACTTTACTGTTTTTGCTTCTTGGTGTTTTTCTACTTAACTTTTCTGATGTGAAATCTATGTAAAGTTGGGCCAATAGATGTGTGTGGTGGTCAAAATGTTTGACTCTCACATGGCCAACTGTGGTTCAAGTTCTGAACTCTGCAGCTTGAAAGTCACATTGGGTGCCTGCAAGTGTGATCCCAAAATCCCAAGAAGAGAATGGAGAAGGGATGTGGTGTACCCATCCCCCTGGAAAATTATTTCTCACTTTCCTTCTCTCTGTTTCTGTCTGTCTTTCTGATGAGCGCATATGCCCTATGGCAAAAAAAAAAAATTAATAATGATAATAAAATAAAATAAAAAAAGAAAAACTATGCAAAGTTTTCTCCACTTTGAGTTTAGAATTGGCATTTCCTCAGAGAGAGAATATTAGTGTCAACTATGAAAACAGTCATCACTGAAGCTTACCCTTCATTCATGACACTGACCAGTTTTGTCCAACATGAATGCTCATACATGTCCAAATCTTTGAATAAAAAGATTTTTATGACTCTTCATTAAATTATTTACCCCAAATTTGGTCTCTCTTTCTTTCTTTGAGATATTTTCATTATAGGGCACGTGTGTTTTCCAGAGAAACAGAGAGACAGAAAATGAGAAATCACCCTCCAGGGAGGGAGGATGGCCATGCCACAGTTCCTTCTTCATTCTCCTCTCAGGATTTTGGGCACACATGCATATGTGCCTGGCATGAGTTTTAAGCCACCAGGTCAAGCCTCAAACCACAGTAGACTAAGTCATCCCAGTATCATAATAATTGCGTCATCTGCTAGTCCCCATAAGCATCAACCTCTTATTTCCTGTTAATAGCTACTCCTTCACTGAATTTTGTTATTGTGGGTTATGTGTATACACACCAAACCTGGTGAATGGTTACAGTTATTAGAGATCCATGGGGTATCCCAAGGAAAATTAAACCTAGAAGCATTCCCATTAAAGACATAGGGGTGTCATCATTGCTCTCCATGCTTTTGTACTTTCCAGCCATTCCATTTCTGCTAGAGTGCCAACGTTTGGTATATAGTGAATGGAGATATTCAATACCTCTCTTTCATTATCTGACTCACTTCACTTAGCAGTAAATCCTCTATATTTGTCCACTTTCTATTAAATGCAAAACATCTAATTGTTTGTTTGTTTTTTGAGAGGTTTTTGCTATAGGGCACATGCGCTCGCCAGACAGAGAGAGACAGAGAGACAGAAAGCGAGAAATCACCCCTCAGGGGGGATGGCCACGCCGCAATCCCTTCTCCTCCATTCTCCTCTCAGGATCTTGGGCATGCACGCACATGCGCCCGGTGTGAGTTTAAGCCACCGGGTGTGGGACTCGAACCATGGTCGACTACATGGGAGTCCAGCGACATAGCCATTATGCTAACTGCTGGTTCCTCTCATTGTTTTTTTATGGCTGAGTAGTATTTTGTAGCATATATGGCCTACACTTTTTCAATCCATTCATCTGTGTGTGGACATTTGAGTTTGTTCCATGACATAGCAATTGTGAATGGTGCTGCAATAAATATGGATATGCAGATGTTTTTCTGACTGAGCATTTTCCTATCCTTTGGGTAGATACCCAAGAGTGGAATTACAGGATCATATGGTAGTTCTGTTTGTACATCTTTGAGGAACCTCCATATGGTTCTCCACAGTAGCTGTACTAATTTACATTCCCACAAAGAGTATAAGAGAGTTCCCTTTTCAGTGGGAGAGGAGGGTAGGCAATAGGGGAGGGTAAGAGGGAGGGAATCAAGGGAAAGAAGAAAGAAGCAAAACATTTAAGGGACCCAAAATGGAAATAACTCTGTTGATTATAATGTATATGGTAATGTCTTTGACTGGACTGATGTGCAGTGTATTCATGATGGGAAATTTCATTTGGCATACTGTAATGATACGTGATGATTAAATGTATAAAATTAATGAACTAATTAAGAGAGCTTTTGTTGAAGACTTCTACATTAATTATATTACAGGGAAAGTTATAGCATCTATGACAGATCACTGATTGAAGAGTTGCCAGATACAATTTACACTTATAGATTCTTTCATTATACATTGAATTAGGATTACTGCACACTCTTCCAAATTAATTCAAAAGACTATTTATTTAATGTGTACCTCCTCATGTATGTCCAAATTTTAAATATATGGTTGAAGACTCTTCCAAATTTAGTACATTTACATTATCCTGTCGTCATAGATGAAAATATATCAAGTCATTTATCATTCTTGTGTATGTCTGCTCATGTTGTCTAAGAGAAGCAGACTAACTGAACATTTTCCCACATAGATGGCATCAGTAGGATTTTTCTTTAGTATGAATTTTCTCATGCTGTCTAAGGTAAGAAGATCTGCTGAAGGCTTTTTCACACAGGTGATATTCATATGGTATCTCTCCAGTGTGTGTTCTCATGTTGACTAAGGGAAGAAGATCTATTGAAAACTTCCCCACACAGATGGCATTTGTGCAGTTTCTCTCCACTGTCCATTCTATCATGGTACCTAAAGGCAGAGGATTGACTGAAGGCTTGTTTTCTCATACATATGACATTCATATGGCCTCTCTCCAGTATGAATCATGTTATGTTTTCTAAGGTTAGAGCAATTACTAAAGGCTTCCTCACATAGATGAAATTCACATGGTTTCTTTTCAATGTGTGTTTTCTCATGTTCTCTAAAAGATTTATTGAAGGATTTTTCACATAGATGACATCCATATGATTTCTCTCCAGTGTGAATTCTCTCATGCACTGTGAATTTGTAAGACTGATAAAAGGTTTTCTCACACAGATAATATTCATATAGTCTCTCTTAAGTGTAAGTCACCATATGTTGTCTAAGGTAAGACTAATTACTAAAGGCCTTTACACACAAATGGCATTCATGTGATTTACCTGTGGTCTGATTTTTCTTGTGTAGATTAAGACATAAGCAGTCGCTAAGGGATTTTCTACATTGTTTGCTGATAAAGGGTTTCTTTGATGTTTGAGTTAAATTTTGAGTCAATGTAGAGCTGTGAGTGAAATATTTTCCTAAGTCATCCCATTTAAATGAATCTTCTTGAGTATGAGAATTATGCATTGAATTGATAGCTCCACTCTTCTTGCTCATCTATTAAATGGGTATCATTTCTCATTTATCATTTTTCAGAGTTCCACCTGGACTCTGGTCCTGGAAAAAATACTCTTTCTGTCACCATCCACAGAATTTAATCATGTTCCAAATGGAAAATCTAATATGATTTGTACAGTGAATACTGAAGAGATACCAGATGATTGATATTTTCCACCATCACACCTTTGTACAGAATTCTTCCAGATGTATCCAGTAGTGTCCATTCTTCCAGGGTGAAATGTGTTATGAATCTTCAAAAGTCACTAATTCTAGACCCTGTTGTAGGGGAATAGAAGGGATAAGGAGGTGGCCTGTCATGTGCAGGCAAGCTCTCTTTCTCTTCCTCAGGATTATACGTGCCTTCAGTAGAGGCAGTGCCAAATTCTCAATTCTCCACTGTTTTCCTCCAGGTCCTCACCAGATTGTCCAAGTAAGTAAAAAACTGTAGGTCATATCCTGCCCACCTGAAATCCACTGATGTTTCTGTTCCTACCAAGTGATGGGGCACTAGTCCTACACTTTAGAGTTCCCTGAGGCCCCATAGCTCTACTTTCATCCTCCATCAGCATTCCAACATTAATGGACATATTATCTACCCCAAAGGCTGTGCAGCAACTGCAGACAGTCCAAAAGAACAACATTTTGCTTTTTTTTTTCTTTCTTTTTTGGAGAGGTTTTTGCTATAGGGGGCGTGCGCTCACCAGAAAGACAGAGAGATAGAAAGTGAGAAATCACCCCTCAGGGTGGATGGCCATGCCACAATCCCTTCTCCTCCATTCTCCTCTTAGAATCTTGGGCATGTATGCACACCTGCCCAGTGTGAGTTTAAGCCACCGGGTCCTGGACTCGAACCGCAGTCGACTACATGGGAGTCCAGTGCCATAGCCATTACGCTAACTGCTGGTTGCTGTAGTGAAAACACTTGAAGACACTGGAATAAGCAAAGATTTCTTAAATAAGACCCTTAAAGAGCAGACAATAATCCTTCCAAAATCCAGTGGGATTACATCAAGCTAAAAATCTTCCTTACAGCAAAGAAAACAATGATTAGAGTGAAAAGACAACCTTAGATATGGGAAAGAATATTTGTAAATTATTCTTCAGGCAAGAGATTAAAATCCAGACTATATAGGGAACTCAAACAGTTTGCTCAAAAAAAATACTGAACAGTACAACTGAAAAATGGACAAATGATTCGAATAGACAACTGTAAAGACTTATGACTAGCCAAAAGGAACATAAAAGATGTTCCAAGTCTCTTGTCACAAGAGAAATGGAAATTAAAATCATAATGCGATACCATTTAATCCTGCTTAGAATGGCTAGGGTGAAACAAATAAAGAACCAGTGCTGGTGAGGCACAGCCTCTGTGGAAAAAAAAGTATGAGGTTTCTCAAAAACCTACAAATAGCACTACCATATGATCCAGTAATCCCACTCCTGGGTATCTACCCAAAGGATATAAAAATACTCAATTGGAAAGACACTTGCACATCCATGTTTATTGTAGCCTTAGTCACAATTGCTAAAACATGGAACTAACTTAAGTGTTCAAAAATTGTTGACTGAGTTGAAAACTGTGGCATAAATGCACTACAGGATAGTACTTAGTTGTAAGAAACAATGAGATTCTACCATTTGATTCAGAATGGATGAATATAGAAGACTTAATGTTGAGCAAAGTAAACCAGATATTGAAAAATACACATTGTAGATCCTTAATCAATTTGTACCAAATATCTTCACTTCATGACATAAATTGAGAGGTCTGAAGATATGGTCATAGAGAGGATAAGTTTAGACACCAGAGACTATAAGGGAGGAGAGTAAATGATAGAGAGTGGGTGGTAAAGGGTGGATGTGAGGTGCAAAGGAAAGAAATATTGAAAAATTTTCATAAAAAACTTGCTACAGACACAAGAATAAATTACACAAAAGGAATGGATTATGCAATGGTGTCTATAGCAGAGTAAAATATATCATTAACTCTTCAATGTATACTTCCAAAAGAAGGAAAGAAAGAAAAAAAAAACACTAGTAGAACTAGTATCCTGTTATCAAAAATATACAAAATACCATAATGTTTGATGTTGAATGAGATAAATATGTCTATATCTGTTATTTTATCATTATACATATATATATATATATATATATAAATCTGCATGTGATATGTCCAGGTTCTTCATAATTTCTAAAACAAATGGTTTGCAGGAGGAAATCTCTGGATTTAAGGATTCACAGAGATTCAGGAGGAAGAGTCAGACACGTACAAAGAAGCTCTTGGGAGACAATGGTGTTATGGAATCCATAGGAATAGTGAATTTCAATTTTTAGAGTGGTCAGCAGTGGAAAATATTGCAGATAGTTCCAGCAAAATGAAAACTCTGAAACATGTCCATCAACTTAACAACACGGAACTCATGGTGTCATTTTGCCAGAGCAGTTTTAGTGGAATGATGAGGTTGTAAACAATGTACACAGTAGATTGAGATGGGAGTCGGTATATACAGATTGCTTTTCCAAATAAGCCATAAAGGGAAGGAGAAAGGAAGGGAATATGGGTGAAGTGAGGGGGAGATAGGCATGGCTTTTAAGACAGAAGTGCCTTGAGCATATTTACATACTGAAGGAAAAGAGCCAGTGGAGAGGGAGGGTGAAATTCAGAGAGAAGAGTAATAAAATAAAGATAATGGATGGACCAGAATCACTGAGTAAACTGAAAGGTTGGTGTACAGGGTACAGTGTTGGAAATGGCCCTGAATAAGGAGAGAATGTTTTGCATGTTACCCCATTCGTCATGTTCTCCAAACATTTATCCTTCCTTATTCATAGGGATCTCTGTGCTCAATACATACATGACTCTTCCTAAACTTTGTTTCTCCTTTTGTCTGGTTTCCATTGCTATTAGACCACGACTGCTATGTCAGACCCTTTGAAGGCAGAAGCAATTTTCTAGTAATAGGAAGCATTTTAATTAGTCTAAGAATTTTTTTGCATTTATAATGTAAGTCAGAGCACCTCCAAAATATCTGAAAGTTGTTTCAAATTCACTTAAGCTGTAAAATCACATACAGCTTCATCATCCCTAATTCAAAATCTGAATTCTGCAATCCATAATGTTTCAAAATAAAAAATCAAAACTAACTAAATAAATAATAAAAAGGAAGAAAATAAAAAGAAAAAGACATTTCCTTGGGAGTGTAAATATTTCTCTAAATCTATTGATTATCAGCTTTGAAATAAGATGAAAATCTTACAGACTAGAATAGAAAATATTTTGAGATAAATAGGTATATACTTTTAGTGCTGGTATAAAACTGTCACTTCACTAAATGAAAAGATTCATTCTTTTGAGGCATAGTTGAATAGCTATTCTGTAATCTGTACACTATTTTTTCACTCATATGAGGTCCAATATGGGCCAGTTTATAGCTGCTGTGACAGGAAACAGACAGACAAGAAAGATACACCTTCTTCCAACTGCCTCATGTCTCATTTTGGAACTGACATGTGTTACTTATATTTAAGTACGTAGAACGAGTAATGTGACTCTAGTCTAACTGTATACACAGCTGAAACATCTACAAAAACATGGGGATATATAGTGAATACTAAATACTGACTGCCCACAGGTATCATGCATTATCTCGAAGTAAAGTTAATTTTCTTAAATTTTATTTTTTGAAAAATTTAATTGACTATCTCTTATGATCTAGAAACTATGCTTATCTTAGAGAGACAAAAGAAAGTATATTAATACTGCCTAGCCAACAAGTACAAAACTTGCCAGCTTAAAGGTCATGTCTTTAAAAAGAAGGTGATACAGTGGCAAAAATAAAGCATTTACACTAACCCTATATGGAAGAAAAGAGCTAGATTTTAGAAGAGGCTCTTGACTTCTGCAGAAGCCAGTAAGAAATGATCCCCAAAGGAGGTGCTAGTCTTAAAGTATAAACAGTATTTGTATAGGAAGGAATGGGGTTTGAAGTTATTCCAGGCAATGAGAATAACATTGGCAAAACTGCAGAGGTACAGAGATAAGAAATGTGTTTGTGGAATGTCAAAATGTAAAGTCCCACAGAGGACAATAGGTTCTGGAATCTAGAGAACCTCGAGAAGTTGGACTTTGGTAAGCAATGAACTTTGGCAGAGGAGTGGAAAGAGGAAGGGAAATCAGTTAGCAGGCTATTATGGTGGTCTAAATTTTTTTACTTTATGCCCTGAATTAGTGGGAATGAAGCCTAGGAATGATCACTAAAAATAAAATAAAACAAAACCCAAAGAAAACAAGAATAAATAAAGGAAATGGGATTTAGAGATCATATGTGAAGAAGAGTGATTTTGAAGCCTGAAATTCTAAGATGATACATTATGAATCCCTTTGGATTAATGAGGTACAGGAATCAGTTTTTAGAGAGTTGGTAAAGTTTAATTAATTTATTTTAATTTTCTTTTTGTTCTATTTTGTTTTTGTTATAGGGTTTATGCACTGGCACATGAGAGAGAAAGAGAGAGAAAGAAAGAAAGAAATAGAGAGGAAAAGTGAGAAAGTACTCTCTAAGGAAGATGGCCACACCACATCCCTTCTCCATGCTCCTCTCAGGAATCTGAGCACACACATACTAGCACCCAGCATGATTTTTTTTTTTTTTGAGAGATTTTTGCTATAGGGCGCAGGCACTCGCCAGACAGACAAAGAGAGACATAGAAACAGAAAGCGAGAAATCAGACCCCGGGGGGATGGTCACGCCATAATCCCTTCTCCTCCATTCTCCTCTCAGGATCTTGGGCACGCACGCACGCACATGTGACCGGCGTGAGTTTTAAGCCACTGGGTCTGGGACACGAACCGTAGGCCACTATGTGGGAGTCCAGCGACATAGCCATTACGCTAACTGCTGGTTCCCACCCAGCATGATTTTGAAGCTGCTGGATATGGGACTGAAATAGCATAGCCAGTCTGCCATTTGGGATCCAGCACCTCAATCTCCATGCTACCTGCTGTCCCTCGATTTAATTTTCTTTATAACTCAGAAGATTATTGTGAACCTTGTCTATACAATTCCCAAGAGATCCAGTTGAAAAATTAAAATTTAGATTGTAATACCAAAAACTTTTTATTGATTACTTCAATGAAAATAACAAATAAATGGAACTGGAATCTAAACCTTTCTGTTTGTAGAGAAACTATCAGTACCTTGTTTTTCTTTCATTAAAAATAAAATGGTATGTTTGGGACCAGCAGATGGAGTAATGGCTACATTGCTGGACTCCCATGTAGTTGACTGTGGTTCGAGTCATGGACCAGGTGGCTTAAAACTGATACTCAGTGAATGTGCGTGCATGTCCAAAATCCCAGGAAGAGAATGGAGGAAAAGGGACTGCAACATGGCCATACTCACCCCCCCCCTGGGGGGGAGGGGAGTGATTTCTTGCTTTCTGTCTCCCTGTCTCTCTCTTTCTCTCTGGCAAGCACATGTGCCCTATAGCAAAAATTTCTCTCTCTAAAAAATATAAAAGGTATGTTTAAAAATTCTGTCTGAATACTTGGCCTTCTCTAGGTGATCTTTCTCACTAAGTATCAATAGACTCTTAATGTGTTCAATAAGAAATTATTGTGGGGGACGCACAGGTGGCTTAATGGTTAAGGCACTGGACTCCCATATGGCCAACCCAACTACTGTTTGAGTCCGGTACGTGGGGGCAGCTTGTAAATCATGCCAAGCATGTGTGTGTACATGCCCAAAATCCCAGGAAGAGATTGGAAGAGGAGTGTAGCATGGCCATCCTCCCTGGGGGTTGATGTATTACTTAACACTTTCTCTCTCACAGTCTCTCTTCCACCAGCACATAGTAAAAACTTAAATTAAAAAAAAAAAAAAAAAACAGTAAGAGAGAAATGAAGGAAGAAAGAAATTATTGTGGTCCACAGATGGCGCCACTGTTCAGAGGACTGGAAGCTGCACTGGAGTCCTGCAAAACATGGTTGCAAACGCTTGTAATCTTTGCTAATTGAAAAGCTGGGTCAGGAGGATAGCAACACAGTTCTCTGATCCTGCCAAATATACTTATTTCTGTCTCTCCTTCTTTCTTACTTCCTTTCTTTCTCTCCCTTTCTACCTCTTATAAAGATTGGGGGAAAAAAAGGGGGGTAGGGAGTTGCTGTCTCTTAAGTCACAATGAAAAAGCAAATAAATTTATCAGAAAAAAAAAGAAACACTCCTACCATAACTCTGTCATTAAAATAACAGATTACAGGGAGGTTGATATAATTATTATATTATGAATAAATTGTTACATTAAACAAAATTTGGTCAAATCAAGGGACCAGCAGATGGTGAAATGGTTACATCACTGGACTCCCATGTATTCAACCACGGTTTAAGTCCTGAACCTGGCAGCTTAAAACTCACACCGGGCACATGTGCATATGTGCCCAGAATCCCAGGAGGAGAATGGAGAAGAAGGGATTGTGGCATGGCCATCGCCCCTGAGGGGTGATTTCTCACTTTCTGTCTCTGTCTCTTTCTGTCTCTCTGCCCAATGCACACATCTATAGCCAAACCTCTCTTAAAATATTTTTTGGTAAAGTCAAATAATCCTTTTATGACTCATATAATCCTTATACGATCATAAGTATGACTGAAAATACCAGGGTAACAAATTTGGCTGTATCTAATAGTTACCTTCTAATAATAAAATGAGAAGCAGAGGTCAGCTGAGGTAGAAATGATATCACCAGACAATTTAGGAGTTTCTGGTTCCTTAGCATTATGGAATGTAATTTTACCAACTGCACTAGATAATGGCAAGCTTTCTGTATGTTTTGGTAAAATGAGATGCAATATAGAAGGTAGGATAAACAATTCCAAGGGTGCCAGCAGGTGGCGAGGTGGTTAAGGCACTGGGTTCCCATTAGGCTGACTGTGGTTCGTGTTGTGAGCCCCAGGCATGTGTGTGTATGTGCATGTGCATGTGTGCACAAAATCCCAAGAGGAGAATGGAGGAGAAGGGATTATGGCATGACCTTCTCCAGTGGAGGGTGAGTTCTCACTTTCCCTCTCTCTGTCTCTCTCCTGCAAACACATGTGCCCTATGGCAAAAACAAAAATAAAGGCTTACCAAATATCTGGCTTAGTGCTGTCTAGTCAATAAATTCAAAACTTGTCAGCTTATTTTTAAGGTACTATGATCTAAGAGGAAGCAGATGGACTTTGAAGCCAAACCAACCTGGTTTAATGCTGACTCCTCTTGTTGTCTGTGAGACACTGGATTCATTCATAGGAATTTGAGATTAATAGTATTATAATTGTATAAAAGCTACTATGTTGTTCCACTTAAACTACATACAGTAAGCCTAGAATTCAATAGATACTCATTTAGCATTAACTTATTGCTCCCCACCTTTTCTGCACATTGATCCTCCTTTCATAATGAGGCCATATAGAAAAGATTCTTCTTTTCCAAACCTTTACCTAGCCCAGAATGTCCTGTTACACATTTTAAGTAAAGCTAACAATGCTATTAGCAGAACACTATGTCCAAAACCTCAGGCAAAAGATGTGAGAACCCATGTGTCTTTCCAGAAGAAAATATTTCTTTAATAATTAGGCGCACACACACACACACACAATTCTGAAAGAGATTTTATTATATAATTCCCTATGCTATGAGGAAAATTTAGATACAAAATAATAAAATGCCCACATAAGAAAATCATAGTTTGAATTTTACTTAAACATTTAGACATCTAAGAGGAACAAAATTCAACTAAAGGAAGCTATAATTATTAATAACGATATGAATAATTAATGAATGGGCTGGAATGATATCATTGCCACTAGGCCAAAGGGACTGTATTATCTAGTTCTTCAGAAGTTTGATTTGCCCAAGTTAATAGAAACTTGCAAACAATAGCCAACATTTTAGAAGCTCCTACTAGACACAGTGACAGTAAACCTAATCCATTTAGTGGTACTGAAAGGAGGTTAACAGAGGAAAAGATGAAAAGAGGTGTGAATTAGACTCATCCAGTCTGTCTCTAAATGAATTTAGCACAATATCCCTCTCATATTTACTGCCTAGAAGTTCAGCTTTCCTGAATATGGTACTAGTACTAAAACCTGAGAACTGTACTCACATCTTACTGGGCTAGTGAGGGAACACAACTATGTGCTCTGAATGCACTAGGAAGAAGATAAAGAATCCAACCTCCAAACTTTCAAATTCATTTTATTGTAAAGAGTCTTCTAAAAGAGGGCTTCCCTAGCACATTTTAAACACCTAGCATTCAGAGATCAAACTCTCCAGAAGATGAACATATCATTCCCACAAGTGAAAGTATTTGTGTTGTGTCCAAGGTCAGAAGAATATAGCAGACAAGGGTGAACAACAGTCTGTTCCATGTGCTCGTCCTGCCCCTTCCATTTTTCCATTTGTTCACTGAGTTCCCCCTATGTCAGTTAGATTCTCAGAGATCATCCTTAGATCCACTATTCTCTGACCTGGCAGTACCCTCCTCCCCAACTATTATGACCTCAATCCTTAGACAACTGTGCCATGCATATCTCTTGCTTTGAATATGAGTGACCACAACCTTACCGTGTTAAACAGTACCTTAGCCTTTGCCTGAATTTGCTACCTCTCAGCCTCAATGCCCAAAGGATTACAAGAATTCATTGTGAACCTAAGTGACCATGGCAAGCTTTTGGGAAGGGATAGAATATATCCTTGTCATTACAAAATGATTATTATTGTGTAAAAGGGAGGAATGAAGACTTTCTAAGGATTATTTTGAGTACAGTGTATTATTTAATGATGATCTTATTCTTCTAAATGCTGTAGCTTAGGAAATGGTTTCAGATGTGACTCAAATGCCTTATAGTAAAAAAGATATTGGAGTCTGTATGCACAATAGATTCATTTTAAGCAGGGCCTGTCTGATGGGCAAGATGAATGAGGCTCTCCATTCTTTAGTATTTGCCAGAGCTAACAGGAAGGACAAAGGTTAACAAAGATTCTAAGTGTTTGGTGAAGACACACCATTAGATTCTGTGAGCTAATACTCTATTTTTGTTATGCCGCAGCAAAGGAAAATACTAAGCAAGGTTAATTCTGTACAGCTACTCTGGAGTGTGAATTATTAAAATCCTATTAAATGTAAAAACTAATGTACTTAATTTGTATTTTCAATTTTTAATGTTTTCATCCTGCTTTTGTCATACTTAAAATTTTAACAGAACAGAATTACTCATAATAGCCATGAACTAGAAGCAAAACAAATTTTCATCATTTAGAAAATAGATAAATAAATTGTACTCTTTTAATATGATATATTCAGAGCAATAAAAAGAACAAACTATTAAAACACTTAAAATATTAATGAATGTTTAAAATACAGACTAGTATAAAAGAAACCAAAGAGCAAAAGTTTGATTAGTATGAGTCTATTGATATAAAATTCAAGAACAGGTAATACTATTGATAGTGATGAAAGTCAGAAGAGTGGTCATCTAACTGAAGGAAAGGTGCAGGAAAACTTACATTTCTTCATCTGGTTGACAGAGTAGATATTTTCATAAAATATATAGCAACTTTTTCTGTTTTTGTTTGTGTTTTTCCCCAGAAATAAAGAGTACCCATCTCCCTGAAATCTGGGGAGAGACAGGTGCCTGCAGAGAGAAGGGAGATTTGAACTCTCATCCAATTGGGGGAAACAGCCAGAAAGACACTGGTAAGAATTCAGCTGGAACAGTGAAGATGAAGTGGAAATGTGGGCCGATGGTTGAAATGAGTCTTCTGAGAGTCATAGTAATATGGAAGAGAAGGAGTTGCACGTTTTTTGTTTATGTTTTGCCTTTCACCACACACCTCACCAGGAGCTAACAGGGAAGATTGTGTTTATGAGTGTGTGGGTGTGTGTATAGGGAAAGGTCCTAAAGGCCCTCCCCATTTCCTGGGGAAAAGGCCTGGGGAAGAGAAACAGCAGCAGCCAGAGCAGACCCATTTTCTCTGTCTCCTATGGAACAGAAACATGTATCTGTAGGGAGAAGAATAACAAGAACCAAGACACTTAGGATACTGGTGAAAGCTCGCTGCAGCTGGGGAAGGGAACAGAAAAAGTCCACTGTTCCTAGAAGGGAGGCAGGAATCTAGAATGAACCTAGAAATAAAGCTGAGGGAGGGACAGAGACACTTGTGAAGTCCACACCTCCAAGAATCAGAAACAAAGTGTCTAAGACTCAATTTTGATCTTATCAGAAAAAAATAAAATAAAACCCTTCCCTTCAGTCTCCAACACTAGGCTAACTAGTAGTAGTGGAATTCTGCTAAGAGAGTTGCAATAAATAGGTGCAACAGAAAGCCAAACATTGCAGCAAATAAGCATTAGCACAAGCTATGGAGAGAAGACACAAAAACAGTTGCCACAACAAACATCAGATCCAGCCCAGCAAATGTGCTCACCTCATGGAGTTACTGGTACTCACTGGCAACTGGGATTCAGATCAAAAGTGAGGCACACAATGGGAACCAGCAGTTAGCATAATGGCTATGTCGCTGGACTCCCACGTAGTCGACCGCGGTTTGTGTCCCGGACCTGGTGGCTTAAAACTCACACCGGGCGCGTGTGTGTGCGTGCCCAAGGAGAAGGGATTGCGGCGTGACCATCCCCCCTGGGGGGTGATTTCTCGCTTTCTGTCTCTATGTCTCTCTCTGTCTGTCTGGCGAGCGCACGCGCCCTACAGTGAAAAAATCTCTCCAAAAAAAAAAAAAGAAGTGAGGCACACTGTCATCTAGTGGTAAAGAAGAAGCTTCACTCCCTCCCTTACAACAACAAAAAAGAGCTGCACAAACTTCAAATTCTTGGCTTATTTTTAACCCCTCTGAAAGCTAGGGGGCGGGTGGGGCAGAGCAAACAACTGATACAAAATCTGAGGCAATACTGCCATCTTCAGGAAAAGAGATGAGACTTATTCCAAGGAAGATAAACTGGAAATCAGAGTTCAGGAAGAAACTGATGAATTGGTGCATGTTGAGTGGGGACTGGAGGGACAGTAGGAGGCCCTTGGGAACTGCAGAAATTGAGTCAACATTCTCTTTCGAGCTCTTTCTCTATGAATCCCAGAGAATATTTACTAAAAACAAAACATCAAACAAACAAGGAAAATCACGAAACCCTTGATGTTCCCATTGTATTATAATTCAGACCTGGGAGAGGGAAATAGTAGTTGTTCAGAAGTCCCTAGAAAGAAATCGGCCATATACTCCCTCCCTATCTCCCCATGAAACAAAACCTTATCAATGTGTGTATGGCTGGGGAAGATTAAAACACTCACTTCAAACGGACTGGTAAAATTTGCAGGGCCAGCCCTTGATGTGGTAGTTCAGGCAGGTGGATTCCGCATGACAGAATGTGTGGATTGAGTCCTGGATCAGTGGCTTGAGCAATACCAAATGCATGTGCCAAAGTATACAAAGTCCTGAAAGGAAGGAGAAATGGAGAAGGGATTGCAAGGTGACCATTATCCATGGGGTGTGCTTCCTCTTCTTTCCCTCTGCCTGCCCCCAGCAAGCACACTGCCCTCTGGCAAAATTTAATTTAAAAAGAAGAATTTACTGGACTAAAGTTGTCCATATCTAGGGATATATGAAGCTGGGTGTGGATTGCAGAGCTGAGATCCTGTTGAGGATAATTATATCTTTCTCTCTTCATGTCTCTCTTGTTCATGGAAGAAAGAGATAAATAAACTTACGGAGGAATATTTATTGTAGCTAGGAAAAGGAAACAAGAGAAAAAAAAAAAAAAGAACCTATTCCTGGAGAAGGAGCAGGAGTATGTGCTGGACTCAGAACCATACTGGGAGCCAGGGACAAGTAAGCTAAGAAAGGCACATCTTTAAGAAGTAGGGATAGTGCATCTGTCTAAAACTGTCTAAGAACTCATCAGAACAGAGAATGACTCCCCTCTCCCAAACACCAAGCTTTCTTTTGCTTTCTCTCTTTTTTTTTTTAGGCGATATTTATTTATTTTATTTTTAATTCTTTTAAAATTTATTTTAAACATTCAATCAGTGTACATCACGACAGCTTATAATGTGAATTTTCTGGGGATAGCTATTAGCATTAGGGAAGAAAGAGACTGAAAGAGAGTGAAGACTCACAAATTTCTATAGTTCCTCGGGGCACCCCATATTCTGCTGGCCATACAGTTTTCTCCAATCCTCAAATATTCTAGCTGAACTCTTTACCAATGTCCATTTGCCGCTATCTTATGTAAACAATGTTTCCTCTCTCCTTGGCTGTATGGAGTTTTAATCAGGTGTCTGATAGAGTCCGAAACAGTCATTAGTTTGAGATTCACTGTTTGATGTAGCTATGTTAATATCAGACAAAGGAAGATTAAAAAAAAAAAAACAACATTGTTCTGCTACAGAAGTCAATTCTCTAAGAAAATGTAACAATTTTAAACATGTATGTGCTGAATAGGAGAGTTTCAAAATACATAAAGAAAAAAATGGAAAGAATTTATGTGAGGAATGGACATGTCCACAATTATAGTTGCACTTCAACACTCCTCCCACAGTAATTGTGAAGAAGAAAAATCAGTCAGATGTAGAACTGAATAATATCAACTAACGTTACCTAATTGGCATTTACTAAGCATTTCTTCCAACAACAGCAGAATAAACTTTTTTTTTAACTGAGTATAGAATATTCACCAAGGTAGACTATATTCTTGACCATAAAAGAAAGCTTAATGAGTGTAAAATATTAATAGTAGAAATTAAGCAAGGTAGGAACCAACAGATGGCATAATGGTTATGTCGCTGGGCTTCCCTGTGGTCAACCGCAGTTTGCATCTCTACCAGGTGACTTAAAACACTCACACCAAGTGTGTGTGTGTGTGTGTGTGTGTGTGCATGTGTGTGCCCAAGATCCCGAGAGCAGAATGGGGAAGGAGGAACGGGGGATGACTTCTTGATTTCTGTCTCTCTGTCTCTTCAGTGAGTGCAGGAATCCTATAGCAAAAATCTCTCTTAAAGAAAAAAAATAGACAAAGTATATTCTTCGGTTGCGATAGAATTAAACTAAATATTAACAGTAGATATCTGGGAAAAAAATCCCAAATATCTGAAAATTAAGCACATTTTTCTATGTAATAAAATATTACTCAGCCATAAAAAAGAAAAGAAGCACTGACATATGCTACAATATAAACAAACTTGGAAAAAAATCACATTAATTGAAAAAAAGTCAGACAAAAAGGCCACATGTTGTATATGTCTATGTTTATGAAATTTCCAGAATAGAAAAATCTATAGAAGCAAAAAATATTAATAGTTGCCAGGAATTAGAGGGAGGTAGAATGGTGACTGCTAACAGACAGATACTCTCGTTTTTGAGGTAATGAACACTGGAGTAGATAATGCAGATGGTTACACAATATTGTGAACATACTAAAAGTCAATGAATTGTACATGTAAAGAAACTAAAAATAAACTAAAAAATACAATGACCTAATTTGCATTCATTATATTCATGTACGTATACTCTAATTAGGTCATACATTCCTCAAAGGTGTACTTATCCTTGGATTCGGGGACTAGTGCATTTCCCTAAATATATAAGGTTAATAAAAATGTCTATTGATGCTTATGGAGAAACATTCTCATAAGTTAAAATTGCAGAGGCCTGACTCCAGAGAGATACAGTGCTAATTGTCGAGATCTCTGCAGAGGCTCAATAAATCATACTTCTCTGCCCTATTCAACTACTGAACAAACTTGAAAAATAATGGAAAGAGGGGATAATACAAATATCACCTTGATTACTGCTAATATCTAAATTGAAGCATGAGACAGAGTGCTATGCTATGAACAGTGTCAGAGAGAAGAGCTGTACACAGATCAGAAACTTTGCCTGACTTCCCTTATTGACACAATGAAGGAGGTCACGTGATAGAAAGAATGAAATTGGCTGGAAGCTATAGGATATATTGAGGTCTAGGTTTAGATCTTTGTGAAGGTCCTTCTGTTCAGTCAGGCTTGGTTCAGAACAAAGTCTCCCTCTCTTGGTGTGGTGAATAATATGAAACCAGTAAGAGGTGCTTAAAAACCTGTGAGTCAATAATTAAGTCTTTGCTTTTCAGTGTGCTCTAGATCACAAAAAGCCATAGAAAATGGGCTTTACGTACTGGGTTTAGTAATAGTCAAACACTTAACGATCAAATAGGCATAGTACAAATGTGGTGAAAGTCTGAAGACATTGCCTTCACTCCAGTGGGAGCATCTGAGAAACAGATGAAGCAAAACTGCCTCTAACCTCAGAAATAAACTTCTCCCTGAAGATGTGCAGTTATTCCAAATCACTAGTCTGGGTAGTGAGTTTGTGGAAGGGGGGAGAAGTAAATGAATGAGAATTTAATAATATCCCTTATTCGATTTTTATTAAAGCAGATATGTATAGAGATTTGTTATATATAAGTCTCTGTGTCACTCTATTAGAAGTTTTATCTATATAAGAAAATTTATTGAGACTGTCCTGTCAGACACCATAATAGTTTCCAAGAATAGAACAGTAATTAAAATGGTGATCTGGCCCTCATGGCACTTATATCCTGGAGAAGACTATCATTAAATATTCACTTTAATAGATATATAATACTGAATTATTTTAGCTATTAGGAAGGAAAATTACAAGGAGGTATTTGGGAGTGTAATTTCAATTTGAGTTCAAAGAAGGCCTCTTTGAAGAAATTATATTTGAGGACCAACAGTTAGCGTAATGGCTATGTCGCTGGACTCCCACATAGTTGACCGTGGTTCATGTCCCAGACCCGGTGGCTTGAAACTCACGCCGGGCACGTGTGCGTGTGTGCCCAAGATCCTGACAGTAGAATGGAGAAGGGATTGCGGCATGGCCATACCCTTGGGGGGTGACTTTTTACTTTCTATCTCTCTGTCTCTCTCTGTCTGTCTGGCGAGCACACACACCCTATAGCAAAAACCTCTCCAAGAAAAAAAAAAAAGAAATTATATTTGAAATAAAGATGAATAGGATAATGATTAGCTTATGAAAATAAGTCATTTAATTGTAGCCATTCAGTGAGCATATATTACTATCTCATTGAGGTTTTAAATTACATTAGTTTGATGAATAATGACCCTGAACATTTTTTATGTGCTCATTCCTTTATCTTCCTTTGTATGTCTCTCTTCTCACTCTTGGCCTATTTTTATTGAGATGCTTATCTACCTATTGAATTGTAGGAGTTTTAAAAATTTTCTGCAAAAAGGTATTTTACTTTTCAGATATATATTTTGCAAAAAAAAATCCCATCTACTTTCATTTTCTAAAGGATGTTTTTCTAAGAACATAAGTTTAAAACTGTTTTAAATAAGTTAAAATTTATCATTCTTTTTAAATAGCCAGTACGCTTCATGTTGTAATAAATCTTTGCCTATCACAGGGCTAGGAAGATTTTTCTCCTATTTTATCTTTCAAATTTTATAGTTTTAGTTCTTACATCATTCATTTTTTAAAATATTTTTATAATTGTTTTATGTAACTTTTTATTTATTATTATCATTATTATTTTTCAATTTGATCAGAGAGAGACAGAGAGAGAGAGTAAGTGAGAAAGCAAGCCACCAGGTCCAAGACTTGAACCGTGGTCGGCCATGTGGGAGTCCAGCGCCTTTAACCACCATGCCGCTTGGCGGCCCCACGTTATTCATTTTTAAATGGTTTTTCTGTATGCCATGAAGAAAGAGTGGTTACTCATTTTCCTGCCACATGTGTATCCAGTGTTTCAGCATCATTTGTTAAAAACATAATTCTCTCCCTGTTAAAGTACTATAGCAACTTTATTGACAATCAATTGACAATATATGTGTGAATCTATTTCCAAAATATTTATTCTGTTCCATCAATCTTCATGTCTGTTCTTACACCAATACCATACTCTTTTGACTATTCTAGCTTTAAAATAAATGTTTAAATCTGGTAATGTAAGTCTAACCCTTTTTTATTCTTTTTCAAAATTAGTTTAGCTATGCATTTCTATATAAATTTTAGAATCAGATTGTCAATTTCTTTAAAAATCCTGTAGGCATTTTGACTGAAATTGCATCAAATATAAATCAAACTAGGTAGCATTATCTCTTTAAAATAACAAGTCTTCAGATAAGCAAGTGGAGTAATGGTTAAGATGCTGGATCCCACAGAGCTGACTCTGTGGTTTGAGTTCTGGACTGTGGCTTGAAAAACACACTAGGGACATGTGTGTGCATGCCCAAAACCTAAGAGAATGGAGAAGAAGGTTTTTCAAGTGGCCATCCACTTGGGCCATTATTTCTCACTTTATCTTTCTCTCTCTCCAGTAAGTGCATACACCCTATGGCGAAATCTAAAAAAACAAATAACTTTTCCATTTAACAAACCTCTTAAATCATTTAAAACTATTTTAACTTCTCTCAGCATTTTTGAGTAGTTTTGTACATATTTTGATGAATTTATCTCTAGTTATTTTTGATCATTTGATGGTAATATAAAGGCAATTTTGATATCTCTTTAAAATATTTTAATTTATTTTAGTGTATTTATTTCGCTATGAACATATAGAAATACAGTTGACTTTTGTGGTTTGAACTTGTACCCAGTAACATTGCTAAATTTACTTATTATTTCTATCAGTAAAGGACATTTACCTCTTCTATCCCAAACTGCATGCTCTTTTGGTTTCTCATGTCTCATTGCTCCAGCTAGAACTTTTAATGCAGTGTTGAAAAGTTGTGAGATCAGATGTCCTCACTTTCTGATCTCAGGGAGAAAGTGTCTAGTTTTCACCATTAAGCATGATCTGTTAGCTATGGAGTTGTTATAAATATATTTCATAAGTTGAGAAAATATTATTCTATTCCTAGAATGTTGAGATTTTTTATTGTGAACATCATAATGAGAAATTAAATTTTGTCAAATCATTTTTTGAATCTACTGAGAAAATCTTACCAGTTTTCTCATTTGAACGTCATAATGAGAAATTAAATTTTGTCAAATCACTTTTTGCATCTACTGAGAAAATCTTACCAGTTTTCTCATTTATTCTTTCAGTATGAAGAACTGTATCGGTTGATTTTCAAATGGCAAACCAACCTTGTACTCTGAAGTTACCCTCTTCTTTTTCATGATGGACTAATCATCTTATGTATTTCTGGGTTTGACTTATCAATATTTTATTAAGGTATAATACTGTATTTCATTTCTTTTTCTGATTCTTAAACAGGGTAATATTGAACTTCTAAATATATTTTCTAAAAAAGTTTGTGTAGGACTATGCCCCGACTCACATGGCTGAATGTGTTTTCTAAGAGGTGGGGGCAGTGGGTTATAAAATAAACACAAAAAGACATACAAGTGAAGAAAAGTAGGAATTGAGTGGGCTTGACTTCTCTGATGGAGATAGTCATGGCCCTGAATTGGTCTCAGATTTATTCTTTTCAAGAGCAGAAAATAGAGGAAGGGGAAGTGGAATGCAAAGCCAGTTTTCAGATGTTAATTGACCGAAGATGCAGACATCTGGTGCCATGTAGTTCTATGTAAGTTTTTTTTTTTCTAATCTTTTAGGGCAAATTTTGATTAAACATATGTAACTTCCTTTAGATGAATACTATTCTGCAGTTTTGGTCACAGTAGGTAGCTAGTGCATTGGTATTGATTGTCCTGTCAACAACTGCTCTTGGAACCATGTTTCTGCATGTGACTAAAGGTCATCATATTTGCTCTGATTGGCTGCTCTCCACAGGACTAGTAGTATTTTTTTACTAAAATTCACAGATTCATAAGTAAAGCTATCTGGGCCTTCAGTTCCTTATGAAAAAGGTGAATTATTTTTCTTAGTTAAAAACAGTTAGCCTTTCATATTAGCAGGCTGTGAATCCACAGAGTCAACCAAAAACTGATTGAAAATATTAAAAATAAAAATTGGTGGTGTTTGTATTGAATATACACAGACTTTTTCCCCTGCTATTATGACCTAACAATATAGCGAAATAGTAATTTGCATAACATTCACATTAAATGAGATATTATAAATCTGGAGAAGATTTAAGGAATACAGTGGATATGCATAGATTATATGTATATAAAATGCCATTTTATTTAAGAGACTTGAGCATCCATGAATTTTTTTGCTTCTGAAACAGCCTTCCACAGATACTGAGAGACAACTATATATAGTCGTATTTTATATTTATAAACTTTTTGCTGATCTGCATCATTAAAGGATTTTTCCATGTTAAAAAAGTTTTTAATTTATTGATAAATATTTTGTTGGGCCAGTCTGTGACCTGATGAGTTCGGCAGTTGGATTCCACACACCCAACTTTGTGACTGATGTTCCAGAACCAGGGACTTGAAAAGACTTACTGGTTACATGTGTGTATTAGTTTTGTTGGTCTGGTCAACAAAAACAGTGTTTGGTTTTATTGATATTTTAATATATTTTTTCTGTTTAATTGATTTCTGCTTTTATTTTTGTTATTTCTTCTATATAGAATTCATGTTCTTTTTTTTCTCCTTTTTTAGCCTCTTAAAGAGGAAATGTAAATCCTTAATTTTAGACATTTTCTTTCTTCAAAAGTTATACATCTCCCTCTACTCCTGTTTTATCTGGATCATAAAATGTTTATATATTGAATTGTCTTATATTAAATTCAAAATATTTTCTAAGTCAACATTTGATTTCTTGTTTTACCTATTGGTTGTTTAGAGTGAAGGCTATTTTATTTTTATATATTTGGGAATTTGTCAGATAGCTTCTTATTGATTTCCAATTTAATTGTAGTAAGATGCCATACTTTATATAATTTCAAGCCATATATATGTGATGAGACTCACTTTGTGGACCAAGATATGGTCTAACTTGGTAAATGTTTAATGTACAGTTGAGGAAAACATGTGTTCTACCATTGTTAACTATAGTAGCCTATGAATGTCAATTATATTGAATTAGTTGATAGTGTCATTTCAGATTTTCACTATCCTTACTCATATATTTTAAAGCTCTAATTAAACTCTGTTAGTTAAAGTTCTCCAAAAAGCTGACATAGATAACATATGAGATGTACAAAAGATTCAATGGTGGAAATGTCTGTGAAGGATACAAGAGTGGTTAGGAAATGACATGGAGAATCTTCAGATCATGAGACAGATTTGATACCTATAATGGAGAGAGAAGAAGGAAGGTTAAGTAGAAAGAGGCTTGGGAAAAAACATAAAAGAGAGTTGTGAACAGCTATGTACAATTGTTGTAGTGTTAATAACAACCAGACTGATGAGTAAATTCTCAATCCAAAGTCTCCCACTGGGAGAATATAATCTCACAGTAACTTGGCTTATATTATGACCTCTGCCAGGCTAACTCATCTACTGGAAGCAGCCTAAGAAAGAATTATCTCAGTGCAAGCATAAATGTGAGTACAGGAGCAACAACTGGGACCTATAGTCTATTATAATTCCCATAGGAAGACATTTAAGCAGGACATTATCACGGCCACCATGAATATTTACATTTTTTATGTTTTCTTTTTAATTGATTATTCATTTATCATTATGAAATGTCTTTCTTGATTATTGTCAATATTTCTCAGCCTGAAGTCTCTTTTTCTGATATCAATATAGCCCTTCCAGCTTTATTACTAGTGCTTGTTTGATAAGTTCTTTCCCAAGCTTTTACTTATAACTTGTTTCTTTTTAATTAATGCACTTTTTTGTACTCAGCATATTTGGCACGCTTAATATTTGTTTAAGCATAGAGTTCACCAAAGTAGTTCAGTGAGCTAGGTTTAATAAGGGTGAGTTATCAGGTCAGAATCTTTTTCTTGTTGCCTAGACAGATAGAGGAGCTATGCTTGGAAAAACAGGCCTCTCGAGCTATTTCATCTCCAAGAGGCATTCATGAAATTTTTATCCACCTTATTTGTTTTAGTCAGTCTAACTGAAAGCTATGCTAGGATCTTAGCTTCCAGAAATTTCATCCTAAGTAAAGATCCTAGTCTCATCATCTGTCCATGGGATCCATGGGACTTTCTCATCATTCTTTTTCTTTTTTTTGGAGAGATTTTCGCTATAGGGTGCGTGCGCTCGCCAGACAGAGAGAGACATACAGACAGAAAGCGAGAAATCACCCCCCGGGGAGATGGTCATGCCGCAATCCCTTCTCCTCCATTCTCCTCTCGGGATCTTGGGCACGCACGCACACGCACCCGGCGTGAGTTTTAAGCCACCGGGTCTGGGACGCGAACCGCGGTCGACTATGTGGGAGTCCAGCGACATAGCCATTACGCTAACTGCTGGTTCCCTCATCATTTTTTTGAACCCTGATTCTCTAGCTCTGACAGAAGATTCTAATAAAATATTTTTAAAATTATCTTTATTACTTTCTTTCTAGTTAATATTTAGGA
>NW_006208406.1:274509-340484 GCF_000334495.1 Tupaia belangeri chinensis
GCTTATGATATATTTATTGAAGGAATTCTTCACTCCTTCACAAAAGAGAGGGAGCCTTTTCTCCATCTCTTGAAACTGAGATGATCTTATGACTAGCTTTAGCCAGTAAAATGCAGGTGAAGTGACATCATGTCATCTCTAACCCTATGCCTTGCATAGATCTTACATGTTTCCTCTTGTACACACCTGAACTTACACCTCTGCAACAAAAATGCTGATGCTAGTCTGCTGTGATACAAGAGACATGTTAAAGACCTTAGACATCCTCGTCCTTCTAGCTATGACCATGCTAGAACAGCCATGGAATTACACACAGCTCACCTCAGGTATATGTGCGAGCTCGTCCAAGTTCAGCAGAATTACTCATTTGACCCACAAACCCAAGAACAAAAAAATAATGTAATTTTAAGCCATTGTGCTTAAGAGTTGTTTGTTACACAGACTTAATTATGGCCACAGATAACTGATACTCTGTTATCAACTTTTATATTTATTATTTATTTTTTAAAGAATTATTTTATTTAACTTTATTTATTTATTTTAATTTGACCAGAGAGGGACAGAGAGGGAGAAAGTGAGAAAGCAAGCCACCAGGTCCAGGACTCGAACTGTGGTCAGCCATGTGGGAGTCCAGCGCCCTTAACCACCATGCCACTTGCCAGCCCCTCAACTTTTGTATTTAGAGGTTCATTTGTGAATAAAAATAAGAGTATACAAGCTGAACCTCCCTAATCCAAAATTTGTTTGATATTCATCTGTATCTATATCTAGATATATCTAATATATCACGCATCCAATGTAGATAATAAATAAAAATTTATATTCATTTGTAATTGTTGCATAAACTCATTGATTCAAGATGGAACCATCACAAATATTCATTCTGTAAAACAATGGAGCCTCTGGTATATTGAGGATTATCCACAAAACCCTTCCCTTTGATTTTCCTGAGTATATCACGTAGACACACATTAATTCTCTCATTCAGCAGATGCTTATAAGACACTTGCTGCCTGCTCATTCCTAAATAAAGACTATATAGAAATTGTCTCAATTTCTGCTGAACAGATTTCAAAGCAAGATTCTGTGACTTTACCAGGGGCAGAGTTGAGTTCAGGGACGCAAGGTTTCTAGGTTTCTGAATATGTTTGGGAATGTTAAAGCAGAAGATAGAACGGAAACTCCCTTTCTCCACACAGCAGGCAATAATCAGTTATACACTTCCTTAGCTGAGTCATCTCGATAGACCTTAAAGCTAGTAAGATAAATACAAACTATTTCAAAACCAGAAGCTACTTGTGTTAAACAGCAATGAACCAGCAAACAGAGGCTTCAGATCACAGGAAGAATTTAAATTACCTTGGCATCTCATCTACAAGGAAGCTAAAGTCATAAAGTGCTTAAAATACTTTTCTAAAAAGTTAGTGTTTCCTTGCTCTGCTGAGTGGCTAAAACTCACTGTTATTGGCTCTGGTTCCAGAATAGATTGAAGCAATTCATATCTGGCAAATTGAAGGGAGTAAACTTCACTGCAAGTCCATTAGCAATAATGAGTGTTGTCCTGGCCAAATGATGGGGAACTTTACCCCCAAGACTCAAGATCTAATGAATATCGGAATTCTGAGACCAGGGGAAAAAAATAATACTTTCCTCTAGTTAAAAACATGAAGTACGGGAGCAGTTAGAGTAATGGCTATGTCACTGGATTCCCATGTAGTTGACCGTGGTTTGAGTCCCGGACCTGGTGGCTTAAACTCATGCCGGGCACGTGTACATGCATACTCAAGATCTCAAGAGGAGAATGGAGGAGAAGGGATTGTAGCGTGGCCATCCCACCTGGGGGGTGATTTCTCACTTTCTGTCTCTCTGTCTCTCTCTCTGTCTTTCTGGTGAGCGCAGGCGCCCTATAGCAAAAACCTCTCAAAAACAAACAAACAAACAAACAAACAAAAAAACAACCATGAAGTGCATTTGTAGTAACTAATAAAATGCTTAATGCTTGTCTGCTTCCAGGAAAAGAGGCCCCTTCTAGTTAGAAAAAAAACAGCAAAATAATTCATTCAAAATAATTTATGTATGATGTTCCTAGAGTCAAGAAATTTTACAATAGAAACACATCTACTTTGCTATTTTAACATGCTTCAAGGGATTTCTAACATGTTGCCCTGCCACAACTATCCTCAAGAAATCAGTGTTACAAGTCATTAAAAACACTAAAACATTGTTTTATCAAATGTACAAATATATTTGTGATGGTTTCATCTTTAATCAATGAATGTTTACCTACTACAGGTGAATATAAATGTTTATTTATGGATATGACAAATTAAGAAGTTACTTATATTGGATATGTGAGATACACACACACACACGTACACATGTCCAGAGAACACCTTATCCAAAATGCTTTGAACTAGAAATGTTTGGAGCTCATATATTTTTTAAATTTTAGAATAGTTTTAAATACATAATAAGATGAAAATGAGACCCAAGTAAAATTTTAAAATGCATTTATATTTCATATACATCTTGTACTCATAGCCTGAAGGCAATTTTACATAATAGTCTTGTATTACAGCATTTTGACTGCAACTTATCAAATGAGGTCAGGTATGGCATCGTGTTGGCAATCAAATATTTTGATTGGAGCATTTTGAACTCAATTTTTTTTTATTAGGGATGATCAGCATGTATATTAAAACAAGAACATACTAATCACACCTTTTAAATGATCTTAGCAAAGACCAAAGTTAGGAATCTGAAAATTAACAAACTTGTCACCATCCAACCCACCTACCCAGGAAAAGAGCACATTTTATGATTATTTCAGTACAAATATGGGGTCACTGAGAATTGCCTTTGGAGAGAGAGAAGGTTCTGGATGTAGCATGACTCAAAATTACCAGTTTGATGAGTATAACCAACCTCATGAGTCAATTCACTTTTGTTTTATGTTTAAGAAATTTGGCATTGCACAAAATTGAATTTCTATGGGCCAGACAATTTAGAAGCATTATCTAATAGACTTTTTCCAGCAGTCTTATGATATGTGTCTAAAATTATCCTTTTTAAAAATATTAGGAAATGGGAACTCAGAGATATTAAGGATCTTGTCCAAAGCTACATGGTAAGAGAAACCTAGATAGTATGTAAATCTTATTGCATGCCAAAACCTGGAGTCTTGACCACTCTGTTGAATTCCTCTCTCCATGACAACTGATCTCTAGGTTTCAAGCCTAAACTTCTCTCCCACTCCCAACCCCCTGTTGTACACACTCTTCTCTATATAAGTTTCTCTTCCACACATACATGGAGCTTGCTACTTTTTTCTGAACAGACATTAATTTCTTTGACTATGGGTTTTTAATTGTTTGGGTCTCCGTTTTCCACTCCATCACTCTGTTAGACATCTTACTTCTTGCTCTGTTTATATTCCATTCACACCATGTCTAGTCTTTTTCCTATCATTGTTTCCTGCAGTAATTGGTCTGTTGGATGTTATGATTAGGAGAGTACAATATTAACATGGGGTATACAGAATTTTGATAATCTGTTCAGCTTAATAGATCATCAATTCTTGATTATACATTGATTTTACTGTGGGTCCATCTGTAGTGTCATGTACACAGTAGGTGTTCAAAAATGTTTGTTGAACAGAAATTTAAAAATGGACTTCAGTATTCATAGTCATCTAAGTTTCCTTTACTCTTGAACCTAGTCTGACTTGTCCACTTTGGTATCCTCAGAGCCTAGATAGTTCTTAGTACATAATAGGATGTTTGTCAAAAGTCAGTGGAATAAATAAACAAATAAATTTGATTACCCAGAAAGAATGCAAACAAGGTACCTGAGTTAAAAGTACCTTATCTGGGAGACCAGTAATTGGCATAATGGCTATGTCGCTGGAGTCCCATGTAGTCAACCGCTGTTCAACTCCCGGACCTGGTGACTTAAACTCATGCCAGGCTCGTGTGTGTGCATGCCCAAGATCCTGAGAGGAGAATGGAAGAGAAGGGATTGCGGCATGGCCATCCCCTGGGGGGATGATTTCTCGCTTTCTGGCTCTGACTCTCTCTGTCTTTCTGGCGATTGCATGCGCCCTATAGCAAAAACTTCCCCACCCCACCGCCCCCCAAAAATAGTACCTTATCTGGATCCAGTCTTGACTTTGCCTTAAACTTCTCAAAGCGTCTTATCCTTCCTCTGTAAAATGGTGATGATAGTGGTAATCTACCTTGCAGAGACAGTAGTATTCATGAAACAAGTTATATGTTGCTCTCTATTTCTCAGCCCATATTGCAGTTTATATGGACTATTTCTGGCCAACAGTTTTTAAAGAATTAAAACATGTCAACTCTTCTCTGATAAAGGTAAGAAGTGATCAAAAGACCTGGGCCACTTGGTAGCTTGATGGTTAAGACAGCTGTATCTTCCATGGCCTACTATGCAGTGCTAGTTCCAGACTCAGAGTTCTGAAAAACATGCTGGGCACCTGTGTTTACATGCCCAGAGTCCCAAAGGATAAATGGATGAGAAAGGATTACAGCATGGCTATCTCCCATGGAGGATGTTTTCTCATTTTCTCTTCCCTTCTTGCTCTTTGTCTCTGGTACATATACACAATCTAGCAAATTTTTAAAAAATAAAAAGACCCAAGAATTAGAGATGAAGAGTGATAATATGGGCAAAGACTGGATCATTAAATTACTGTTAGAGTAGAATGACCAGGAGTAGAATATCTACAACTGATTGTGAGTAAATTCATGCTGGGAAAAAATCATTATGTCCACTGTAAGGATGTACAGTAATTAAATATTTTAAAAATTAATTTAAAAAAGGAATAAAATTTACCTTGTAAAGCCACTGAGATTTCAGAGTTTATTTATTATTGCAATATATCCTGTCCTGACTAATATAATCTATTTCCAAAAACTTTTAAACTAATTATTTCTTCCATGAGTGAGAGAGACAGAGTATCCTCAGTAGAGCTCTGATGCTGCAATATACCTCCAGCCCCAGTTAGCCCCAGATCATTAGCACACACTTACCTGAGATACTCAGGAAGATCTCCAGACATGAACCAGAAATATGGCCATGTGGATTGCCTTTCAGAGTATTGCGTTTCACCACCATTCAGTCTCTATCCTCTGGAATTTTGAGGATTAAAGTAGCAGTACTCAATATACTATATTGGTTACTATTATTATTATTACTATGGTTACTAGTATAGTTACTAGTATTTTTACTACTACATTATTATTTATTTTAGAATTTTGCCAGGGTGTGAATGTTCTTGTCAGAGAAAGACGGAAAGAGAGAGAGAGGAAGTGAGAAAACATCGTCATGGGAAATGGAATGGTCACAACCATCTCTTTTCCTTCACTTCTCCTTCCTTTTTTTTTTTTTTGAGAGGTTTTTGCTACAGGGCACGTGCGCTCACCAGACAGACAGAAAGCAAGAAATCACCCCCCAGGGGGGATGGCCATGCCACAATCCCTTCTCTTCCATTCTCCTCTTGGGATCTTGGGCACGCATGCACACGCACCCAGCATGAGTTTTAAGCCATCGAGTCCAGGACTTGAACTGCAGTCGACTACATGGGAGTCCAGCGACATAGCCATTATGCTAACTGCTGGTCCCATTTCTCTCTCCTTTTGAGATTTTGGGTGCACATGCACATGCACTCAGCATGTTTTTCAAGCCGTCAGGTCCAGAACTCTAACCACATAGTTGGCCATGTGAGATCCAAATATCTTAACCACCATGCTATGGCTGACCAGTGTAAGTATTATTATCAATTACTATGAGAACTGCTGTTTTTTCATCTTTCTCTCTCTTTCTCTTTCTCTCTCTCTCTCTCTCTCTCTCTCTCTCTGTCTGTCTTTCTATCTCTTTTGCTGTCACCTCTCGTATGCATGTACATATACACACGTTCATGCACATGGGGATAAACAAGGTTATGGGGTTTTGAGGACACTTATGATTCATGAGGTTGCCTGCTTTCGCAGTGGAATCTCATAGAAGTCAAGAGGCATTCAAGCCGTCAAGTCCAGAACTCTAACCATATAGTTGGCCATGTGAGATCCAAATATCTTAACCATCATGCTATGGCTGACCAGTGTAAGCATTATTATCAATTACTATAAGAACCGCTGTTTTTTCATCTTTCTCTCTCTTTCTCTCTCTCTCTCTCTGTCTGTCTTTCTCTCTATCTCTTTTGCTGTTCCCTCTCTTATGCATGTACATATACACACATTCATGCACATGGGGATAAACAAGGTTATGGGGTTTTGAGGACACTTATGATTCATGAGGTTGCCTGCTTTCGCAGTGGAATCTCATAGAAGTCAAGAGGCAGAAAACAGTTGGGCTTTACACATAAAATGTCTGGAGACATCTTTCTGGAACCAACCCTGAGATTCCAGCTTACAATTCGATCTGCTGCTTTCTTAAAAAAAGCAGAGTTGGTTTCCTAGTAGATAACAATGGATTTTAAATAATTTTTCTGGCTCTGTTCTCAGATGCCTCTGAAAAATAAGCGCATTTTTAAAAAGAATAAGAGGAAGTAACACAGCAAGAGAAAAGTACTATGGGCCATAGTTTTGTTACAGTTTTGTTACATATGCAGGCCTCTTAGAGGCAACAACATCTACAAATGATTTCTTGGAAGAGCTTTTAGCCTTCAAAGTGTTTCTTCTAAAAGAAGCTAAGTATATATCTTGGCATTTCAGAAGAGGCTATAGCAAAAAGGCTAGGTCATTAACAGATGTTCTGAGCTTATATTTATATGGCTCAAGCTCAGAAACCAGCTTTGGAAGCTGCTTCAGTGATAACTTATCCACACACATGCTCCCAACTCTAAACACTATGTTTTTCCTTACATTAGAGAGTTAATAAATGTCATCTTTTATTAATGAAGGGCTGTGCCTTTGGCTCAGAGAATCTTATTGCCAAAAAAAAAAAGGCAATTTTTTTAAAAAAGGTTTGCTTTGGAACCTTTTTGGGATACAGGGTCATTTGTAGATACTAACCACAAAACCCAAGACCTGTGAAAATATTAAACAGCAATCCTTGAACAAGTTGGTTTCCTGTGCCACTTTCTCTCAACCTCTTGTACTGGATCTCTGATAAATTGCAAGCCTGCTAAATAAGAGAAAGGGGTGAAGTACAAAATTATGATGGCAGTGATAGTAAGGGATTTAGTGAGATAAACCTTAGCACTTCTTTTTCCCTGCTCGATGATCCAACCCTCTTGGGGTACAAACTCTTCCTTGAAGACATGTTTGTGACTCCTTCATCTAGTAACACATAGTTGACTTAGAATAGAATATAATTAGTGCTCAACAATTTTTGGGTGAATGAATAATGATTTGATGGAATATAACTACTTTCTACTTATTACTCCTTACCCTGGCCTATGAGATTCAACATAATGTGAGATCCGAGTATCTCCTTCCTTTTCTGACAACACTCTTCCTCACCCCCCAGGCTCTAAACAAATATGTCTTTTATATATTTCATTCCTCAAACACGCAATTCTCTCTCCTTCCTTGTTCTCCTGCTTCTGTCTTCTTTTTTTTCTTGCCAATCCCTAGCCATGTTTAGATTACAATTCAAATATGAGGACCTTTCTTGGTTTTCAGGATAAGTGAGGTTGCCAACATACCTAGAAATCTGACCTCCATAGGAAATTGCATTGCTGGGATTAAATACATTTTATATTTACTTATCTAATTCTTTATCTTATCAGTTACCTTCCTGATTGTGTCTTTCTGCCTCATCACCATACACTTAGTAATCAGAGAAGTATCTGTCTCAAAATAGGTAGTAAGAAACACGTGTGGAGAAAACTCACTGCGATTTGACCAAAAAGAACTTTGCTCAATGCCAGCTGGATTTGCATTGCAACAGTTTTTTACTTGGAAATCCTTAAGGAATAAATAATCGCCACCTCCAGTCAGGCATAAGGCTGGATGGCTTATGAGCAAATTGAAGTGATTCACAGAAGGCCTGTTTCAAGATTCTCAACTCTGGCCTCAAAGTAAGCCTATTAAGTCCTTAAAAGAAGAGGGAAGGTCTATATACTGAGTGCAACGATGACAAAAGAAAGAAGAGGAACTTGCACCATTTACCTAGTCCTCACTTTCTATCATTGCCTCCTTTGCCCCAAGATTAAAATTTCCACTTGGGATAATTTTTACCTTGAGATGTAGAAATGACTCCTTCTGGACAATAGCTCAGATTCTCATGTCTGCATAATTTACCTCCCACGAAGAGCCAGAGGAGAAAACATGAGTCTGACTTCCAAGTATAAGAGAATGTAAGCTTTATGAATGAGGAACTGTCATCCTTAATAATCAATATGCCCTCAGCACTTAGCATGATGCCTTTCATATTATATAAACTAATACATATGTGTATATATACATATATAATAGTACATATAAATATATATTACTAATAATTATTATATATACATATATAATAATACTAATATAAATACACACACACACACACACACACACACACACATATATATATATATACACACATGCATATATATCCTCATTTCCAAAACAGATAAGGACATAACAAAAAAGGAAAACTACAGACCAATATCTCTGATGAATATAAGTGGAAAAATTCTCAACAAGATACTTACAAATCATATTTAACAACATATAACAAAGATTATTCATCATGATCAGGTAGGCTTTATCCCAGTGATGCAGGGGTGATTCAACATATGCAAGACCATAGATACAATAAACCATTTTAAAAGAAAACAAGAAAGATTAAAAACCATACAATCATTTCAATAGATGCAGAGAAAGCATTTGACAAAATACAACAACATCCTTTCATGATTAAGACTCTCATTAAGATTGGTATAGAAGGGTCATTTCTCAACACAATAAAAGCATTTATGAAAAACCTATAGCTAATGTTATACTGAATGGGAAAATGTTAAAAGCTTTTCCACTAAAAACTTGTACTAGACAAGGTTGCCCACTTTCTCCACTACTTTTTAATATAGTGCTGGAAGTCTTAGCCAATGCAGTCAGAAAAGAGAACAATATAAAATATATTTAAATCGGCAAAGAACAGTTAAAAAATATCTCTATTTGCGGAAGACATGATGGTACACTTAGAAGACCCAAAGATTTCCATGAAAAAACTCCTCAAAGTAATAAATGAATACAGTAAAGTGGAAGTATACAAAATCAACATCCAAAAAATCTATAGCATTTCTATATATAAACAAGTTGAACAAAGTAGAGCTGAAGAAAGAAATCCCTTTTACCACAGCCAGAAAAATGTATAAGATACTAGGGATAAACCCAAGAAAGACAAAGACCTTTACAAAGAAAACTATGAAAACTTTAAAAAGGATATTGAAAAGGACATAAAAAAGTGGAAGGACATCCCATGTTCCTGGACTGGAAGAATTAACATAATAAAAAATGGCAATTCTATCCAAATTCATCTACATATTTAATGCAATTCTAATCAAAATACAAGAGACATTCTTCACAAATCTAGAAAAGACAATCATAGAATTTATCTGAAATCATAAAAAATCTCGTATTGCCAAAGCAATCCTGCACAAGAGTGGAGTTGGTGGCATATCACTTCCTGACCCCCAAATATAATATAAAGCTGTGATAATCAAAACAGCATGGTATTGGCACAAAACCAGACAGGTGGACCAGTGGAAAAGAATAGAGACCCCAGAAATAAACCCCAAAGCTTACAGTCAACTGATTTTTGAAAAAGAATACCAATCAACCCATTAGGAAAAGAAAAGCCTTTTTAGCAAGTGGTGCTGGAAAAACTGGGTATCTATCTGCAGAAAGATGAAACTGAATCCCCATCTTTCATCATTAACAAAAATAAACTCAAAATGGATCAAAGATCTGAACCTATGATCTCAAACTATAAAACTACTGTTGGAAAATACTGGGGAAACTCTGGGAGACATTGGGGTAGGCAAAGTCTTAAATAAGACTTCAGAAGTACAGGCAATAATCCCTAAAATAGACAAATGGGACTGTATCAGATTAAGAAGTTTCTGCACAGCAAAGGACACAGTAACACATGTGAATTGACAACCCTCAGAATGGGAGAATATCTTTTGTCAAATATGCCTCAGACAAGGGACTGATAACTAGAATACACAGGTAACTCAACCGGTTTACCCCCCCAAAAAAAATATTAACCCAATTACAAGATGAGAAAATTAGTTGAACCAAAATCTCTCTAAGGAAGACATATGAAATGCCAAAAACCATATAAGGAAGTGTTCAACTTTCCTCATCATAAGGGAGATACAGATTAAAAGAGCAATGAGATAAATGTAAACCCTGTCAGAATGGCAAAAATTAAAAATACAAAAGGTGATTAAGTGTTGGCAGGGATGTGTGAAAAGGGAACTCTCCTGCGCTGTTGGTGAAAATGTTAAATGGGTCTGCCACTGTGGAGTACAATGTGGAGGCTCTTCAAAGATCTACAAATAGAACTATCATTTGGTCCAGCAATCCCACTTCCGGGTATTTACCCAAGGGATAGGAGAATGCTCAGTTGGAAAAGTGCTTACATATCAATGTTTATTGCAGCATTATTCACAGTTTCTAAGACATGGAACCAACCCAAATGTCCCTGAATAGATGAGTGGATTGAAAAATATGGCACATATACTCTATGGAATACTATTCAGCCATAAAAAATAGAAAGACCCTGGCATTTCGTAAAAAGTGGTTGAATATGGAAGATTCGTTACTAAGTGAAGCAATTCAGGCTATGAAAGAGAGACATTGTATGTCTCCACTTATCATATACCAAGTGAGAGTTTTAAGTCCCCAGCTCCAGGACTTGAACTGCAGTCGACTACATGGGAGTCCAGCAATGAAACCATTACATCAATTGCTGGCCCCATAGTTTGAGGTTTTATGTTTATATCCTCAATCCATTTTCAGTTAAATTTTGTTAGTGGTGAGAAATAAGGATCCAGTTTAATTCTTCCCCAGGTGGAAACCCAGTTCTCCCAGCACTATTTGCTGAAGAGATTTTCTTTTGCTGAAGAGATTTTCTTTTTCCCACTCGATTATCTCGTGTCCTTTTTCAAGGATCAGTTGGCTGTATGTTTTGTGGTTCATTTGGGGGTTCTCAATTCTGTTCCATTGATCTACCTGTCTGTTTTTGTGCCAATACCATGCTGTTTGAATATCTCAAATTTGTAGTATGTTTTGATGTCAGGAAGTGAGATTCCTCCTACTTTAATCCCTTTGCACAGTACTGCTTTGGCGATACAGGGCCTTTTATACTTCCAGACAAATTTTGTGATTGTTTTTCTTTTTCTATGAGTAATACCTCTGGTATATTTATTGGCATTGAGTTATTTTTGTAGATTCATTTGGGTAGAGTTGACATCTTGATAATATTAATTACCTGGATGTTCTTTCCATCCAGGAACATAGGATGTTTTTCCACTTTTTTGTATCATTTTAAATTTCTTTTCTAGTGTTTCATAGCTTTCTTTGTAGAGATCTTTGACATCTTTGGTAAAGTTTATTCCTAGATATATTACTAGTTTTGTGGCTATTGTAAATGGGATTGCTTTCTTTAATTCTATCTTGGTTTGTACATAGTTGGTGTATAAAAATGCTACAGATTTTTGCATGTTGATTTTGTATCCTGCTACTTTACCATATTCATTTATCTCTTCCAGGAGATATTTTTGTGGATTCTTTTGAATTTTCTATGTATAGAATCATATCATCTGCAAATAGAGATCATTTAATTTCTTTTCCTATTTGGATGCCTTTGACTTGACTCTCTAGTCTGAATGCATGGACTAGAACTTCCAGAACTATGTTAAAAAGTGGAGAAAGTGGCAGCTTTGTCTTATTCCTGTTTTTAGTGGAAAGGCTTTCAGCTTTTCCCAATTCAGTAAGATGTGAGCTATGGGTTTGTCATAGATGGCTTTTATTGTGTCAATGAATGTCTCTTCCTTGCTGATTTTGCTAAGAGTCTTAATCATGAAGTGATATTGTATTTTATTGAATGATTTTTTTGCATCAATTGATATGATCATATGAGTTTTATCTTTTCCTTTGTTAATATGATGTATTGCATTTATTGTTCTGCATATATTGAACCATCCTTGCATCCTTGGAATAAAGCCTACTTGATCATGGCGTATAATCTTTTTTTTTTTCTTTTTCTAGAGGGCACGTGTGCTTTCCAGAGAGACAGAGAGATAGAAAGTGAGAAATCTCCCCAGGGGGATGGCCATGCCACAATTCTTTCTCCTCCATTTTCCTCTGGGGATTTTGGACATACAGATATGCACCCAGTGTATTTTAAGATTCCAGGTCTGGGACTCAAACCATGATCAACTACATGGGAGTCCAGTGACATAACCATTACACCATTGCTAGTCCCCAGCCTTCTAACCTTACAGGGAGCTATTGGAATATCCACCTCTCAAGTAGTTTAAAGTGTGCACATGAAATCAGATCATGTATTGTCTATCATGTGGTAAATGAATAACATATGCCAGGCACTATTAGACATGGCATCAGTTTTGTAAAATAGAAAAATAAGATCCAAACAACTCAAACTCTCTTCATGCATTGCTGATTACAGCATCCATGATAGTGTTTTCAGTTAGTAAAGAACAAGTTAACTAGGAGCCAGCAGGTGACATGGTGGTTCCCAAGGGATAGGAGAATGCTCAGTTGGAAAAGTGCTTACATATCAATGTTTATTGCAGCATTATTCACAGTTTCTAAGACATGGAACCAACCCAAATGTCCCTGAATAGATGAGTGGATTGAAAAATATGGCACATATACTCTATGGAATACTATTCAGCCATAAAAAATAGAAAGACCCTGGCATTTCGTAAAAAGTGGTTGAATATGGAAGATTCGTTACTAAGTGAAGCAATTCAGGCTATGAAAGAGAGACATTGTATGTCTCCACTTATCATATACCAACTGAGAGTTTTAAGTCACCAGCTCCAGGACTTGAACTGCAGTCGACTACATGGGAGTCCAGCAATGAAACCATTACATCAATTGCTGGCCCCATAGTTTGAGGTTTTATGTTTATATCCTCAATCCATTTTCAGTTAAATTTTGTTAGTGGTGAGAAATAAGGATCCAGTTTAATTCTTCCCCAGGTGGAAACCCAGTTCTCCCAGCACTATTTGCTGAAGAGATTTTCTTTTGCTGAAGAGATTTTCTTTTTCCCACTCGATTATCTCGTGTCCTTTTTCAAGGATCAGTTGGCTGTATGTTTTGTGGTTCATTTGGGGGTTCTCAATTCTGTTCCATTGATCTACCTGTCTGTTTTTGTGCCAATACCATGCTGTTTGAATATCTCAAATTTGTAGTATGTTTTGATGTCAGGAAGTGAGATTCCTCCTACTTTAATCCCTTTGCACAGTACTGCTTTGGCGATACAGGGCCTTTTATACTTCCAGACAAATTTTGTGATTGTTTTTCTTTTTCTATGAGTAATACCTCTGGTATATTTATTGGCATTGAGTTATTTTTGTAGATTCATTTGGGTAGAGTTGACATCTTGATAATATTAATTACCTGGATGTTCTTTCCATCCAGGAACATAGGATGTTTTTCCACTTTTTTGTATCATTTTAAATTTCTTTTCTAGTGTTTCATAGCTTTCTTTGTAGAGATCTTTGACATCTTTGGTAAAGTTTATTCCTAGATATATTACTAGTTTTGTGGCTATTGTAAATGGGATTGCTTTCTTTAATTCTATCTTGGTTTGTACATAGTTGGTGTATAAAAATGCTACAGATTTTTGCATGTTGATTTTGTATCCTGCTACTTTACCATATTCATTTATCTCTTCCAGGAGATATTTTTGTGGATTCTTTTGAATTTTCTATGTATAGAATCATATCATCTGCAAATAGAGATCATTTAATTTCTTTTCCTATTTGGATGCCTTTGACTTGACTCTCTAGTCTGAATGCATGGACTAGAACTTCCAGAACTATGTTAAAAAGTGGAGAAAGTGGCAGCTTTGTCTTATTCCTGTTTTTAGTGGAAAGGCTTTCAGCTTTTCCCAATTCAGTAAGATGTGAGCTATGGGTTTGTCATAGATGGCTTTTATTGTGTCAATGAATGTCTCTTCCTTGCTGATTTTGCTAAGAGTCTTAATCATGAAGTGATATTGTATTTTATTGAATGATTTTTTTGCATCAATTGATATGATCATATGAGTTTTATCTTTTCCTTTGTTAATATGATGTATTGCATTTATTGTTCTGCATATATTGAACCATCCTTGCATCCTTGGAATAAAGCCTACTTGATCATGGCGTATAATCTTTTTTTTTTTCTTTTTCTAGAGGGCACGTGTGCTTTCCAGAGAGACAGAGAGATAGAAAGTGAGAAATCTCCCCAGGGGGATGGCCATGCCACAATTCTTTCTCCTCCATTTTCCTCTGGGGATTTTGGACATACAGATATGCACCCAGTGTATTTTAAGATTCCAGGTCTGGGACTCAAACCATGATCAACTACATGGGAGTCCAGTGACATAACCATTACACCATTGCTAGTCCCCAGCCTTCTAACCTTACAGGGAGCTATTGGAATATCCACCTCTCAAGTAGTTTAAAGTGTGCACATGAAATCAGATCATGTATTGTCTATCATGTGGTAAATGAATAACATATGCCAGGCACTATTAGACATGGCATCAGTTTTGTAAAATAGAAAAATAAGATCCAAACAACTCAAACTCTCTTCATGCATTGCTGATTACAGCATCCATGATAGTGTTTTCAGTTAGTAAAGAACAAGTTAACTAGGAGCCAGCAGGTGACATGGTGGTTAAGGCACTGAACTCCCACATGGCTGCCCACAGTTTGAGTCCCAGACTTGATTACTTGCTTTCTATTTTCTCTTTCTCTCTCTGGTGAGCATACATGCCTGGTGGGAAATTAAAAAATAATAATAATGCTAAATAAAATGAAATAAATAATTCTTTAAAAAAGATTAAGTAAACTTACTTATTCATTAAATGGAATGAGATGATATTGATAATTATTCTGCCCAGAAGTGTTTTTTCTATTATAGTATGTGCAAGGCTTAGAGGGACATGGAGTTGAGAAGTACCTGTCACTGCCACTCAGAGAAGCTCCCAGTCATGGGAACAGTGTTTTTCAATACGTGAGACACTAGAACCCCTGCCCTGGATAGGATGACAGGATATTTTATGTGCCTCCTAGATGACCTAAAGCCACATCATCACCCAATGAAAAATTACTCCATGTCTAGTTTACCAAGAGTTCTTCTGATTACATTGAGTAGAAAGTCTTGGTTTGGTGCTAGTCTGTCTAATACCTTTTCACCACTGGTGAACTTAAAATAGAGAGCAAGTCTCAGGTGTACAGTCTTTGGCAGGTAACAAGATTGTGCTAGAAGTGAAAAAAAAATACTGCCTAGTCATCTCTGGCAATTGTTACTGGTGTCTCACTAACAGAAGTGATTTTAAACTTCCTTGCAAATTTTAAAGGTGATCTAATTTAAAGAAAAGCATCAAGAAAGTAATAGTACGAGTAAAACATACATATGGCAAAAATTATGAAATGAAGGCATGAAAAGGTATTTGAAAAACTCTCTGGGAGTGGATAAAGGCATGAAAGGCATCTAGAAGTATTTGGAAGACTGAATAATCATAACTAAGTGTATGTTAGGCAAAATGAAGCACAGAGATGCGAGCAGTCAACTTTGGCTGAGTCATGAAGCACCTGGAAGAACAAGGAGGTGCTTGAGCTTCAAGAACACGTATGGATTAAGAGGGAAAGAAGGGCATCCAAGGCAGAAAGAAACTACAAAACTATGTCAAAGTCATGGCTGTTTAGCAGGACTGTGTGTTCATGACACAGTAATAAACTAAACGCTTAGCGAAGAGTTTTCCTGTGTATGTGCAGCCACCACACTGACCAGGGAAATCATGTGTATGTGTGTGCCACTTAAAACACAATTATTAGACCATTTGTAAAACCTCATAAAATGTACTAGCATCTTTTTACTATACAATTTGGTAAACAATATTTCATAGCAAGTAAATATTACTTCCCTTTACTTGAGGCTAATTTTTTTTCCCTCCAAGATGCTGAATTAGCTTGGTTCCTGTCTTCCACTTATTTTTAAAATTATGTATGCTTATAAAATAACCCAGAAGAAATAGGGGCTATATTTGGTTATAGAATAACATTTCAGAAGGAAAACTCGGCAGTCATCCACAGTTACTCACACAGTTTCTTCTTACCAAAGTAGGGGACTGAGAAGCCAGACTTGGTACAGACTTGGCATCTATTATCCTTTGCTACATGATAAATCTCACACTATCCAGTTTTAAAGAGAATGTCTAGTTCCTTTTCAATTAAGATTTGTCTTTATTTTTATTCTTCCATTGAAAAATATTATGGATAAAATATTTTGTTGGCTTTTCCAAAGCCATGGCCTGGACAGAAAATATTTCACCCAAAAACTTTGTTGTTAAATGATATGAGAGAGCAACCACAAAACAAAATAAAACAAGCAAACAGAATGAACTTTACATATTTGAATGTCAAAGCAAGCCCTAAAGAATCCAAGGTTATAATAGGATTATTTGCTCCAGAGAAGATGTCCAGCCCTCTGGAAAGTTGGTCTCTGTTGGATGAGGTACAATTAATAAGAAGGGAAAGGCTTTATACTCTGCCATAGATTTCACAGGGAAACCCAGTAGTTATAAATTAAAGCTCCAACCACACAACCACAGACAGTCCAGAGTTTTAAGTTCAAATCCCAGGTTCACTCACAGGGTCTCTTATCTTTCAACATGAGGATAGCAATGTTTTCCTCATGAGTATATGCCTGCAAAAGACAACATACAGTGGCTGGTGCAGAATGTCTGCCCAGTAAACACTACTTATATGGGACCAGCAGATGGCATAATGGTTATGTCACTGAACTCCTATATGCCTCACCCTAATTCAAATCCCAGACCTGGTGGCTTGAAACTCATGCTGGGCACATGTGTGTGCATGCTCAAAATTCTGAGAGGAGAATGGAGGAGATTGCAGCATAAGGACATTATTGGAGGCACACCTCTCTCTAAATAAATAATTTTTTTTTTAAAAAAAGGACACTTGGATGAATTAGCAGGGCTATGTTATTAAATTATATTCATGTACTTGCCTGAAGACCACTCCTATGTCTCTTGGGTGTCCGCTCTCTCCAAGAGACACAGGGGAGGTTGAAGTTAGCTCGGCTCTCAAATTCACAGCTTAGTGAGGACGATAGAAGCGTAAACCGTTAACTCTAAGACCAGGTACAGTGTAATTTGTGTCATCAGGGTGAGGTTATTTGGGTTCTTGACTTAAGCACAAGTCAGTGAAGCAAAGTGTTTATTGAGAAAAAGTGAGAGTACCCTCCATAGGCAAAACAGTGCTTCACAGGAGGAGGTAACACTTAATGTCTCCAGGGGCTCTCCCTTTATGGGAAATTTATGAGCATGTTAACTAAGGGGGTTGGACTTTTTAGGGTTTAGGATTGGTCTTGAGGACCCTGGTAAGGGTGTCCATTTGTGTATATGCTCTCTAACTGAACATGCTTGAACATATATTGCCTGTATTAATAGCATGTAAAATCTCCTCCTAGAGATGTGTTTCTTTAGTATGCAAATGAAGCAAAGATCAGTTTTTAGGTCACCTGGGCACTATTGTGTACATTTGACCATAAAGCTGCTTCAAATCTTTGTTACTGTTTTTTTGTTTGTTTTTCTTTTTCTGTTAAGTTTTATGATCTAGTTTGGCCTGATTTCCATTCCCTACCCCCTATCTCCTGTCTCAATCTCTTTTACTGTTAAGTATCATTCTCAGTGTTAGAATGATTTCCATTTCCCACCTCTTATTTCCTGTCTCAGTAAGCTCTGTAATGTGGACTCCAGATGGAGCTCAATTCATGTTCTCGGATAGAAAAGGCAACATCGAGCCAAGTCTTTAGAGATAAGTAGGTTCTAAGAGGTATAGAGGGGGAGAGAAGCAATCCAAGAGGAATGACGAGCATGGACAAAGTGTGAAGATGATTGACTAGAGTAATAGAACTATCCTATGATTTATTAAGAGTTCATCTTTAAAAAGAAGTAATTAGTTTTCATATTTTAAAGGATTATGTTAATAGATGGCAGGAGCTAAGGTGACAACTTCCAGTGTATTTAAACAGAGGTCATGCATGTTAATTATTTACCTTCTAATCTATACTCTCTGGCAGTGTTTCACTCCTGCTCAAATAATCTGTGTGCCTTAGTCTGTTCCAGGAGGCTATAGGATCATGAGTGGAGACTATGTATAGCTCCCCATCTGGGCATTGGATAGATCCTTTAAATAGGACTATGGGGCCTAAAAGAATGTACTGTCGACCTCCAGGCAAATGGAAGTATCTCCTCCTTCACTCCTCAAGGATTGTTTGCAATAAGCATTGCTCTGCTTCAGCATTAACCCAAATATTAATATCGCTAATCTCTACCATCATTTGTATGTAATTCTCTCTAAACTGATCAAATCTCATTATTCTTGTCTGGATTAATGCAGTAGCTTCAAATTTATCCTGACACCCTGACACACTATCACTGGGCCAGTCACCCCCCAGAAGCAGAGCAAAAGACAGCAACAAACATGCATAAATACATAATAGAAGATGATTCTAGAGAATAAGAATGTGGCACTAGGAAGAACCAAACAGGAAATGAGTATTTATCAGTGTGGGTAACATTCACAATTGATACTGAATTCTGCTAACATCTTCTGAGGAATTATTTAGAGTAGTCTTCAAGTCATTCCAGTCAATTAACAGCCCCATGAGGCAACCCTTGACCAGTGGGAGACTGGAGACATTCATCTAGTCTCCCATTGGTCCAAGGGTTGCCCTATGAGACTATTAATTCTCTGATACTTTCAGGTCCAATGTAAGCATTCAAGATGGTTCATATAGATACTTCATAGTATCTAAAAAGTGTTGAAAGAAAGAGAAAAAATACCTATGGTGCAGCAAGGCTGTTTATACTTGTGAAAAGTTAGATGTGATAGTGACAGCTGGAATAAAAAGATAATTTAAAAGAATTTAAGGTAGAGACACTTGTCATTCTGTCCAATATACCTGTTAACTAGTCTCCTTACTCCCAGAATAAAGTCCAAATTAATCAATCTGGCTTGTGAGATTTATCCATGGTGAGACCACATTTAGTGCAATAGCTTCTATTCCTATGACATTACTGTGCTTTGGGAAAAGTTGTTATTATTGCTCCTATCTGTAAATCTCCTAGTTAGACTTCAATTTATTTCAAATATTACTTCCACTGTGAAGCCTCCCCTTATGCTGATATAAATAGTTACACCTGTATTTTAGCAGCACTTTAGATGTTACTCACAATCAAACAGAGGTAGGCATTTAGTTTTATTTATCTCCTATTTCAATAGTGGCACAGGAAGTTAGGGTGTGTGGGCCCTATAACCCAATGTAGAAACAGTAGTGAATCCTTTTTTGTCTTATACTCATGAAGAATTAGAGACATGGACACAGACAGGGGATAGTAAGTGAAGTTTATTAAGAGAGGGAAGGGAGAACAGAGCTCCTAAGCAGAGATCAGGTCCCAAATGGGGTGCCAAAGAGGATCTGAAGCAAGGAGTTTTTATTTTGGTCAGAGGGTCTTTGTTCATGCTTGTTCTGAGGAGGTGCTTGTGCCTACATTCCTCTCATGATTGGGGTCACATGTTAGATGAGTTCAGTGATTAATTTCTTAATTTTGGAGTGGGTACAAAGATCATGAGCCCCTCCTTATCTGAAAACTTTAGGTCATAAAAACCATTATCTTAGAATGTGATGGGACCCGGAAGAAACTTTAATTACTATATTTGCTTTAGGTCATGCTGCCTGGCTAGTCATTGAGTCACTGCTCTAAGTTGTTTCTTGTGACAAAGTAACTCAGTGAGAACTGAGCTGCTATTGAGCTGTTGTGTCTCTATCCTAAAGCTTAAAGATGAACGAACTCTCAAATGAGTAGCCTCCTGTATGTCAAAAACCTTATGCTTTATAAGGCCTTTTTTTAAAGAATTATTTTATTTAACTTTACTTATTTATTTTAATTTTACTAGAGAGAGAGAGAGAAAGTGAGAAAGAAAGCTACCAGGTCTGGGACTTGAACTGTGGTTGGTCATGTGGGAGTCCACCGCCCTTAACTACCATGCCACCTGCTGGCCTCAAGACTTCTTTTATTTATTTATTTTTTTTAATGAATGTATTGGTTATTAGTCACAAGGATTTTATATTGTTTAGGGTTGTGGTATGGGTCCCCTTTGACCCTAATTGTGGCCCTTTGCTGTGTATTTTGGGCCTATCTCATAGTTTCTATTGGACCTAGTGGTCTTTCCATCAGATTTAGATAGATTCTAGAGTTAAGAAATTGACAGACTCTAGACTTTGACTCCAATTGTTCTTTTGTGTGTCCAATGGGGATGTCTGTAATGGTTTGGGCTAGAAGGGCAAGGCTTAGGGAAGAAAGGGAATGTAACTTCTCAAAGAACTGAACTCAGCTGGAGGGATTTAAGTAACCCCCTTTTGGTCAACATTCCATTATGGCTTTCTATGGCTCAAATGAATCACTTATTTCACGTATTATGACTCAACCTTCTTTATTGGTTGGCACTAGACATGAGGTTGTATTCCCAGGCAGGCTATACTTGTGAATGGTCAGCTACAAATTGAGGTTTTGCATGATTACCTTACCAGATTTAATACTTTACTAAGATGTCTTATAGAACTCAGAAAAACACTTTAATTATATTTACTACTTTGTTACAAAGGATATAACTCAGAAACAACCCACTGGAAGAGATACAAAGGGAGGAGTATTGTTGGGGGACGAGAAGAGGCACAGCTTCTGTGCCCTCTCTGGTCACACCAACCTCCTAACATTTTGATACATTCAGAAGCTCTCATAACCCCAGCCTCTGGGGACTTTAAAGAAGATTTAATTACATTCACATTAATCAAATCATTGGCCATTGGTGGTTGAACTCAATCTGCACCGCTGCTCCCTTCTTAGTTACTCAAGGGATGGGGTTGAAAGTTCTATCCCTCTAACCAAGGCTTTGTCTATTCCATTGCCAGCCACTAATCTGAAACTATCTAGGAACTGTCCAAGAGTCACCTTATTAGCATAATACTCAAGGAAGAATGACAAGGGGTTGCTATGAATAACAAAAAGCACTTCTTTCATTCAGGAAATACCAAGAGTTTTAGAATACAGACCTCCTACATTTCCTATCCTTTACATCTAGTGAATGAACAAAAAGAGTAGGAAAGAAATAGGGGGAGGAAGGAATGAATTTCCCCACTAATGCCTTTGGGCTATTTTACGTCTCTCAAAATAAAAATGTTTGGCTTAGAAGCTCCCCCCTCCAGGAATTCCCTTTATCACCCAGTGAACATTGTGACTTCCAAATAAACCCATACAAAAACAGATTCAATTGACTGTTCCAGCCCATAGCACAACCATGACTAATTCTAGGCTTAGAGCTGGCAGGTCAAGGAGGGATTCACAGTTGGCTTGACTAAAAAATGAGCAGATAAAGCAGTTTGGGATTGGTTAAGTATTGACTGCTTCAGCCTTGTGTCTTGCCTCTGAAATATAAATGAGCCCCAGGGGATAAGTTAAGCAAGGCTGGAGGAAAATCCAGCTCATTACAGGAGTACATCATTAGTCATCCTCCCATAAAACATCTCAATCTAAAAAATAAAACAAAGATATTTAGGAGAATGGGTTGCTTCCTCTTTGGTTGTGAACTTGCTCCTGAACAATTGCAAAAAGTCAGGTGAATAAACAAAATGTTGTATACCTGTGTGTGTGACAAGTTCCATCTTTTAAATCCTGACCAATTAAAGTCAGAATCACCTTTACTCTACCACTATTCATAATTTCCATAGTGGAGACAATTACACAGTTTGCACTTTCATACGTGGCAGCAGTTAAACATCATCTGGAAGCCCAAAAAGTCAAATATCCAGGAAGTGGAGGAAATTCACAAAACAACCCTCCAGTCATTTTTCTTGAAATACTTTTGTGCCAACACCTCTGATGGAAACTGTCTACATATGCAACTCAAGCTGTAGACAGCAAGATAGAAACAGAGTAGGAATTTATGTACAATTCAAAACACTATCTGTGCCCTTCCCTCCCACTCCTGGAAGAGAATCAGAATACATATGGATGAAAATATGGCTGCTATAGGAAACAACTCAGATGTGCTTTCGCTACTTAAGAACTAAGTCATTCACACTGATGCTTTATTATTAACGAATTTCTTATAACAATCTTCATAGTTGTTCACATAGTATCTTCTTATCAAGACATAAAACTGGGAATGCTTAGTCTAGAAATGCTAGACAGTTATCAGCCAAGGCCTCTTTGACCTTTAAAATGATAATGGTTTCGGGACCAGCAGTTAGCATAATGGCTGTGTCGCTGGACTCTCATGTAGTCTACCACAGTTCGAGTTCCAGACCCGGTGGCTTAAACTCACACTGGGCACGTATGCGTACATGCCCAAGATCCTGAGAGGAGAATAGAGGAGAAGGGATTGTGGCATGGCCATCCTCTCTGGGGGGTGATTTCTCACTTTCTGTCTGTCTGTCTGTCTGTCTCTGTCTTTCTGGCGAGCATATGCACCCTATAGCAAAAACCTCTCCAAAAAAAAAAAAAAAAAAAAAGAAAAAAAAAAGATAATGGTTTCTATTTTATGTACACAGACAAGGCCACCCCTGTCTCACATTTCTGCAAATGGTCAGGGTGCTTCCCTTTTATGGTCATCTAAGTCTCCAACTTCTAGCGTCCTCTGTCCTGTATCTTGATGTTTGCCCTCAGTCCTGTAACTGTAACCCAAGTGACTCTTTATAGTACTTAGTCTTGGAGTCTATCTTAGTAGATTAAATTTCAAGAGAATTGGTCTATGATGTCTATTTTCTTTGTTTGTTTGTTTTTTTGCCATAGGGTGTGTGCACTCACCAGAGAGATAGAGTGAGGCAAAGTGAGAAATCATCCCTTGAAGGGGATGACCATGCCACAATCACTTCTCCAATCTCCTTTTGGAATTTTGGGTATGCAATGTAAATGTACCCAGCTTGATTTCAAGCTGCTGGGTCTGGAATACAGACTGCAGTTGGCCATATGGGAGTCCAGTTCATTTTTTATTTTTTTAAGATTTTTTCCATAGGGTATGTTTATTCATTCAATAGAGAGATAGGACAGTGAAAGGGAATGTGAGAAATCACCCCCTAGAGTGGATGGCCATGCCAAAATCCCTTCTCTTCCTGGGATTTAGGGCACACACACATGTGCCCAGTGTGAGTTTCAAGCTGCTGGGTCCAGGACTCAAACCAAGGTTGGCTAGTTGGAGTCCAGCACCTTCACCACCACACCACCTCCTGGCCCAATGGACCCTAATTTTTTTTTAATAAGAAATGATTTAATATAAAATATACAAAGTTCTCAGTATGATAACTTTCTACAGACAGGAAGAAGAGTGAATCTAATATTTAATTAAGAGAGGCTAACAATAATTGCTGACTGTACCGTTATTTGGCTGTGGAATTGGTGAAGGTGAAGATATCACCACCTCCCTTTCTGAGAGCAAAGTAAAATTTTTAGGAGCATTTATTTGCTTTTATTAGTAGTAGTATCATTATTATTTTACTTAATTTAACAAGACACATGTGCTCACTGGAGAGAGACAGAGAGGAGAGAGAGAAAGCAAGCTGCCAGTTACTGGACTTGAACTGCACCACCATGTCATCTGTTGGCCCCATTTTCTGAGAATATTTCATTAGCTCAAACATTTTACAGCCACACCTCACTTCAAAACCAGGGTCTACGAGTTGTCTTAACTGACTCCATTTGCTTCTGCTTGCCTTATTCATTATTGATCATTGTTAAACCCATTGCCAAGAATGAAAACCAGTTATTCTGGACTGCTCTGCATGCTCAGAAAGGAAACTGTCCGTCAAGCAGTGATAGTCACTTCCTGTTTCTGCCAACCTTTTTTATGACCCTGGCAAAGGCAATGATCAGTTCATTTCATCTTCTGAATAATTTGCTCTTTGTTTGTCAGATGTATCTCTTCCCCTATATCAGTTTTGTGTCTTGCCCTATATGGTAGAGCTGGTTAAAGACTGTTCCACTCTCTCCAGAGTGCTGGTCTCAGTGAATACATTCCTTTCCTTATTCACTAGGCTTTATCTCTTTGTTGCTACTGACATGGACCTGATTTCAACCTCCAAAAAGAGCATCCATGGCAATTATGGCATCAGCCACACTAAACACCCACACATTGGCATGCACATACACATATACATACATGCAGGCATGCACACACACACACGGGCATGCACACACATACACACACAGAGGTGATTTTTATATGTGGCATATTGTCAGAAAAGTGGTTAAGAACAAGTTCTATAATCAATCTGTGCTTGAAGATTAACTCTACCATATTATAACTTTGTGATCTTGGGAAGGTCATATTATCTTTTCAAGATTCCATTTTATCATACTTACAGAGGGGATAATGATAATATCTAAGTCACATGGTTATTGGAAGGATTGAATAATATGATGTATGTAAAACACTTTTGGTGATATTTGGCACTTAGTAAAAGCTTAGTTAATAATATCTTTATGATCACCATCATTATGACTGAAGGTATGCAGACACAAAGGAGTTCCAATGCAGTAAAACACAAAAAACGAACTTTGAAACCAATAGTTAGATACTTTTGTCTTGAGCATCCTGCCATGTACTCAGGTGTCTGTCCTCTGTCTTCTTCCCTTCATTTTCTACTCCTTCCCACCCATTCTTCACTCACTTCTGATGTGCATAGATCTATTTTTAATTTTCTATTTTGAAGCTTTGCCTTTTGCTAATCCATGTCTTACCTTCTTTGCTCAGCAATTTAGACAGGTAATGGACAAAGGAAATAATTCTTGAAATTTTATGATGATATGTATTTAAGATTTTATTTAACTTTATTTATTTACTTTACTTTAACTTGACCAGAGAGGGACAGAGTAAGAGGGAGGGAGTGAGAAAGCAAGTTGCCATGTCTGGTACTCAAACTGTAGTCGGCTATGTGGGAGTCCAGCTCCCTTAATCACCATGCCACCTGCCAGCCCCTGTGATGATAATTTTTTCACTGTACTCTGGAAGTTAAAACCCTGAGAGATTCCACTTGTGTACAATTTCCAGCTGCTTCATACAAACTATGATTGTTAGGAAGAAAGGGTCTTGGGGCCAGCAGGTGGTATAGTGATTAAGGTGATGGACTCTCACATGGCCAACTGAGGTTCAAGTCCTGGATCTGGTGGCTTGCTTGAAACTCACATAGGGTGCATGTGTGTGTGTGTGTGTGTGTGTGTGTGTGTGTGCCCGAAATCCAAGAGGAGAATGGAAGAGTAGAGATTGCAGCATCCTTCCTGGGGAGAGATTTCTCACTTTGTCTCTCTGGTAAGTGCACATGCCCTATAGCAAAAAAAGTAAAGAAAAGAAAACAGGTTCTTGGGCTAGCCCCATGGCCTAGTGGTTAAGAAAGCTGAATCCCCCTTAACTGATTACGTGGCTCAAATCCCAGCCCCTGTAACTTAAAAACACATGCTAAGTTTGTGTATATGCATACCCAAATCCCAATAAAATGAGAAATGGAGCAGAAGGGATTGCAGTGTGACCACATCTCACGGAAGGGTGCTTTATCCCTCTCCCCCTCTCATTGTCTCTGTGGCAAACACACTTGCTCTCTGACAGATTTTTGTTTTGTTTTGAAACAAGTTCTTATTATCCTATTGTGGTTTACTTTTGGCAATAAGTTAACTGGAGAAGTGGCAAGGAAGGAAGGTAAGGTATGTATAAGACACCAGCCACTCATTGCATAAATGTGGTGCAATAACCACTCCACCCTGGGTTTTCCTTCTCCACTTGCCCATCTATCTACCCATGATATAATATTCATTTGATTCCTTGGAAGAAATAAGAAACTGATTATCCTGAGGTCCTTTCATTTTTCCGACATACCTGGACAGAGATTCTGGTCATACACGGAATCCATTAAGATATAAGCACACATTTTGTCCATTCAAACCCTCTGTCAACTGCAATCATTGTTCTTAGACAGACGTAGAAGAATATCCTGGTGTAGCCCTTTGTATGATCTCAGCTCTAATCTGTCTTTCAAGTGGCTGAACTTTTTCTATCCTAATGGTACAGTGTGTTCTGACTTTGCTCTGAAAATAAAACCAGATTTCAGCTCTGAGTTACTTGCCAATGAGGGCAGGACTTTCCCAGTGGTTGAGAAATGTGAAGCCTAAACATCCAAAAGTTTTGTCTTATGATCAAAACTTTTGCAGAGGGACCAGCAGATGGTGTAATGGTTACGTTGCTGGACTCCTAAATAGTCGACCACGGTTTGAGTTCCAGACCTGGCAAAACACATGCCAAGAGTGTGTGCCCAAGATCCAGAGAGGAGAACAGAAGAACAGAGGATAAGGGTGGTGTGGTGTGGTGTGGCTATCTCCTTGGGGGGTGTTTTCTTGTTTGTTTGTTTTTTTTATCTCTTGAGTCTCTCTGTCTCTCTGGCGAGTGCATGTGCTCTATAGCAAAAATCTCTTTCTTTACCAAAAAAAAAAAAAAAAAACCTTTTGTAGAGAAATCAAAACTTAAGAAGGTAAAGATGGACTTTACCTTAAGACATTGGCTACTAAACATGGAAAAAGCTTGCATCATCTCAGCTTCTTAATTTACCTTTTACTCCCATATTCAATCAATCTGAAAGTTCGATGCAATCTTCATACAATTTCTCAGATTCTTCCCCTCTTCGCTTCCAATTATTCTTTATTCCATTTGAAGTGCCTTGCTTGTTTCTTAGAGGGTTCCCTGGGGATCCTAAGATATGGGATATGTGGCACTTCTCTGTGCCTGCACATGTGAATTATGGAAGTGTGGAGCATTTCTGACCCATGTGGAGAGCTTCTGCTTCATGAGGTCAATCTTTGACCAAGGGAAAGAATCTTACATGTAATTCTTTCTCCATTTTATCCTCAGATGCATTGTCCTAGAAACCATTATTTATATGACCTCCTGGAAGATGGTACTGTGGTAACTGAACAGGGTGCTAGGTATAAGGAGGTGGTAGCTCAATAATACATTTGTTTATTGGTTCTTCCCTTTCTTTTGCCTAATTCTCCTCATGCCTCCCCATTAGTAATATATTCCCTAATGATATAGAATGCATGAGACTTTGCCTCAGGTTCTGCTTTCTGAAAGACCCAGACTAAGGCAAGTGTGCATGTATTGCCTCACATCTGGACTATCGCAGAAATATCCCAATCATTTTTTCTAAGTCCCATATCTATTGCTGCTTGCTTTTCCTATGATATTTTTTTCTTCTTCCCATCTTTATCTCTAGTTGTTCAAGTCATTCCAGGTTTTTGCAATACAAGGTCCAGTGTGGTGAACATCTTTCTAATACTTCTGTATGTTTGAATTCACCCTACACTTCATCTCTACCCACACATGCACCTACAAAAGGAGCTACCATATTCATACATTAGTCATCCCCTTTGTTATAGTTGCTTTGTCCTTGACTGAAATAGTTTATTATATATATTTATTTATTTATTTTGAGAGGTTTTTGCTATAGGGTGCATGTGCTTGCCAGAAAGACAGGGAGAGACAGAGAGACAGAAAGCAAGAAATCACCACCTAGGGGGGATGGCCACACCGCAATCCTTTCTCCTCCATTCTCCTCTTGGGATCTTGGGCACGCACGCACACATGCCCAGTGTGAGTTTTAAGCCACCAGGTCTGGGACTTGAACCACGGTCAACTACATGGGACTCCAGTGACATAGCCATTATGCTAACTGCTTGTCCCACCTGAAATACTTTACAGAAGAATTTTAATAAGAGTTTTATTCATCTTCAGCCAGAAATTCTAATATGTAAACCTCAGCAGCTGCCTATGGCCATATTTCTTACTATGTAGAAAAAGGGGGGCCACAATGAGACAGAATGGTGCCTACATGCAGAGGGGAACAGGAGAAAGAATTGGAGAGAGTCTCAGTAGCATTCAAGTCTCTGACAGTAGAAAATCATTCATCCCTCTGTTTCTTCTATACCTCAAATGTTCAGCCCTTCCAGCAATTAAATGAGTTATTCCAATAATCCTTCCATAATTTCCTACTTTGCCTATGCAAGTTCAATGTTTGCTTCTCTTGCTTCATTCATTAATTCTTTCAATAAATACTCATTAAGGGTCAAGCATTATTCTGGGCATCAAAGTGTAATGAGTGAGCAAACCAAGCAAAGCCACTGCTCTTTTGTGGCATACAATTTTATTGGACAGAAACAGTTAATGGACAAGAAAATAATTTACAGTAATAATAAGCATTAGGGAGAAAATCAAGTGGGGAATTAAGATGAGGCCGTTTTATTTAGGATAGTCAAGGAAAACCTCTCTGAGCAAGGGATAAATCACATGACAAGAAATCATTTATGCAAAGGTAAAATCAAATGTGAAAACTGTAAGAAAGAAACAGAATTGGTGTGTTCAGGACCAGAATAAAATCCAGTTGTGGATATGACAAAGTGAAGATTCCTCACTCTTGCAAGACAGAGTGAAGAATCTGGGTGCTATTCTAAGAGTATCTCTAAGCCCAGAACACACTAATAAACCTTCCCAAAGCCATCTCCCATGTCCTTTGAACCACCCAGCCTAAGTGCAAACTTTACCATAGTAAGAATGAGGGGAGACTGAAGCCTGTCTCAGTATGACTTTTTTTTTTTAAGAGAAATTTTTGCTATGGGGTATGAGCGCTTGCCAAAGAGACAGAGACAGAAGGCAAGAAATCACCCCCCAGGAGGAATAGCCACACCACAATCCTTTCTCCTCCATTCTCCTCTTGGAATTTTGGGTGCACACATACATGCACCTGGCATGAATTTGAAACCATTGGGTCTGGGTCTCGAACAGCAATTGACTATGTGGGAGTCCAGCAATGTAACTATTATGCCATCTTCTAGCCCCAGTAATGACAACTTTGAACCAAGATTAGTCCAGAACCATTTCTGACCCTGGGATTTGGCTCCCTGCCTTACAACTCCAAGACTGGAGGACTTCCAAAATTTTATTATTCTCTCTTCTCTTATCATCACATCAGAATGTGACTTTTAAAATTCCTGCACCTACATGATGGTCCCCCAACGGATTGTAACAAGCAGAAAGACTCACGCCCAGTGGCACTTGCCTCGTTTTCCATTTATATTCATTTAAAAAAATGTATGAACATTTTAGAAAACACACAGGCAGGCAGACTGATGGAAGACCAGGTAGGAAGGCCTGAGCAGAAGCTACTGCTCCAGACTTTCAGATCATTTCTGTCACTAGCAAAAGGTCCTGGCCTACCAGCCCATAGAGTAAAAGTCCAAAATAGTAAAGTCAATAAGGCCTTTTGGGCAGAGGATCTATACTGGAATAATAATTCCAGCTTTCATTGACACTGTAGTTAACCACATGTTATACGCAGAGCATGTGCTACCTTACTTGGTCTTTAGAGCAACCCATAGGTTAAGCACCCTTAAGTCCATTTTACAGATTAAGATTCTTTTTCTGGGGGTTATAAAATATTTTAAAAATTTTTCATCCATGCTCAAACACCTGTGCAATTAAGTACAAAGAATTGACTAGTATCAAAACACCACATTGTAAAATGTATTGTAGGAAGGAAAAGAAACACAGTTTAAATATTGAAGACTCAGCATGCTAATAAATTTCACAATTGGGAATCTCAAAATTAGGTGGCAAGAAAATATATAATCAAGTAATTATCAAACTCAAATGTGATATTGTCAAATATGAAATATGGAAAATTAAAATCATACTTCAATTTTTTTAGTATATAAGGAATACATAATATGGTTTGGATTTTGGATTTTTCCATAAATATGATACAATTTTAGTCATTCTAACAGTAAAAATCATTTCATTGTAATTAGTAGTAAAAGAAAATACAAGTGGGGTCCAGCAGATGGCATAGTGGTCAAGGTGCTGGATTTCCACATGTTCAACGGCAGTTCGAGTCCTAGATTCTGTAGCTTGAACTCACACCAAGCTCATTTGCACGTGTACCCAAAATCCCAAAGGGAGAAAGAAGGGACTGCAGCATGGCCATGCCATCTGGGGGATGATTTCCCACCTTCTGCCTCTGTCAATACAGTGAGCACACACTCCATAGAGAAAAATCTCTCAATAAAAGAGTAAATGTATATGTTCAGGTGAGAATATGTCAAGAAAAATACCTCCTTTTTTAAAAGAAGCCTTCCTTATGGATTAAAATTCTAAGGTCCCTTACCAGTTCTAATAAATTATGGCACCCACCTATTAGTATGACAGCCTAACTGATAGGCTCTCCTGCTTTTTATCTCCCAGTCTCCAACTATAAAGATCCGTTCTCTGTTCCTCAAATGCTAAAACTTACTCCTGCCTCAGGATCTTTGAACTCACTTTTCTCAGCCTAGATTTTTTTACCCTCAAGACCAACTTCTTCTAATCATCAAGATTTCAAGCATGTGATCATCCTCAAAAAGAACATTCCCAAGCACTGTACGTAAAGCATATCCCACCCACTCCAGGCCAATCTCTTTCCCATTTCACTGTTTTCTTTTATGAATAGTCTATATTACTACCTAGTATTTCTTATCTACTAATTCCTTCTTCTTTTAAATTGATTATGTCACTGATAGAATATAGCTTCCATGAGAGCCAGTATTAGGTTTATCTGCTTACCAGTGTATTCCCATCTTGGATAGTGCCATACCATAACTGGTACACAGTTCTTATTTGATGAGCCATGAGTGAGTGAATGAGTGAGAAAATATTCGTTCTGGGTCATAGAGCTGCCAGCATATTAAACACTAAGGCTAGATAGAACATGAGTTTATGACAAAAGTAGACACCAATTTTTTTCAGACTACAGACCTGCATATTAATACCCTATTCATCCATCTACCCACTGATCCATTTGTTCTGAATATTTATTGTGATTTCTACCAGGTACCTGACACTGTCCTAGGTGCTGAGCATACCGTGGAGGGATAAAGCTATCTCTACACTTTTTAATCATCTAAACTGATGTCATGTAGTAATACTTGTTTTGTAAATATAGAGAGGGGGAGCTGGATTTTTGGATATGGAGATCAGAGAAGGCTATCTAGCAAAAAAAAAAATTAAGACCATTTAAATATCTGGAAGAAGAGAATTAATAGAAGATGGATAAGAGTGCTTTTTTCTGAGGCAATGGCATTCTTGGTGTGTAAAAGAATAAAAATAAATTTAAAAAAGACAACATGGATGAAATCGAATAAGGGAAACAAAGAAGTAAGAACCCTGCCATGTAGGCATAGGTACATCTGATTTACATTTTAGGAAGGCAAATACATCTGATTTACATTTTAGGAAGATTACTCTGACTTCTATATGGAGAAGAGATTGAAGAAGAGAAAGGTAGACTCTAGGAATCTCATCTACCTGTCAGGCTAACCTAGGAACCCACTTAGATGAAGTCTCTGAAATGCTAGGAGAAACTGTCTTGAGTGGGAAACAGCCATCATGATGCATCTACTTTCTCAGGGTGAGGAGGGGTAAGTCACAGAAGAGCATCTGTGCAAGAGTAAATAACTTGTTGGGGTGTGTTTTGTTATGAGCATAAATTTAAAGCTTTTGGGTGAAGTTATTTATTTATGAGTTAGAGATGTGCCAAAAGCTAAATTAGGAGGAATAGGCATCTACAACGAGGGCTCAGATAGACTGAAGAGTCACACTTGGGATTCTTTCCATCAAAATTCAGTGGTTTTCAAATTTGTTTCTTTAGTGAACAGTGTAACACTGATTTTTCTCTCCAAGTAATATGTCATCAGAACTCCCATCTCAGGAGTATGCTATGGGTTCATGGAATTCTTTCACTATCTATTGTTTCTTTCTGCCTTCCTAATGGACTGAAACTCTAGGCCACGACTCAGAAATCTTATTATTTATTCTTTCAAGTATTTACATATTTTTGTTTCCCATATTTACTTCTTTCAAGGTTGCCTGTAGGTTTTGAGAACATCAGATTGATCATGGAACCATGTGAAATGTATTTATTTTATTTTACTTATTATTTTTAAATTTAATTTTATTTATTCATCCATTTATTTTCATTTGACAAGAGAGAGAAAGACAGAGAGAGAAAAGAAGCAATAAAACAGGGCATCAGGTCCAGGACTCAAACCATGATCAGCCATGTGAACGTATCTAGTGCCTTAACCACCATGCCACCTGCTGATCCCATGAAATATATTTTAAAACTATCCATGCAGGCAATGAAAAGGGAGAGTATTATCTGTTAATTCATATCTCCCATTGGTCAAAGGTGGCCTATTGTCATCAATTTTCCCATAAATCTGGCCTCAGCACATGTGAAAGTGCAGAACAGAATTACTGTGAGAATCCTACACTGTGGTATTATAGAAAGGCAATGAAAGGAACCTATACATATGGAGTGGTCCCAAGAGAAGGAGCTATCAGGTTATATCAGTTTGAGGTCTATTCAGAAATAGTTACCATAGCAGTAGCAAAAGTAAAAGTTGTGTTAAGAAGATACAAACTGATTTTTTTTTTTTGATAGGTTTTTGCTATAGGGCGCATGCGCTCGCCAGAAAGCCAGAGACAGAGAGAAAGAAAGAAATCACCCCCCACCCCACTCCCAGGGGTATGGCCACACCACAATCCGTTCTTCTCCATTTTCCTCTCAGGATCTTGGGCACACACGCACACACGCCCGGCGTGAGTTTAAATCACTGGGTCTGGGACTCGAACTGCGGTCGACTACATGGGAGTCCAGTGACATAGCCATTACGCTAACTGCTGATCTCACAAACTGATTTTTTAAAAAGATATCCGATACATTGCATGTATAGCCCACTCATGCCCTTCAGTACGTCAAACCTATAACATTCTCTCTCACTTCAGGGAAGTAGGCAGACACAGTCTATAAAGGCTTAATATAAGGGCATTAATAAGTAAATAAGTGTCAGCTCCTTATGCTGCATTTAGTCTCAGGATGTACATGACTCCATTGCTGCTCTTCTTTATCAACAGCTCTATAATTCTCTTACTCTTAGTCAGTAGTTATTCTGATCAAGTTTGTTTCTTGGGAGGTCATAGACCTTTAACCAGGAGGGGTCTGCTTTTCAGGCTACAATGTTCTTGTGCTATAACTACGCTCACTGTTAACATAGAAAGGAAGCACAAAAAGAACTAGATAAAATTCTAGATTGCAGATTTTTTTTTCTCTGATTCCATTGCTTAGTTTACTTTGCCTGCTTGCCCATAGGCATAAAGGGCCCACAGCAAAAAGTAATTGTCTTAGGTCAGGTTATTCAGGAATCAGAGCTAAGGTTTGTGTGAAAGAAGTTGACTGGGGAAATTACTGAGGAATAACATCTGTGAAGGTATGAGAGCAAGAAGATGGCCAGAGGGAGAGGTTCAACATGGTGGTAAAGGACGTTGTAGATAAAACAATCCCACCGGGAGCTCTGAAGTTTTAATGCCTTTTCAGGTGTATCCCAAATTGAAGCAAGAGTCTAGGCACAGATATTTTTTCATTCATCAGACCTTGATCAAATGAATGTACATCCAAGGAACAATAGTAACTTGCTTGAGATAGCTTCCTTCAGTTGAAGGAAATATCTGGAAAACCTCTTTTGTGAATAAGCAGCAATAGTTCCAGCAGCTGGTGGAATAAGTACTTTGTGACAGGAGTCTGAGTGAAGTAGTACAGCTTCCCTTATAATGATAAGTCATAGCATCAAGTTTAGTGAAACCCTTACTGCCTTCTGCTAGAAATGTTCCTCTACTGAAAAGAAACTCAAGTTCAACAGGGCCCAAGTTATAAAGGAAGGGAGATACAAATTTTACAAATGAATTGCTTAGAGTTATGGGTAAATGCAAACAATTATACTTCCATGCTACATTTTCTAGACCTGTGTATTCTATGAAACCCAGCTCATATGCACTATTGCCTCTGGAATCCAAATGAGGCTTACCAAATGCTTTATTTATTTAGCCTCTTTTTTTAAAACAAAAAATTGTACTCATCAGGGAGAGACAGAGAGAAAGGGAAAAGGAGAAAGCATCCCCCAATGAGGCATGGTCACACTACAATCCCTTCTCTTACATTTTTCTACCCTATTGAGATTTGGGTCATGTACAGACAAATGCTCAGAATATTTTCCTAGTCATAAAGACTGGAATTAAACTGTGTTGTCAGCCACGTGGGATCCAATCCCTTAACCATTAGGCCATGGGCCAACCTTAACCTCTTTCTTAAGCAACAGACTATGATGTAAGACAACTTGGGCTTTACACTAAAAGACTCTCATGGAATGCCTTAGACCATCAGATTCCTAAAAACTACACCAATATCGATGCCAGAACTGGCATGAATGCTCATTCAGCGGGCCCAAAATCAGGTCCATGCCACTCCTCACAGAGACAAAAACTTGGTGAATAAGAGATTTATCCAGTGAGGCTAATACCAGAGAGAGACCAGATCTGAGTTCATAACTGTCTTTGCCTTACTGAACAACATACAAACTTCATGTAGCAAAAGAATAAAAGTGCTAGTTATTGAGGAGGCAGGATCATAGGGGACGTGATACCAACAAAGGCCAATGAAAGGTAGTTTATCTTCTATGTGTGTAGGGCAGGGCAGGATGACTGGTTTCCTTCTCTGCAATGGGCTTAAAGATAAGCAATAATTAACAAGGCAGAAGAAGCAAATGGAGTCAATCAAGACAACTCTTAGATCCTGGTTTAAAAGCTAAGTGTGGCTTTGGGGGAACCAGCAGTTAGCGTAATGGCTATGTCGCTGGACGCCCACGTAGTCGACCGCGGTTCATGTCCCAGACCCGGTGGCTTAAAAAACTCATGCCGGGCGCGTGTGCGTGCGTGCCCAAGATTCCAAGAGGAGAATGGAGGAGAAGGGATTGCGGCGTGACCATCCCCCCTGGGGGGTGATTTCTTGCTTTCTGTTTCTATGTCTCTCTCTGTCTGTCTGGCGAGCGCACGCGCCCTACAGTGAAAATCTCTCAAAAAAAAAAAAAGCTAAGTGTGGCTTTATAAACTTGAACTAGTAAAAATGTCCTCTTCATATGGAAGAAGACTAGTAGAAATCTTTTTTCTCCCTGTCTCCATAGCCAGAAGTCTGTTAGAAACTCAGCAAGTTTATTGTTATGTTCATTTCTATTAGTTAAGCATTACTCTCCATCATTTATGAAGGAGGTATAAGTCTAGGTCCTGTGGAGTGAAAAATAGAAGTTAAAAACTAATTTTGGTAAGTATAATATAGTCATTTAGGTTTTGTTATGTGCTGATTATTGTGTGCCAATCTCTGGAATCTTTGTTGGCTTTTTCACTGCTTGATGTGCATAAATCTTACAAAATCATTTACAGTATTTGACACTTACTGCTTGTAAAGTATAAATGGCATGATTTATCTACTATAATAAGTCAGTATAATAGTCGGGAGATGTCAAAACTATCTAGATCTCTGCAGACTACATTGTAATAGAAAGCCAGAGAGTTAAAAGCCATGAAGCAAGAATCAGTGGCAGTTAGGGAGAAAAACTGAGGCAGATAGACTGCCTCAGACCTCTCACTACCTTCCTACTGACCCAGGTACATCCCAGACTAGCCCCTCCCACATACCTTTTCCACATTAATTCCCCAAGCTTGCACCATGGAGCAGGGAGCAAAATCAGTAAGAAAGACAAACGGAGGCAAGAAGACCACCTCAGACCTCTTGCTGCCCTCTGATCACCCAGCAGTGTTTTGAGATTTCAAAGTTTACTGAACCACGTGGTGCATTTGTTGAGTGACCTCTGCTGCCTCCTGCAGTGGAATCACCCCAGCTCAGCTCCAGGTGTACCTTGTTCTGAGAGACTGGGAAAAGAATCAACACCTAAAGCTGGCTGTGTACATCTTTCTCTGATTGGATGACAAGCCCTTCTACCAAGAATATGTCTGAGAAGTAGAGCTTTTCTCCACTCCCCACCCTAACACTACAGAATCAACAACAGAAAAGTAGGAAGAGTGCAAAATCCATCAAATGACTAGAAACCAATGCAGAGGCAGCAGAAATATGAGAAAATAAGGAAGCATTTCTCCATCAAGGGAACAGAGCAACTCTTCTTCAACCATAGACAGTATAAAAGAATTCATGGAAATGTCAGAAAAATAATTCCAGAATATTCATGGTGACATAAATGAGGAAGTCCTTCCAGGACTTGAAGGAGAAAATAGACATCATTAAAAAAAATATTAGAGCTTCTAGAAATGAAAATAGTAACACAGAAAATCAAGACCTTTCTCAAAAGTATTCATAGCAACTAGACCACACTGAAAACAGAATCTCTTATCTGGAGAATTAAACCTCTGACTGAGATAAAATCACCAAAAATAATGAAAAAATAATTTTAAAAATGAGGACAATATACAGGAAATAATAGACAATATTAAATGCCCAAGTAGTAGGTATTCCAGAAGATGAAGAATCAGACAACGGCCTAGAAGACATATTTCATGAAATACTTGTAATAGAACAAAATAGAGACCCCAGAAATAAACCCCAAAACATATAGCCAAATGATTTTTGACAGAGGGCATAAGATAATTCAGTGGAGAAAAGAAAATATTTTTGGCAAAGGGTACTGGAAAAACTGAGTAACCATCTGCAGAAAGATGAAACTGGATCCCTATCTCTCACTGTTAACAAAAGTCAACTCAAAATGGATCAAAGATCCAAACCTAAGACCTTAAGCTATTAAACTACTGTGAATAACACAAGGGAAACTATTGAAGACATATGAGCAGGCAAAGACTCCTTAAATAAGACATCCAAGGCACCGGCAATTATCCCAAAAATAGACAAGTGGAATTACATCAGATCTAAAAACTTCTGCAAAGCAAAAGAAATAAGAACTAGAGTGAGGGACCAGCAGTTAGCATAATGGCTATGTCACTGGACTCCCACGTATTTGACCCCGGTTCGAGTCCCGCACCCAGTGGCTTAAACTCACACCGGGCGCGTGTGCGTGCGTACCCAAGATCCCGAGAGGAGAATGGAGGAGAAGGGATTGCAACGTGGCCATCCCCCCCGTGGGGTGATTTCTCGCTTTCTGTTTCTCTCTGTCTGTCTGGCAAGTGCATGCGCCCTATGGCAAAAAACCTCTCCAAAAAAAACCAGAAGCTTACCTCAAAAAAAAAAAAACCATAATAATAATATTGGGACCAGCAGTTAGCGTAATGGCTATGTTGTTGAACTCCCATGTAGTCGACTGCAGTTGGAGTCCTGGACCTGGTGGCTTAAACTCATGCCAGGCGCGTGTGCTTGCATTCCCAAGATCCCAAGAGGAGAATGGAGGAGAAGGGATTGCGGCGTGGCCATCCCCCCTGGGGGGGGTGATTTCTAGCTTTTTGTCTCTCTGTCTCTCTCTGGCTTTCTGGCAAAAAACCTCTAAAAAAGAAAACAATAAAAAAAAATCAAAGATGAACAAATGAGCTGAACAGACAATTCTCTAAGGAAGACATATGAGCTGTCAAAAATCATATAAAAAATGCTCAACATCCTTTATCATAAAGGAAATGCAAATCAAAACCACAATGATGTGCCACCTGGCCCCAGTCAGAATGTCCTAAGATTAAAAATGTAAAGAATATTAAGTGCTGGTGAGGCTGTGGTGAAAAGGGAACTCTCCTACACTGCTGGTGGGAATGTAAATTAGTACAGTCGCTATAAAGAACAATATGAAGGTTTCTCAAAAACCTACAAATATAACCATATAATCTAGTAATTTTACTCCTGTTATCAACTCAAAGGACAGGAATACACTCAGTCAGAAAAACACTCGCACATCCATGTTTTTGTGACGTTATTCACAACTGCTAAGACATGGAACCAACCCAAATGTCCATGTCAGATCAATGAATTGAAAAAGTATGGCACATATACACTATAGAATACTATTCAGCCATAAAAACAAAAACAAAACAAAAAAACTTGAGGTACCTGTTTTTTCAGGGACCCCAACCTTAAGGAGCCTGCTTTTCAATAACAATGAGGGAGAGACTGGTTATACTGGTTGTAAAGATTTCCAAAGCAGTTTTTAAAAGCTAACTTCATAATCCATGTCATTACCAGTATCTTTATATCATTTACTTGCTACAGATACCATATAATCCACTTCATCATCCAATTCACATTAAAGTGAGAATATTAGTAATTGTAATGTTCTAATATGCCAACGGTTATCACAATCCCCATAAGGCCAGCAATGGATTTTTTAAGGGTTTTGCCATAGGGCATGTGCACTCACTGGAGAGAGACAGAGACAGAGAGAGGAAAAGAGATCTTTTTCCTCCATTCTCCTGGGATTTGAGGCACACATGCACACACACCTGACATTATTTTCAAGCCACCCATTCTGGGACTTGAACTACATTTGGCCATGTGAGTATCTAGTATCTTAATCACCTTGCCATCTGCTGGCCCCACCAGTGATGGATTCTTTACTGTTATCTTTAAAAGTCTATGTTAGGGCTCTACATTCTCCCCCTAAAGGCAAAGCGAAAGGTTTATGCTCAGAGTGTGTATTTGGAATATTACCCAAGCCAAGAGGGTAATGGATAAGAAGAGTAGAAAAGAGAAAAGAAAAAGTTTTCTATTCCATTTTATTTATTTACTTACATTCAATTACTATGTATCATTACAGCATACCAAATAAATTTTCCCATCATGAATGCATGATATATTGGCATATATATTGGAAATTACTATATATATTACCGTCAACAGATAAGTTTTCAAAGTTGTATCCCTTAAATATTTTCTTTTTCTTTTTTTTTTTCTAAGATCTATTATTGACTTGAGCTATGAGCAATTGGTTTTTGCCCTACTTCACCCCTGAAGAGCCTTATCAAACATAAGAAGGAGAAGGGAGGACATATTTATCCCTTGGCTCTCTTTGGTAAGGGTGGCCTAAAGGCTATTTATTGCCCACATTTCCAGAAAATGTAATTCTGGAGGGCAAAGTATGTTCCTGCAGGCATTCCTCATGATGGCATCAGAGAATTTCCTAGATCAGTAATCAAGAGCTATGTCGGGGCCAGCAGGTGGCATGGTTGTTAAGGGCACTGGACTCCCACAGGGCAGACTGCGGTTTAAGTCCCAAACCTGGCGGCTTGCTTTCTCATTCTCCTTCTCTTTCTATCACTCTGTCCCTCTCTGGTCAAAAAGACATCCAGCTAGCACACTGCATACGTGGAGGACGTGCTTAAGAATCTACTATGATGGGAAACATTTCATTCTCAAAAAAAAATTTTTTTTTGCTCTTCTTCCTGTTATTAGTAGTTCTGAACGTTAGATTTTTTTTTCCATGGGGTCAAAAGGTACCTAAGTATATGATTGCAAGTGGAAAATAGGGGACAGAAATCGGGTATTGGCAGTTTTTCCATTTTCATTTGAGTGTGGATTTTTAATATAAATGCAGGGATGTAAAGCATTAATGCAAGTCAAAATGTTTTGGTGAACAAGTTTCAGCAGTTCAACTTTATAACGATTATAAATAAACCTGTTAAAATTTTCTGGACAATGCCAGCATTTGGATTTTTTTAAAACAAGTAAATTTCTTATTGACGGCAACTAAATGGTGTTTGTAGCATTTTTATCATACCGTAGATTCCATCCATTCACTATACTTTTCTAACTGAGTTGTCCTACATGCAAGTACATGTTTTTAATGTTGCCTGTCTTCTGTGCTGTTCCTGTAAGTTTGCTATTAAAATACATTAAACTAAAAAAAAAAATAAAAAATAAACAAACAAACAAATCAAGTCAAGAAAATACTTTTTTAAAAAAGAGAGATGTCACCTAGCCACTAAGACCAGGTGGGGACTCTCAAGCGCCACCAAGAAGGCAGTCAAAGCCTTTATGTTACTGGTTACCATAAAAAAAGGCTAAAGGGAGGGGTAAGGTCAAGATGATTTGAAGTGGTACTTAAGAGGCCTATTAATACACAGATTTATGCTTTAAGCAGAAGGTAGGTCCTTATTAGGAATGCTAGTGTAAACTTTGAATAAATCCATGGGATTCAGAGAAGCTGGGGTTTTTGAATATTGGAGTCTGAGGGATAGTTCACAATTAGGATATTTTAGAGCCTAAAAAAAACGGAAAAAGTCTTCCCTTCTGTCCTAGTTCAATTCTTTGTATTCCAGTGAGATGAAAAATGCAAAATGCTAACTGTGAGAAAGCAAGTAAAAGGTTTCCAACTGAATTCACTTAAGTACAATGTGCAATCTTTACCCACATTATTATTGTCCCTGTAACAAAGATGGGATTTTATTATAATTCCAACAATGCCGATGCCCAGAGCTTCTGTGGCTCTCTTGGCAATGAGTCTGTATCTAGAAGGATTTTCCACACACACTATAGCCAAACTTTTGCAGGGATATGGAGAGCAATTCCAGCAAAGGGTGGACCACTGCTGTGGTCAAAGTGTTCTGACCCTTATTACCTTCCTGGGTTCAAAACTTTACATCCAACCTGGAATCCCATCGTAACTTTCATCCTACTTGGGGCATAAACAGTTACATCTTGTCTTGATTTATTTATAGAGTATAAATGTTTAATTACATATTAAATTTTATAGCAAATTCATAGGCCATCTACTCATTATGCTTAATTAATTACTTTTAATTAAAACAGACCAGCAGGCTTCAGACCATGAGGCTTCCCACAGTACCTATAGAGGTTCCTTTCTCTCTGCTGTCAGTGAAGATATACAGCTCATCTTTCAGAAAGAGGCAGGTGGACCTTGCAGTGACTATCTTAAGAGCAATATATACTGATCAAGATCTATTAATGCCACTCCGTGCCTATGAGAAGGAGTATACTGTATGTGTAGTTGGACCATGGACCCATCTAATCGATTTCTCAAAAGGTTCTCTATCCCAAGAGAAGAGGCTATGGACACAAGGCCAAGGATTCAAACAAGGCCGAGATCTGAAGTCTCCTTTCCCAACTGGTGAGATCAAGTTATCAAGCCCTGATAGAACACACTTAAAAATAGAAGAAATGTGAGACTCAAAGTCAAATTGTTCTAAATCGTCACTGTTTCGAACTTCCTAGCTATGGCCAAGGTGACCATGACCATTAAAGCTCAGTGACATTCACTGAATTTCTCTGGCCACAATTTTCACAAAACTAGATAAACAGGGATAGGAAGATTTGGGGCCTAATAAATCAAAAACATGGCAAACTAAAGAAATGCATGGCAATGGTTAGCAGTAGGGAGGCCAAATTAGAAAACTGGAGGACAGAAATGTATAAGGAATTTACTTTTCGAGATATTTTCTCAATTTTTGCTTAATTTTTAGTATGTTTTCAGCATATTTTTTCTTTAGTCATAGATCGACAATTTAAATTTGTACTATTTATTTATTCTTTTTGTTTGTTTGTTTGTTTTTGCCGTAGGGCACATGTACTTGCTAGAGAGAGACAGAGAGAGATAATGAGAATGAAAGTGAGAAGAGGGCCATGCTGCAGTCCCTTCTCTTCTATTCTTCTCTTTGGGTTTTGGGAAAGCACTCACATGTACCCAACATGATTTTCAATCCTCTAGATCTGGGATTCAAGCCACATTTGGCTATGTGGGAGTCTAGAGCCTTAACCACCACAACACCTGCCGTCTCCAATTAATTTATTTTTTGAAGTATTAAATTATAATATCCAAAGTGCTAAATCATATATCCAAAGTGCTGTAAAAAATGTATATATATATACATATATATGTGTGTGTGTGTGTGTGTGTGTATATATATATATATATATATATATAAAACCAATGGCAAATGAACATATAAAATAGCTTCAATATGAATTATTATTAAATAAATGCAAATTAAAGGCAATAACAATACTATGAGTTGATCTGGGCTTCATAGGAATATACAGATTTCTCCTTATGACCTAATCTTCAGAGACTTGACAGCCTAGGTGTCGGTCAAGTAGGTTATACTTCAATTTTCCAGAAAGACCATTTTTTTTGGGGGGGAGGGAGTTTTTACTATAGGGTGCATGTGCTCACTTGAGAGAGATACGTCAGGGGGGATGGCCACACTGCAACCCTCTTCTCCATTCTCTTCTTGGGATTTTGAGTATGCATGCACACAGGCCTGGCATGATTTTCAAGCCTCTGGATCTAGGATTTATACTGCACAGCTAGCCAGGTGTGATCCAGTGTTTTAACTTCAGAGCCACTTGCAAAAAAGGCTATTTTAAGAGTTCCTTTTTGCTTTTAACTCCTTTCAAGAGTTAATCTGTCATTCTGAAACTACTCTTTCACTTAATAACTTCACAGTATAGCCTAAACATATATATTTTTCTGAGGTTGATGCGGGACAGAATGTGAATTCTACCTTTTAAAAGCCAGAGACAGTGGATACTGCATTTCAGAGATTATCACATGAGGCTATAAAAACAAACTCCTTTTTCCCTCTCTCCCCACTACAAAATACAACTTATAAAAGTAACTTACATCCTCTTTAAAATTCCACTTGTGTTTTTAGTGTACAGTACAGTGAGTAGATGAAGACTCTAGGCACCTTACATACCAAAGGTAGGACCATATTACCTTGATGACAGATCTTACATGTGGCCTATTGCTTACAGCAAGGGGGATTTTAAGAGACCCCAAAGACTTTATGTGTAATATATGCATCTGACTATCCACTTTCATGCCAAGGGGGGGGGGGATAAGCAAGAGTAGCAGATCAGGTAGTAAGACAAAATATGTCAAGTATAGACAGGAATCAACAGAAATGATAGTCTCTGAAGAAGCAGTGGTTAATATAACTGCTTGGATGGCCAGAAAAAGATATGCTTCTGTGGATAAGACTAATAACATTTTCACATTGATTCCCACCTGTTTGCATATTTAAATGATATGAAATGTTAAAAAAGAATCAATGCTTGGAGAATAAAGAATACCTGAAAATAAAACTCAGTGATCAATGTTGTATAAAAGACTACTCCAAGCCTTTCCAGGACCTTTAGCAGCAGCTTTGGAAAATGTTCATCTTAATGTTGTCCTGGGCATGAAGGGAGTGTGGTCCATAGAATTAAACATGAATGCTTCCAGTTAGCTTATTATCATAAGCCCTTCAGTATCTGTACAGTTTTTCTTCCTGATTATTTTTTCCTCCCATAAGGCACATGTGCTCACTGGAGAGAGAAAGTGAAAAATCACCCCTCAGGAGAGATGCCTTCTCCTCTTGGGATTTTGGGTATTCATCCACAAATAAGCCTCCAGATTCAGGACTTAAACTGTGGTCAGCCACGTAGAAATCCAGTGCCTTAATAACCATGCCACTTGCTGGCCCCTCTTTTTGTATTTAATGATGTGACAGACTTCTTTCACAGAATTTGGCCAGGAAATTCCCTGGTCTCTCAATGCTACAAAGAAAACCTTGACCTCACTTTTTCACCAAGAAGAGAAGCTGATCAAGAAGGTTAAATCACAATAGTCCCAAATTATTTTTAATTGAAAACAAATTGTCTGATTTTTCTATCAAATTTCTTCTCTTAACCACCCTTGGAGCTAAGCTTATGGAGGCAATTAATCTATACCATTTAAATTACAGTCATTTTGTCAGTGAAAATCATGTGTCTAATACATGAATAAAAGCTTGTCAATAATATTAATTAGTAAAAGAATGTAAAATATGACATCTCAATTTTTTATACTATTGCATTTTTATTTTGACAAAATAATTTTAAAGTTTATACAGAAGAATAAAAATAAAACTGCAGACATAATTATGCATTCTCCCATACTCATCAATTGATCATGTGAGAATAACTAATATGAAAAGAAATTTGGCATTTTAGATTAAAAGTCTTTAAAAAATGTAAGCAGCCTTTGATTCAGCAATAACACTTTTAGCAATTTATTCTAAGAAAATAATTATATGAGTATGCAAAAATTCTTGTCAAACGTATCTACTGTAGCATTTTTTGTAGTCGCAAAACAAACAAACAAACAAAAAACAGGTTGGGGAAGGGACTACCTTCTTAGACCAATGCCAGAGTACCAGTGAATAAAGTACACTTCAGCTCCAGGTAGAGGTTCCACACAGCAGCAAAGCATATTTTCTAACTGGCTGGATATGTAGGGAGATTAAGAGAATACTGATTCTTTCTCTCTTCCTTTCTTTTTCTCTTTCTTTCTTTTGCTTTCTTCCTTTCTTTCTTCTTTCTTCCTTCCTTTCTTTCTCCCTTTTTTCTTTCTTTTATTCCTCTTTTTTGTTTAACTCTATGGGGGCTGTGGCCATCCCTATTTTTTGTTATATTATTATTTTTTATTATTTACTTTTAATCACTATACATCACTTTGCTTGTAAATTGAATTTACCCAATATGAATATACTTACACACCTGTCCAATTGAGGATACAAAACACGTTACCATCAACAGATAATAACCCACTTCTGTATCCCATAAATGTCCTGCCTATTTTCCTCCTTAATTTCCTTTCTTACACTCTCCTCTTTCTTCTCCCAACCCTTCCTCCACCCTCCTCTTATATTGTCTCCAGAATCTATAACCATTTTCAATGCTTCTATGCCCTCCAAGCTCTTGGTTTCTACCATATAGTACGGACAGTTAGTATATGTTAAGTGGAGACATACAATGTCTCTCTTTCATAATCTGGCTTGCTTTACTCAGCAGCAAATCTTCCATATTTGTCCACTTTCTATCAAATGCCAGGATCCTATATTTTTTTAATGGCTGAGTAGTATTCCATAGACCATATGTGCCACACTTTTCCAATTCATTCATCTGTTCATGGACATTTGGGCTGGTTCCATGTTTAAGCAATTGTGAATAATGTTGCAATAAACATAGATGTAAAAGCACTTTTCTGACTGAGCATTCTCCTTTTCTCAACTTTTAATTGGGTTAGTCATTTATTTTCAGGTAACCCACTTATGTTCCCTGTGTATTCTGGTTATCAGTCCCTTATCTGAAGTGTAGTTTACAAAAATATTCTCCCATTTCAAGGGTTGTCAATTCACATTAATTGCTGTGTTTTTGGTGTGCAGAAACTTCTTAATTTGATGTAGTTTCACTTGTCTAATGTTTGAGGTTATCGCCTGTGCTTTGGGGGTCTTATTTAAGAAGTCTTTGCTTACCCCAATGTCTCCCAGAATTTCTGAAGTGTTTTCCACCAATAGTTTTATAGTTTGATATCTTATGTTTAGATCTTTGATCCATTTTAAGTTTTGTTAATGGTGAGAGATAGAGTTCAGATTCATCTTTTTGCAGGTGGATGCCAAGTTTTATCAGTACCATTTGCTAAAGAGGTTTTTTTTTTCCCAGTGGGTTGACTGGTACCCTTTAACAAAAATCAGTTGTCTGTATGTTTTGGAGTTTGTTTCTGGGATCTCTATTCTGTTCCATTGCTCCACACATCTGGTTTTGTATTAATACCATGCTGTTTTGATTATCACAGCTGTGTAGTACATTTTGGGGTCAGGGGTGATATGCTGCCTCACTTCACTCTTCTTGTGAAGGATTGCTTTGGCAATACAGGGTCTTTTATGATTCCAGACAAATTCTATGATTGTCTTTTCTAGATCTGTGAACAATGTCTCCTGTAATTTTATAGGATTGCATTAAATATGTAGATTTGGGTAGAGTTGCCATTTTGATTATATTAATTTTCCCAATCTAGGAACAAGGATTGTCCTTCCACTTTTTTGTGTAATTTTTCCATTTCTTTTTGAATATTTTCATAGTTTTCCTTGTAGAAGTATTTGACTTCCTTGTTTAAATTTATTCCTAGCTATCTTATACTTTTTGTGGCTATAGTAAATGAGATTTCTTTCTTCAATTCTGTCTCTGTCTGCTTGTTTTTGTATATAGAAATGCTATAGGTTTTTGTAAGTTGATTGTGCATCCTACCACTTTACTGTATTTATTTATTATTTTCAGAAGTTTTTTATGGATATTTTGGGGTCTTCTATGTATACAATTACATCATCTGCAAATCAACTTTTTTAAGAGAGATTTTTGCTATAGGGCATTTGTGCTCACTGGAGACACATACACAAAGAGAGAGCAAAAGTGAGAAATCACTCTCAGGAGAGTTGGCTATGATGCAATCCCTTTTCCTCTATTCTCTTCTTGGATTTTTGGGCATGTACACTCACCCTCTTAGCATGAGTTTCAAGCCACTGGGTTCAGGACTTGAACCACAGTCAACTATGTGGGAATCCAGCACTTTTATTATTATTATTATTTACATTTAATCACATATATCTTTACAGTGTATGACATTTCTTTTTCTAGCACAAATACCATGCTTATCAGTCCAAAGATATCACTATAGACATTATCATCAGCAAATAGCTTCTCATTTTTTAAAATCAGTTAAATGTACTTTTACTTTTTTATTTCCCCTTTCTTCTTCCTCTCTCCCATACTAAGCTTTATTTTTTTTTACATTTTATTGATTCACAAAAGGACTTAATTGAACTAAAAAATATGGACAAAGCTTAAATGTAGTAACAAGTGCCCTGTAATATTCTTCTGAAACACCTTCTTTTCTCTCTCCATTCACCCATCACCTTAACTACTATGCCACCTGCTGGACCCCTATCATAACATTAAAAATATTTTCTCCTGAATGATAAGAACTATAATATCCTTTTTTCTATTTTCTGTGCTACTCTATGATTTTCTTATTCTTTATAAATAAATATGTATTTTCTTATTAAACATGTAATTTTTAAAAATCTATTAGACTCTTCATTATAAAAAAGAAATTCATTTTAAAGTTGAATTTAAACACTCAGATAAAAATGAGAGAAACTCATCTCTGAAACTCTAAACCCCAGATTATCACTGTGAATTCCAACAATCCCATCTGTGGAAGAACAAGAAAATGGGAATAGAGCTAACACACCTAGTATAATAGGGAAATTCAACAAGCAGCTTCAGGGGAAAAAAGTTGACCACCTACCTCACTTCCAACTCAAGATGGCAAGAATGCTACATTATCTTCATAATGAGTATTCCAGAAGGCTAAAAATTTACTAAAGGTATAGAAAAATCTCTTCGATAAATTACTATCTGAAAACTTTCCAAATCTAGAGAAATCTATAGACATCCAGACAAAGATGATATTTATCAAAGACAAAGATGATATTCTCTTTAAAAAAAAATAAAAAACAAACAAAAACCTCTTTAGAGACCAGAAAATGGCTTAATGGCTACATCACTGGACTCCCATGTAGTCGACTGTGGTTTGAGTCCCAGACCCAGTTGCTTAAACTCATGCTGGGCATGTGTGTGTGCATGCCCAAGATCCTGAGAGGAGAATGGAGGAGAAGGGATTGTGGTATGGCCAACGCACCCCCCCCCCCAAGGGGGATTTCTCATTTTCTGTCTCTCTCTTTCTGGCAAGTGCATGCACCCTATAGTGAAACCCTCTCAAAACAAAACAAAACAAACACCTCTTTAACAGTTTCTTGGGGTTTTTTTTTGTTGTTTTGGTTTGGTTTGGTTTTTCTTTAATCACAGGGAATCTTAACAACATACAATATGTTTTTTTTCCAAAGCATATATGTATTGTATATTGATCAAGTCAAAGATATTGCCATATACATCATTCTTAACAGAAGGACTTCTATTGTGTCTGTTAAATGTTTTAAAACAATGATAATATTCTAAAAATGGCAAGAGAGAAAGGCCAAGCTATTTACAAAGCTTACCCATTCAAACTAACCTCACACCTCTCAAATGAAACAACAAAGTCAAGGAAAGAAATTTAAGACGTATTTAGAATTCTTTTTTTTCCCCCACCCACACCCAGTTGCTTGACATCTGAAACAGTCGTTATTACAGCTTCATGTTTTTTTAAAGAATTATTTAACTTTATTATTATTATTATTATTTTCCATTTGAGCAGAAAGAGAAAGAGGGAAAGTAAGAAAGAAAGCCACCAGATCTGGGACTTGAACCATGGTTGGACATGTGGGAGTCCAGCGCTTTCAACAACAACACCACCTTGTGTTTTTTTTTTTTGTTTTTGTAGAGGTTTTTCACTATAGGGCGCATGCACTAGCCAGACAGACAGAAAGAGACATAGAGACAGAAAGGGAGAAATCACCCCCCAGGGGGGATGGTCATGCCACAATCCCTTCTCCTCCATTCTCCTCTCGGGATCTTGGGCATGCACGCACACGTGCCTGGCATGAGTTTCAAGCCACCGGGTCTGGGACGTGAACCGCGGTCGATCGACTACGTGGGAGTCCAGCGACATAGCCATTATGCTAACTGCTGGTTCCCATAGAATTCTTAAGGAAAAAAAAATCAGCAAAAAATACTACATTCAGCATGATTACCCTTCAAATGGGAAGGAGAAATAAAATATTGTCCAGATAAACAAAATCTGAAAGAATTTATCAATACTAGAGCAGCTCTACAAGAAGCATTTAAATGAATACAATATTAGGAAAATGAAAGGGAAACAAATAGAAATAAGGGAACGCAAAACAACTAAGAAAATGATTAACAAAATGACAAGGATAAGACTGCAAATATCAATAATAATGTTGAATAACAATGCAATTAATTCTCTAGTTAAATGACACAGATGGCCTAAATGGAATGATAAACAGAACCCTTTTATACACTGCTTACAAGAACTACAACTCACTTATAAAGACTTACATAAACTAAAGTGAAGGGCTGGAAAAAGTCATTTCTATACACACACAAACCAAAAAAGGCAGGTAAATACTATAAAAGGAGACAAAAAAGGACACTATATACTACTAAAAGGATTTATTCACTAAGAATATATAGTAATGACATATATGTATGTACCCAACACTGGGGTACCCAAGTATTTAAAAGAAGGACTGCTACATCTAAATGGAGAGGTAGATTACAACACATTAATTGCTGGAGATTTCAACACCCCACCATTATCATTGGACAGATCACCTAGACAAAACATAGAGATTCAGGAACTAAAATATATCATAAGCCACACAGACCTGATAGACACCTATAGAACATTTCACTCAATAACTACAAAATGTACATTTTTCTCATTCCCACATGAAACATATTTGAAGATCAACAACACGATAGGGCACAGAACAAGCCTTAACACATTTAGAAGCATAGAATTATATCCAGAAACTTTTCCTACCACAATAGAATTAAACTCAAAATCAGCTACAGATAGACTGTCCCAAAATAAGAAAAAAAGAGGAAAGTAAACAATATACTCTTGAATAGCTACTGAAGAAAATAAGACTAAGATTTAAAAGACTTATAGAAACCAATGATAATGAGCACACATCTCTCCATAATTGTTGACACAATAAAAGCAGTCATAAGAGGAATGTTTATAGCAATTAGTGTGCCCAGGAAAAAAGTGAGAAAGATGCTCAATATCTAATGATACATGTCAAGGAACTAGAAAAGAAACAACCAAAAAATAAAGTACTAGAAGAAAAGAAATAATAAAAATTAGAGTAAAATAAATCAAATAAAAATAAATAAATAAATCAAGGGAACCAGCAGTTAGCGTAATGGCTATGTCGCTGGACTCCCACGTAGTCGACCGCGGTTCATGTCCCGGACCCGGTGGCTTAAAAACTCACGCCGGGCGCGTGTGCGTGCGTGCCCAAGATCCCGAGAGGAGAATGGAGGGGAAGGGATTGCGGTGTGACCATCCCCCCTGGTGATTTCTCGCTTTCTGTCTCTATGTCTCTCTCTGTCTGTCTGGCGAATGCACACGCCCTACAGTGAAAATCTAAATAAATAAATAAATAAATAAATAAAAGAACTATATCAAAAGTAAATAAATGGATCAAACATCTAAATGAAAACTTCAAAGTATAAAACTACTGGAAAACACAGGAGAAACAATTGAAGACATTGGAATAGGTGGAAATTTTTAAAATAAGACCCCTAAAGCACAGACAATAATTCCTAAATAGACAAATGGGATTGTATCAAATATAAAAACTTCTGTTCAGCAAAACAATAGTAAGAGTGAAGAGACAACTTACAAAATGGGAGAAAATATTTTTGAACTACGTATTATATAGTTCAAAATAGCCAGAATATATTGGCTACTCAAACAGTTCATTCACAGGAAAATGAAGAGTACAGTTAAAAAGTGGAAAAATTTATCATGGTGCAGGGACCAGCAGCAGTGTGTGAGATGAACTGAGGCAGAGGGACCAGCTCAGAACTCTCATTGCCTTCTACTCACCAAGTAGTATTTTGAGATTTCAGTGTGCTAAACCGCACCATGTGCTATGTGCACCATGAGACTCCTATTTCATCCTCCAGTTGAATCTCTCCAGCTCACACCTCAGATACACCTGATCCTGAGCGACTGGGAAAGGAACCAAAACCTAAAGTTGGATCCTACACCCTCCCCTGATTGTTAAAACAAGGCCCTCTCCCAAGAACATGCCTGAAAAGTAGAGCTCTTCTTCCTCCTGGACACTATAGAATCAATTCCAAAAGAGTAGGAAGAAGTATACAATTCACTAGATGACTAGAAACCAGCATGTGACATGAAAATTATGGGAAAACAAGGAAATCTCTGTCTCAAAGAACAATAAATAGCACAAAATAATTTGAAGAAATGTCCAAAAAGGATTTCAGAATATCCGTAGTGACGAAGATGAGGAAGTCCTTCCATAACTTGAAAGAGGAAATAGACACCATAAAAAATAATCACACAGAACTTTTAGAGATGCAGATTGTAATACAGAATATCAAGACCTCCCTTAAAAATATTACAAACCAATTTGACAGCACAAAAGATAGAATCTCTGATCTGGGAAGCAAAACCTCTGACTTAGATAAAACCACAAAAAATAATTAAAAAAACTTAAAAATACGAGGAAAACATATGGGAATTACTAGACACCAGGTAATGCCTAAGTATGTGAAAAAATAAGTATTCCAGAAGGTGAAAAATCAGACAAGGGCATACAAGCTCTATTTATGCAATACTTGCGAAAAACTTTTTATATGAGAGAAATATTCATTCAAATCCCAAAAATACAAAGGATCCCAAATAAATCAAATAAGACCTTTTCCACAGCACATTATGGTCACATTGGTCAAAATCAAAGACAAAGACAAGATTTTTAAAAATGGCAAGAAAGAAGCATCAAGTTAATTACAAAGGTTATCTTACTAGGCTAACATCAGATCTCTCAATTGAAGCAAAGTAGGCAAAAAGTATGGAAAAACAAGAAAAACAATTTAAATTAAGAATATTATACCCAACAAGATTATCCCTCAAATAGGAAGAATAAAATCATGCTCAGATGAACAAAAACTGAAAAGAATTCACCAACAGTATATTAGCTCTTCAAGAAGTACTGAAAGGAATACTGCATCAGGAAAATTAAAAGAGACAAGCAGAAACAAGAGAACAAAAAACAGCCAAGAAAATGGCTAACAAGGGACCAGCAGTTAGCGTAATGGCTATGTTGCTGGACTCCCATGTAGTCGACCGCTGGTCGTGTCCCGGACCCAGTGGGTAAAACTCACACCGGGTGCTTATGCGTGAGTGCCCAAGATCCCGAGAGGAGAATGGAGGAGAAGGGATTGTGGCGTGGTCATCCTTCCTGGGGGGTGATTTCTCGCTTTCTGTCTCTCTGTCTCTGTCTGTCTGTCTGGTGAGTGCACACGCCATTTAGAAAAAAAAAAAAACCTCTCAAAAAAAAATGGTTAACAAAATAGTACCGATACATCTGCAAATATCAATAATAGCATTGAATGTTGATAAATTAAATTCTCTAATTTAAAGACACAGATTGGCTGAATGGATGAAAGAACAACAAAACAACAACAACAAACAACAAAAGGAACCCTTTACATGCTGCCTACAAGAAAGACATCTGATGGATAAATACATATATAGACTACAAGTGAAGGGCTGGAAAAGGATATTCTGTGGAAATGGAAATCAAAAGAAGACTAGAGTCATGATATTGATATCAGACAAAATATATTTTAAGACAAAATCTGTAAGAGAAATCAGAGAACTCTCTATAGTACTAAAAGGGCTAATTTACCATGAAGATATGAAACTTATATGTATAACACCCAACACTGGAGCATTGAAATTCCTGAAAGAAAGACTGGTAGATCTAAAGGAAGAGATAGAGTGTAACACAATTAATGCTGGGGATCTCAACAGCCCAGTGCCTCTTTTGGACAGGTCACCTTGATTTTAAAAAATAAGCAAAGAGATACAGAATTTAAACAATACCATAAACTGAATAGAATTGACAGACATCTGTAGAATTTTTCACCCAACAATTACAAAATATACATTTTTTTCATTCCCACATGGAACATTTTTAAAGAGTGGCCACATAATAGGATAAAAAACAAGCCTTTACAGATTCAAAGGCATAGAAACTACATGCAGCATCTTCTCTGGCCACAATAGAATTAAGCTAAAACTGAACAGCAGACAAAAATCTCAAAAAATATACAAACACAGGGAACCAGCAGTTAGCGTAATGGCTATGTCGCTGGACTCCCACGTAGTCGACCACGGTTCGCGGTCTGGACCCGGTGGCTTAAAACTCATGCCGGGCGCGTGTGTGTGCATGTGCCCAAGATCCGGAGAGGAGAATGGAGGAGAAGGGATTGCGGCATGACCATCCCCCCTGGGGGGTGATTTTTCGCTTTCTGTCTCTGTTTCTCTCTGTCTGGAGAGCGCACGCGCCCTATAGCGAAAAATCTCTCCAAAAAAAAAAAGTATATACAAACACATTAAAATTTAACAATCTACTCCTGAATCATTTCGTGACCACTGAAAAATTAAGTCAGAAATAAAAAAAAAAATCATTGAAGTCAATTATAAGCACCACACAAGCTTTCATAACCTATGGGACACAGCAAAATCAGTCATAAGGGGGGAGTTTATAACAAGAAGTGCTCACACACACAAAAAAAGTGGTAAACAGATAATCTAACAACACATCTCAGGGAACTGGAAAAATAACAACAGAAACTCCAAAATATAGCAGGAGAAAAGAATTAAGATCTGAGTAGAAATAAATGAATTAGAGAATAAACTAACCAGACAAAAATTAATTGAAAACAAACACCAATTCTTTGAGATGATAAACAAAATTGACACACTGTTAGCTAGGCTAAGTAAAAAGAACAGAGAAAGAGGACCAGCAGATGGTCTAATGGTTACATAGTTGAACTTCCACATAGTCAATGGCAGTTTGAGTCTCAGACCTGTTGCCTTGAATTTCACACCAGGTGCAGGTGTGTGTGTGCCCAAAAATTCCAACAGGAGAATGGAGGAGAAGGGATTGTGGTCATCTCAGTGTTGTCATCTCCCCTATGGGGTAATATTTTGCTTTCTGTCTCTCTCTGTCTTTCTGGAGGCACACATGCCCTATAACAAAAATCTCCCTTAAAAAAAAGAAAGAACAGAGAAAGGAACCAGATTCATTAATCAGCAGTATAGCAGGCAATATTACAACAGACGTAGTAGAAATCCAAAAGATTATCACAGAATACTATGAGTGACTATACACCAACAAACAAGAAAACCTGGATAAGATGGACAAAACTCTGGGCACAAATTTTGGGCACAAATAATCTACCCAGATTGACTCAGGAAGACTTAGAAAGCTTGAATAAATCAATAATGGGCAATGAGATTGAATCAGTAATTAATTGCTTCCCAACAAAGAAAATTCAGATCCCTTTGGTTTCACTTCTGAATTCTACAAAACTTTCAAAGAAAAAATAACCTCATTCTACTCGAACGATTTCTGAAGATCCAAAAGGGAGAAAATTTTCCTAATTCATTTTACAAAGTATCTATCATCATGATCCTTGAAACAGACATAACAAAAACACAAAATGACAGACCAATATCTCTGATAAGCAGAGATTCAAAAATTCTCAACTAGCAAATGTCAACTAGGTACTAGCAAATCATATCCAATGACACATCAAAATGATTATATATCATGACGAGACAGGCTTTACCGTAGGGATGCAAGGGTGGTTCAATATGAAAAAACCATGAATGTAATACATCATATTAACAGAAGGAAAGATGAAAATCATATGATCATATCAATTGATGCAGAAAAAGCATTTGATAAAATACAATATACCTTCATGATTAAGACTCTCAGTAAAATTGTCATAGAAGGGATATTTCTCAACACAACAAAAGCCAAATATAAAAAAAATTTAGTTCACACAATACTAAATGAAGAAAATGGAAAGTTTTTCCACTAAAAACTAGAATAAAATGAGGCTGCCCATTCTGTCCAATCTTTTTCAATATAGTACTGGAAATCCAAGCTAAGGCAATCAGACAAGAGAATAAAATAAAAGGCACCAAAATTGCAAAAGAAAAGTGAAATTATCACTATTTACAGATGACAGGATTCTATACATAGAAAGCGTAGAAGAATCTAAAATACAAACAAAAACAAAAAAAATTGATAAAAGAATTCAGTAAAGTAGCATGAATCAAAATCAACATACATTGAAAATTTTTATGGACACCAGGGACAAAGAGGAAGGAGAGTGGGAAAGGGAAGAGTATAAGAAGGGAAATTTGGGGAAAAAATAGAGGTAACACATATGTGGGACACAGATATGGTTTATTACCTGTTGATGATGATGTGTGCAATATTCTAAACTGGGCTGGACTGAGGTGTATATCATGCTAGGTAAAGTCTCTTTATAATCTAAATGGTGTATAGCAATAGAATGTGTGAATAATAATAATAAAATAAATTTTTAAAATAAACATAAAAATCTATTGTATTTATATATACCAACAACGAGTAGACTGAGGTAGAAGCAAAGAAAGCTATCCCATTTACAATAGCCACAAAAAGTATAATACACCTAGGGATATATATATCAAAGAAGTCAAACATCTTCACAAAGAAAACTATGAGAAACTAAAAAAAGAAATTGAAAATGACACAAAAGCTGGAAAGACATCCATTCCTTCATTAGAAAAATGAATATAACGAAAATTTCAATTTTACCCTCATTAAGCTACAAATTTAATGCAATCCCAATCAAATTACCAGACATATTCATCATATATATTTTTTAAATTCTTAAAATTTGTCTGAAATCATAAACAATCCTGTATCACCAAAGCAATATCATGCAAAAAGTATAAAGTAGGGACATAAAATGCTTCTCTTTCATAGTCTGACTTGTTTCACTTAGCATTAACTCTTCCATATTTGTCCACTGTAAATAATAATAATAATAAAGAAAAAGAATATATAAAACAAACAAAAAAAATTTAGGAGGCAACTTACTTTCTGACCCTAAAGTACACAACAAAGCTGTGACAATCAAAACATCATGGTATTAGCATAAAAACAGACATGTGGACCAATGGAACAGAATAGAGAACCTATAAATAAACCCCAACACATACAGCCAAGTGATTTTTGACAAGAGCACCAGACAATCCAGTGAGGAAAAGAAAATATTTTTAGCAAATGGTACTGGAAAAACTGGATATCCACCTGCAGAAAAATGAAACTAGATCCCTATCTCTCACCATTACCAGAAATCAACTCAAAATGGATCAAAGATCTACACTCAAGACCTCAAACTCTAAAACTACTGATGGAAAACACAGGGGAAATTCTTATAAACATCAGAGTAAACAAACATTTCTTAAATAAGATACTCAAAGCACAGGCAATAGACAATGCCCAAAATAGACAATTGGGATTACATCAGGTTAAAAAGCTTCTGCATAGCAAAAGAAATAATAATTAGAATTAAAAACAACCCTTGAAATGAAAGAATATATTTGCAAACTCTCCCTCAGATAAATGACTAATACCCAAAATATACAGAGAATTCAAGCAGCTCAACCCAAAAAATTAATCAATTCAATTAAAAGATGGATAAATGAGCTGAGCAGGCAACTCTCCGAAGACATACCAACTGCTAAAAAGCATATGAAAAAATGTTCAGCATCATTTATCATAAGGTAGATGTAAATCAAAACTGCAATGAGATATCACGTAACCCTTATAAGAATGGCTAATATTAAAAAATAAGGAATGATAAATGTTGGCAAGGCTACAGTGAAAAGAGAACTCTCTTACAATGTTGGTGGGAATGTAAATAAATTAGTGCAGTCACTATGGAGAACAATATGTAGGTTCCTCAAATACTTATAAATATAACTACCATGTGATCCAGCAATTCCACTCCTGAGTGTCTACCCAAAGGATAGGATGCACTCAGTCAAAAACTATTTTCATATTCATGTTTATTGCAGCATTATTCAAAATTGCTAAGACATGTAATCAACTCACATGTCCAAGAACAGATGAACAGATTGAAAGAGTGGGGCACATATGCACTGCAGATTATTACTCAATCATAAAAATCAATGAGACCCAAGCATCTGATAGACAGCTGACAGATGTGGAAGATTTACTGCTAAGCTAAGCAAGTCAGACTATGGAAGAGAAGCATTGTCTGTTCCCACTTAATATATAAAAAATGTCTGCACTCCACGGCAGAAACTGAAATATTGGAAGGCGTAAAAGCATAACAACCGTGGATACCAGAGACAGTATCAGAGGAGGGTGGGTCATGGGGAGGGACAGAGGGAATCAAAGAAAAAAAGAAAAATACCTTTAATGAGCAAAAAAATATTAGGAAAATAATCTGTTGAAGACAATGTGTAGGTTAATTTCTTTGACTGGAGTAATATACAGGGTATTCATGCTGGGACAATTCATTTTCAATGTTATAAAGATATACATTAATTGAACGTAAAAAAATAAGAAAAAAGAAAAGAAAAACTTGGAAAATGAGTTGAACAGACTTTCAAAGGAGACATATAAATGACAAAAAGCATATGAATAAATGTTTATCATCTCTTAAAATAAAAATTCAAATCAAAATCACAATTACATACCACATAACCTCAAAATTGGTATAATTTTTAAAAAGTGAGAAGTGCTGGTGCAGTTGTGGTGAAAAGGGAACCCTTCAAAAATGTTGGTGGGAATCAGAACAGACACTATGGAAAGCAATGTGGAGGTTTCTCAAAAACCTATGAATAGAATTATGATATGGTTTAGTAATTCCACTCTTTGGTATCTACTGAAAAGATTAAAAAACACTCAGAAAGATCCTTGCACACCAATACTTATTGCAGCATTATCCATATATGCCAAGACATGAAATTAACTCAAATACCCAAGAAGAGATGACTGAACTGAAAAATGTGGCATATATACACTATGGAAAATTACTTAGCCATAAAGAACAATGAGACCCTATCATTTGATACGCAGTGAATGAATATACATTTAATGCTAAAGGAAGAAAGCCAGGAAATGAAAGGCAAACATTACATATTGCCACTCAATCTATACTGAATATCTGCACTCTATGGCATAAATGGAAAAATTTGCAAATGTAATAGTAGAGAGGGTAAGCGTAGACACCAAAGACTATATAAGAGGGGATGTAGGGATGGAAGGGAGTGGCTCAAGAAAAAAAAAAAAATTAACAGACACAAAACATCAAGTTCTCTGTTGAAAATGATGTGTGTGTGTGTGTGTGTGTGTGTGCGCGCGCGAGTTTATATGTATATCACTATATACACATACACAGAAATATGTTTGATATAATTGCCATGAACTGCATGCATACTTTGGAATATCATATTGTACATTATAAAGAAGTGCAACAATTAAATGTAAATAAGAAATCATAAGATAAATAAGAAAACAAACAAAACAGAAAAACTTTCCAGTGAACAAAAAGTGGAGAGTTTCACTTGTGTAAAGTCTCTCAGTGAATGAACTCAGATTCATCCTGATAACAAAGCCTTATAAGGTATCGTTGGCATCATGGTTCCCTCCATCAGAGCAAAAATGTCCCATTCACATTCCTGGGGTTTAGCACCACCACTGCCCTTCTGTAGAATTTTATTTCAGCAGCTCTAAGTCACATGAATGCAATTCTAATGTGCCCAGTATTTGCATATAGAGGGTTGCTAAATACAGAAAACATCAGCTATCTGGAGACCAACATAGATGCATGTGTAATTAGAGAAGAGGAATGTTTAGAGACCATTCTTCTGGGAAATTGGTTGCCATTGAACCAGAACCCAAACAAGTTTTAGGAGTGGTATTATGGGTTAAATCAGAGAATCTGAAATGAGAGAGCAACCCTTTCCTCTCTGCCCCCTTCAAATCTTCCTGTGTCACAGCTCTTATGTTAGACTTTTGTGCTAACACAAACAGCACAACATCCCAGAGAACAAAGCTGGCTCCAGGGGCTTAGTTAGTTCAGCATAGGGAGTTCTTTTTCATGAACACAGTTTCCCTGTGGTGGCAGTCTCAAAAGGAGATGGACCATCTATTGTGGGGAATACTCACAGATCAAGGTGAATCAGAGAGAAAAGAGATGGAGAATTAGAGATTGACTTTGCCAGTTATGTTCAGTTATGAGAACCTGTGATTCTAGGCATCAGTCACAAAGGCCCCACAAGTCAGTGGGGCAAATTCAAAATAAATGTCAAAACCAGTGGGGCTGACCTCATCGCCTAGTAGTTAGGGGAGCTGTATTTCATATGGCTGATCATGCAGTTTGGATCCCAGTCCCAACAACTTGAAAAACAAACTGGGGATGGTTATTTTGAGTATACATGCTCAAAATCCCAACAGGATGGAGAAATGGAAAAGGTATTAGGTATGACTATGCCCCATTGGGGAGTGCTTTCTCTCTCTCCTTCTCTATCTCTTTCTCTTCTGGCAAGCACACACACTCTCTGGCAAATGAAAATGTCAAAACTACTTCCTGGAAAGTGAGTTATAGATTTCCCTTATGCTCTCAGTCTACCCTTCATCCCTGCTTCCCTTTCCAGATGGTATAGTTAACACTGTTCCTCCTTTTCTTTCCTTGGATATGAGAGAGACAACTTTCTTCCTCCCACTGCCCAAGTGAGACTCTGCTAGTATCAGCCCAGAGTTACCAGGGAGTGGGCTCTAGGCCTTTGTCTAACCCCTGAAACCTGCTTCTGATCTATAAGTAGATGACCTGACCTCTGCAGATGTGGAGTTTCGTAGTACTGATACATATAGCCATGGAAGCTACAGAAGCCAACTCCATTCTCAGGGAGTAGAATAAGGGTTCCTGTAATCCCAGTCAGAGGACAATCTCTATGAGTACCCACTGAGATGTGATATGGTAGCATCTCCCATCTACAGCTATTAACCCTTAAGTGTAATGGTAAACGGGATAAATGAGTCAGGCAAAGAGAGATCACAATGTGGATTTCAAAGGCCTTTGCTTAGATTTCCAGAACACTGTGAAGAAATATGAATCTCTATTATTAGATTATTAGATCATATTATTATGAATCAAATGTGGATGCTGATAAGTCATGCTACAATTTATTTCAATCAGCTTTTCCCTTTTAATGCCAAGGGTTATATTCAGAACACTGCCAAGTTTGTAACATTCTAGTCTTTATAAATGTCAGTGTTTCAGGGCACTATACTTACAGCACTAGTTCTGTCCTGATGACACAAACTCACTCCAGCATTTCTCTCTACCTCAGGCCTATGGACTGTATGACCACTGTGAGTTTATCTTTGATTCTCAGCTCTACCTCTAGAGAGGATGGAAATATGTATCCTTTTACACTGTTAGTTTTAGGTACTAATGTCAATTGCAGTGCAGAAATTTGCAAGCTCTGCTTTGGGAGATCAAAGTGAAGAGTACAGAGGTCTGAGTTGAGGATAGAGATGCAGAAGAAAAAGCATCTTGTTATTCACTGTTTTTGGAATTTCACAGGCCTCTCTTGTCTAAGACTATAAAGTGAGAAGGCATTAATTTAGGCATCTCTGTGCTAAAGGTTATTAATCTGTTTCTGTCTCTTGCATTTTGCACTCAATTCTTCCTGAGTCATTTTCCCTGCACTACCTTCCATGTGCTGTAAAACAAACTCCCAAGGCTAATAGGCTCCACATACTCACTTTGCCCACATTCACTATTCTTGCTACTCAGGCGCCTGGTAGAAACAACATTCTACTGGGGCAGCTCATACACATAAGACCTCTTTATGGCTCAGTATCTCAGGGTTTAATTGTATTTGCATAGGTTGCTTATGGCTAGATGAAGCAGAACCAGACACATTCAGAATCTGCACCTCATATCTACATAATCAAAGACAACTCACACCTACTCCCATAACCAGTCCAGAACTCTCCTTGCTTCAGCATCCAGGCTCAACTTCTAATCTTTTTGGATGAAGAACCTCCTCCCAAAGTGAGAACTAGCTCAACATCTACTTTTCTTGGGGAAAACCCCAATTCTTCTCATTAGCGTCCACAGTTTGGGTAATGCGTTCTTCTCCATAGTAAGCAAGTTACTACTTTTTTGTCTCATTCCTTCTCTTTTCAATCATTCCAAATGCTTCTGATTTTTCCCATTAAACTGCTAGAGTACAATGGGACCAAAATCAACTAGAGAACATACTAGTAATAATAACAATAATACATATTTATTCATCTGTGACTTACTATGTCACAGATGCTGTCATATCTTCTAACTTATGGAAGTAACATAATAAAGACTGGAGGTGGGGAAGGGCAGTCATGAAAGGAGTCTATGAAATATGAGAGGCTCACATTTCACAACCATGTTCTTTTTGGGTCTAAGAGAGAAATAACTAGAACTAATGGGCACATGAAAGAACTTTCAGGAAATAAGAGTTGTTCTTGAGGAGGTACTTAGTTTCCTGGGAAGGGCCCATAGCCTAGTGATTAAGGCAACCAGCTCTCACATGGCTAACCATGGTTCTAAACTTGGCCCCAAAGTCTTGAAATTCACACCAGATTTGTGTGTGTGTGCCCCAAATCCTGACAGAAGGGAGAAGGAGTAAAAGAGATTATGGAGTGCCTATATCCCATTGAGGGGTGTATCCCTTCTTCTTTGGTCTCTCTGTCTCTGGCAAGTATACATACCCTTTGGCAATTAAAAATAAAGTACCGAGTCATTATTGAAACTCTATGACCTGAGTAAGCTTGCTAAGATGGTCTTGTAACAAAGGTATAACAGACATTGTTGCTGCCTTGTCCAGATAAGCTCAGTACTCAAATTCCATTGTTATTCATTCCACTGCAAGCACCTTGACTAGCTACTTTAGGTCTTTCTGTCCTCCAGGAGAGAAAGCTGGAAAGGCTAAGAGTAAGTGCCCCTAGAAGCACCCTCAGGCTGAACTGAAATAAAATGATTCAAATAACTGGAGGTGGGCTTGACTTTATAATGCTGATAAGATCTGTGTGCTTCTGAGTCCTTTCTTTTTATGCTAAGTACCCTCAACCAATGACGAACAGGAATTGGGAGATAAATACTTCAGTCCTTCCTAACTTTGGTAAATGTCACAATATTGCGAAGAAGTCCATAGCAGAAATGAGCCTCAGGTTTCCTACAGTAGTAACCTGCTTATTAATACAACAGTCATTGGCTTTCCATTCCCTGTCCCAGTCATTTACTGGCACTCCCTGAGATGATCTCCCATGTTGGCCATCTGTATTCAATTCAATTTCTGCTTATGAGGAAATCTTGCCTATGTGAAAAGGTTCAGGTACTAAGTGGAATCTTATCTGGATGATCTTTTCATCCCTACCATTCTGGAATGTTATGATTACATTCAACCCTATAAAAGCACACATTGGATCAATTCAACAATTAACAGATTCTAAACCCTATGTGGAAAAAGATCCAGTATCTGGCATAATCTTAGGAGCATACTAGAACTGACCCTGGTAAGAACAGGGTACAGGTCATAACATTTTTGAAAGGAGGAAGAAAAAGACCACCAGAGCATTGCAAGAGGAACTCTCCAGGAACATACAGAGATAATGAGGAGTGAGGGATGCTGTAAAGAACAAGTTTTGCTTTCTCCTGCATTTGGCCATGACCATTTCTGAATTTTGCTCTTTAGGTGGCTGGGTAAGTGAAACTGAGAATTAATAAAATCACTTTGATTTCTTTAAATAGCCATTATGAAAACTTTCTAGAGTCATTTCCAAATGTACTTTCTCAACTGCATTTTCAAAAATTATCTCCAAGGTCAGAGTGAGCAAATGGCCAATTAGCCAAAGGAGAAAGGATCCAGAAACACACAGATCTTTTCAGCATTTTAAAGACATGCCAAGAACTATAAAAGAATCTTACATTTAACTTGTTGAATATTAAAACTACCACTGCTCAGCTGCACAGAAATTTCTCTTTCTGCAAATTCTTCCCCAAATTTCTTTCTTGAACCATATTATTTCAGTTCAGCCTCAATTACACCATCACAGATCTACTATTCATAAATGTATTACCGTTCTGAAAATGTATTTTTATTCTGTGCTGTGGAATAATGTATAGTGATAAAAAAGAATTAATCAGAACTCCTTCATAGTCAATCAGCAAATAAAACTTAAATATGACTCAAGCTTGGTAGAAACTACAGGTCATACTCAAGTGTATCAATACATTACAGATGTGCACTGTCTTGAATTCAATCTTGTCTAGCTTTTATCTTGACCATATTATCACAGAGAAGTAATAATAAAAGTAAGGTTACTAATATGCACCAGCATATCCCCAGATTGCAGAGAAGGACCAGAAGCAGAGAAGACGCACCATGAAGGAACTATGTAGATGGCGGATATGGGCAGTGAGTCTGCTTTGGAGACTCTGGGACTGGGTCCTAATCCTATAGTTTGTAAATTCTTTAAGCTGGGGTGAGTTTCTTAGTTTCTTGGAGACTCAATAGTTTTATTAATAAAATCAGAATAACTATAACTACTGCCTCACTGGCTGGTTTTGTTAGGATGAAATAAAGCAATGCACTCAAAGTTACACTGGGCCTGGTAACGGTGAGCGCTCTATAAGTGGTTCTTCATTAGAGTCATGCTTCAGTAAGCATTCATAATTAGGGAAAGGGTGGGTACTCACCAGAGGTCCATGGGAATATGAGGGACAGAATAGCCCATAAGGCCACACAATAAGGTGGAGGTTGAGAATAAGGAATCTAAGAAGGCCCCACAGGAAATCCACATCATTTTTCATTTGAGGGAAGTTAAGACTTAAAAGAGAGGCCAGGCAGTGGTGCCATCCCATAGTACTATGTAAGGCTGCCCAACGTGAGAAGGTTCCAGGCTCCTGTCTGGAGGACTCCCTAAGTACACCAGGTGTACATGTACCTATGATACAGGGCTGGTGGGTCTGTGTGGAATGCAGCATCAGGATACTGTTGGAGTTGCTCTCTCACTCTCTCTTTCATGCATGAAATAGATAAGCTTAAAAAAAAAGTTAAAAGAGCAAATCTCAAATTAACAGTCTGTTACTTGTTTATAATATTTCTCTACTAGATTTAAAACTTGCTGCTACAAGCCCTGAAACTTTCTTATCTATAAAATGCTCAGGCAAATAAATTCTTCACCCCAAATTACCATGTATTTTTCTCTTGCTTGTTTTTATTTGTTGTGCAGTGAAAATGGTGTCAAAATTAAATTTATATAGATATGAATATCCATAGATAACAGAAGATAGGTAAGAGATGGAGGTTGATGGTTTTTCAGACTGGGCTACCACTAGAGAGGCTCCATGGCTGGACAGCTACAAATCTTCTGAGCAAGGAAGAGAGAAAGTGGACTAGAGAACAGCCACTGGGAGAAAAGAAACAGGAAAAAAAAATATTATTTCAGATTTCTTCTAATTTATTTTCAAAGTTATTTCAGAGACTATGACTAGAGATTGAAGTTGAGTCTAGGGCTCCTGGATTTCTCAGCCACTCTTTGTTTAAGAAGGTAAAAAGTCTTTCCTAAGACCACACTACTACTTAGTAGTGAAAATGAACAGAGACCAAGGTCCTTTAATAGCCCACAAGGTGCTGCATGACTGGTCCCCACCTCATGCCTCCACTCCTGCTTTTACCCTATATCCTGTAGCCAGCCCCACTGCCATCTTTGCTATTTTCACATTTCAGGTGTCCTGCTGCAGCAGGGTCTTTTTACATGCTTTTCCCTCTGGTTGGAACTCTCTTCTTTCAGATAACCCCATGGCTTACTTCATTCAAGTGTTTGTTTAGATGTCACTCAGTGCCAGAGGTCTTCCTGGTCCACATCCCTCATAACTTTCTATCCGTAATACTTTTTAAATTTTTCTCTTTATCACCTCCCAATTTATTATATGGGCTTATATTTTGTTTCTCCTGCTATAATATAAACACCAAGAGGAAGGAAACTTTACTTCATTCTCTGCTATATTCCTAATGTGTCAATCAGGGCCTGGCATGAATAAAAAATATTTTGGATGTAAAAATATCCAGTTTAGAAGTCTGGTCCTCAAATCTGTCCTGGTAAGTTTTATCATATTTCATTCACAGCCTGAACATTGGTGGAATCACTTATCCAGATACTCAGTGCCAATGAATATAGCCTCAAGATCCATGGGTTGAATGAGCCCTTTCTTCCTTTTTCATCTGGGACACTCGAAGACTTTTATCTACTGATTTGAGCCCAAGAACACTTTACTTCTATGAATATAAATGTGTTGGTCAAATTATTCCTACTTTGGAGAATTTTATTCAAAAAAGTCTTCTAAACAAATTACACAAGTCATTTTCATTCTTTTGTGCTCAATTAATGCTGTCAGGTCTCTGCTCTCTAACCCTCTTTTCTGCTTCCCTCTGCAGAACTTTCTTTCTAAGCCAGATCTCTCCTCATAGACAAAATGGATGCTAATAGAACCATACTTATTTTCCTGCCAACCAAGAACCAACCCCAGGTGAAGATTTCTTTTACCAGTTGTCCTAACAAAAGCTCTGCTAATGTCTCTTGGCTGAGTCCATGATCAGTGTCATGGACTCATCACTGTGCTTATGAGACACTGATTGGGCAGACCTAGAGCGTGAGACTACCCTTACTCTTAGCTGACGTAGACAAAGGATGGCGCCCCAAAATAAATTTAGGGCACAGTTAATAGAAAAAGGAAAGAAAATGCATGTTATATTGGGAAAATATAAACAAACAAAACATATCCTTTTACGGCACATAACTGGAATTGATCTCTTGGGTTTCTTTTCAACTATGGGGGTTTTGCTTCTGTAAAAAGATAATGCAAGCACTAATAGCACCTCTTTTCCCTCTTATACCAAAAAAGAAAGAAGGAAGAAAAATAAAGAGAGAGAGAGAGACAGAGAGGAAGAAAGAAGAAATAAAGAAAATGAAAGTCATTAGCTTTTCAAACTTGCTTAAGCAGACTGTCACAATCTAGTGATCTAGTGGGTGGTCCCGAGTACCTGGGTAGAGGCTGGTGTGCAGGGGCTTAATCCTGGTAACAAAAGGAGAACCTTAGCCTTTCCTGGTGACCAGGTCTAATGTTGAGGTCAAACTGTTTGCCGTTATGGGGAGAGCTCATATCTCACTGGAGACCAGTGACCAGTAAAGGATAAATGAGAAAATAGTATGTTGGATGCCTATCTCCTGGGAGTAATTTCCAAATGTAATTGATGTAATGAGCAAGTAGAACCTATGATGTGTAACCATAAAAGCAACATGATTTATATTTCCCTCTCTTCCTATAGTAGAAACTGAAAGTTTTCCCTCCAGATCCACCCCGCCTTTCCCT
>NW_006208406.1:340688-343911 GCF_000334495.1 Tupaia belangeri chinensis
TTTCCCTACTTTACTCTATGTTTGAAGAGGCAGGGGATGGCAATATTCATGGACCTTATGAACTCATCTATATTGGAAGTACTAAGAGGAAATCAGGAGCATGGACAAGAATGAAGACAAGAAACTTGTTTTCCTCCTTGTCAATTTTCCATGCAGTAGCTACAACCTTATTTAAAACTTCACAGCTCCTGCCACGTGACCGTTTTCAAAAAGTCACTCTCTTGCATCTGGTACTCATGTTTCCTCTCACCTGTCTGGCCTCAGGTAGGCACTGCCCCTGTCTATTGCTAAGGCAGAAGGACATGCCATACTTTGTTGGTTTTTCTTAAACTTAACTACACTTTTATAAAGTTGTTTATCAGGTAGGCACTGCCCCTGACTGTTGCTAGGGCAGAAGGACATGCCATACTTTGCTGGTTTTTCTTAAGCCTAACTATACTTTTATAAAGTCATTTGTTCAATCTTCTTTCACTTATCTAGTTTGAATGTACTAACCATGCCTGCCTGCTGGCCTTAGACGTACACAGCCCATCTATACAGAGTCAGTAAAGGTCCCTTCTGCTTCTTCAGAAGAAAAGTGCACAGTGACTTTTCTGTTAATTCTTCGAGAAACAGCATATGCCCTATAAGTTCCATCCCATAGTTTCCCATCCCATGATCTCTTTAAGATAAAAGCACAGACAACTTTCACAAAGTAAAACTTCTCAGTCCTAAATAATAATCAAAACTGCAAAGTTATTTAGTATTAAATTTCTTATCCTCCCCTAGGGAATAGTTACCAATTGCACTTACAATGGTGGGTCAAAAGAGGAAAGAACTATTCTTTCTCTGTTTTATCATCTAGCATTTGTCCTCTCCCTGCAACTTGTCTCAACTTGCTTACCAAACTGTCAAGCCCTACCTAGTTCAAAGAAGGGAGTGAAAAGACAAAACACGGAAATAGAAAGGTATAATGGGGAGGGAGCAGCAAATGACATGGTGGTTAAGGCATTGAACTTCCACATGGTTGACTGTGGTAGAGACCTGGAACAAGCAGCTTGAAAATCATGCTGGGTATGTGGTGCATGCCAGGAGGAAAATGGAGGAGAAGAAACTGTGGCATGGCCATACCCCCCACCCCCAGGGGTGACTTCTCACTTTCCCTCTTACTGTCTCTCTCTCTCTCTCTAGGAAGGGCACATTCACTATAGCAAAAACCTAAAAAATATAAAAGGAAAAGAAAAAAAGAAAAAAAAAAAGGAAAAGTACAATAGACTCTGTGTCCATGGAGTCCATATCAATGGAGGAACCAACCAACTGCAGATAAAAAATTAAAAATCAAAATGTTGGAAAAATAATTAGTTGCATCTGAACTAAACACGTACAGACTTATTTTTCTTATCAGCATTCCTAAGCAACACAGTATAACAAGTATTTACATGGTAGTAAGTATTATAGGTAATCTAGAAATGCTTTTAAGTACATGGGAGGATGTTCATAGATTACATGGAAATACTATACCATTTTATTATTATTACTTTTTTGCAAGAGGGCACATATACTTTCCAGAGAGAAATGGAGGAGTATGCTCTCTCTGTCCCCTGTGGAGAATTATCATGCCTCAATTCCTTCTACTCTATTTCTCCCTCTAGGGAATTTGAGCATGCACATACAGCATCTGGAATATTTCTCAAGCTGCCAAGTCCAGGACTAAACTGCATGGTTGGCCATATGGGATCTGACTGCCTTAAACACCAGGCTATAGAGCTACCCCAATACTGTACCATTTATATAAGGAACTTGAGCATCTGAGAATTTTTGTATCTGTAGGGGATCCTGGAACCAATTCCTCAAGAATACCAGAGTTGACTATATTTACTTGACTGGTCTCACCCTCATCTATAGGAAACATTCATGTTTTCTTTGCCTCAAGAAATTCTAGAAGTACATATCATACTCATTCTACACTATCTCTTCTCCCATGAAAGCAGATAGCCCACCATCTTTTTTCTCTAGACTTTCCAGTGACTCCTTAAGTACAGGAAACAGATATCAAACTCTCAGGGTGGTCCCATTGAAGTCACCCTCATGAAAAGCAGGAGAGGAGCAGATACTTTCAAAGGGTGGGGAACTCATAGCCACGAAGAATACTAAAGGAAGAATGAAGACAAGGAAGGAGATGAAAAAGCCAACTCTACAGCCCTCACCTTCAGCTGCTTACCTGAAGAGTCACTGTAGTAAGGGAAGCCTTTAGCTAAGTTTAAGAAAGATGCATACAAACCACATTCCTTTTGGATTACATCTATTTTTTTGTCACTCTTATTTGACAAATACAGAACCCAAAATACCAGTATTGAAAGCAATGTTACACGTGTTTTTTCCTCCATGGTCTTCATTTTACTTTAAATTGAGGTTCACAGGGTATCACTTTATAAACGGAGAGCCTCACGCTTCCTGTGCCTCTGCATCATCAGTCAGATTCACTCAAGGAAAAAGATACCATGTGTCATTACACAGAAAGCATCTAACACAGGAATTGGCTAGACAGATATAGGAGTACTAAGAAAGGTCCAGACATGAGCACTGAGGTCACACAAAGATAGCAACTGCAGGAAGCAACTGCCAACTACCCCCTGGCTGGGAACAGAGGGAGGAGAGCCTATAGCCTGGAAGCGGGGCCTACAGAGCTGGAGGTGGAGCCACTGAGGGCTGATGATGAAGCACCAAAGGGATGTGATAAAGCTGGTTCTGAAACTGCAGAAACAAAGCTGGACATGTGAACACAGAAACCAACTTCTGTCACTGAGATGAAGAAGCATTAATTAGCAATGTGAGCACAAGCAGGAAGAAAATACAAAACCCGTTTTCTCTCCCTCACCCAACTCTCTAGACTTCATTCAGCAACAGAGAGACTCATACGGTTTCCAGTGAATGGCTATCATTTTTGTAGTCACAAAGCTGAAAAATCCTAAGTTGAACCATTACCATCAGGGACTGTTTAAAATAAGAATATGTAAGACATAAATAAAAAAGAAGTAAAAAAGATAAATATAAATGGAGGAAGAATGTGACTTGCAGAGTCCAGTTGTAGCATCACAAAGTGGGAGTGTAAAAGAGTAGTTTACAGTGAAGAAACAATAGATCAATAATAATCACAGCATCCGAATGAGGTCAAATTAATACGAATGCCCAAATTTCCCTAACTCATAGCATATACTGTTAAAAGAGCTATTTTCTTCTGTTT
>NW_006208406.1:343942-346409 GCF_000334495.1 Tupaia belangeri chinensis
GTAATAAACACTTCCAACCTCTCAGAAGTTTTCAAAAGAAATTGGCTGAATTCTCTCCACTCTCTCATTAATTTTCTAGGTATTGTTGAGACAAGAACTCATCTGGGCTATATGATGTAGATGCTGATAACAAGATATACCCAGGAAAATGAACAGGTGTCAAACTGTTACCATCAATGAACACAGAGTAGCTCATTTATAATTATTGGAGACCAGACCAGAACATCCCTCTAGGGACCCCTTGTCCTCCCTGTCTAGCAACTCATACAAATTGGTGGCTGGGCATGAAATGAGATAACCAATTCATCAATTTCAAAGATATAATTAAGCTTTGAATCCAAGTTTGGTCTCAACTAGGATTTCTATTAGTCTGTATTGAAATAAGTTTTTAGTCCAGATCTTTAAGCTCCAAATGCTAGAAATCAAACTCAGCCTTAGCCAGCAAAATGAAACTGATCAAACTGGATTGTGGTGCTCTGATGACACAATTAGAATTCGCTTTCTGCCTGGCCGCTCCTTAAGGTACTTGCACGTTTAGCATACTCACATTATGGTAGCAAAAGGTCACAAGCAGTTTCAGGCTTAAATGTCTACCAGTTCAGCAACTGAAAAGAACTGCACCAACAAAAGTTCCAGCAAAAATCCCAGGACTGAATATAATTGGAACAATCACAGTTACATGGCTATCCCTGAATCAATAACCTCTGTAACCAAGTGGCTAGAACAGGCTAATCGACCAGTCCTGGGTCATGCTCCCACCTCAAGAGTCAGGGAAGAGATCAACCAGACTGAACCATAGAATAAAGCAGGGGCCAGGGGCAGATTATGCAAAGAAAAATTGAAGAACTATTTCCAATTGAAGGGAGAATAAATAAATGTGAGGCATTTAAACCCATTAAAGATGGGTTGAGCAAAACAACAGCTGCACCTCTCAAACCATTTATATTGATCTTTTTATTTATGTCTTATATTTATGTTAAATAGTCCTTGATTACAATATTTTTTTGAGAGGTTTTTGCTATAGGGCACATGCGCTCACCAGACAGACAGAGAGAAACAGAGAGACAGAAAGTGAGAAATCACACCCCAGGGGGTATGGCCACACTGCAATCCCTTTTCCTCCATTCTCCTCTTGGGATCTTGGGCATGCACGCACATGTGCCCAGAGTGAGTTTTAAGCCACCAGGTCCAGGACGCGAACTGCGGTTGACTACGTGGGAGTCCAGTGATATAGCCATTATGCCAACTGCTGGTCCCCATAATATTTTGATTTAGGATTTTTCAACTTTGTGATGGTGCAAAACAACAGGCATTCAATAAAAATCATCTTTTAAGCATTCATATCACCATTCTGTTTTTCACTTTCAGTACAGTATTCAATAAATTACATAATACATTTAGTACTAAAAACTTTGAGTCAGATGATGTTGCCTAATTGTAGGCTAATATTACTATTACCAGCATGTTTCAGGTAGGCTAGGTTCAACTATGTCATTCAATAGGTTTGGTATACTAAATGAATTTTCTTTTTCTTTTCTTTTCTTTTTAGAGAAATCTTTGAGATCCATAGGGCATGTGTGCTTGTCAGAGAGAGAGTGACAGAAAGCAAAAAATCACCTGCCAGGGAGAATGGACATGCCACAATCCTTTCTCCTTCATCCTCATTTCTGGATTTGGGGCATGCACATCCATGTACCTTGCATGGCTTTTAAGCTTCTGGGTCTGGGAGTTGAACCACAGTCAGCCATGTATGAGTCCAGCGGTGTAACCATTATGCCATCTGCTGGTTCCTGCAGCTTATAATGGGTTTATAAGGGCATAATCTCATTGTAAATGATCTGTATTAATTTCTTATATAAGTTATATGTTATACTATATTTTATAACAGCATAATAATTAGCAATCTTATCAATATTACATCTTATCAATATTGTAATATACAATATTATGTATTATAACATGTAAACTTCTTTGTACTCTCCAAACCACTTGACACAAATCTAGCATGTAGTAGATACAGAATAAATGCCACTCTGTTCTATGATCATTGCCCAATAAGAAGTCAAAGCTCTTTAGTAATTACAAAAATACATCAAGAAATAGACCAATCTCTGAATGGAAAATAGATAGGCAACTCAATTCTGAGAAAGCCTAGATGCAGAAAAGTTTTGCAAATTAAGTATGTAGCCACAAAGTGTTTCACCAAAACCAGAGTATGAGACGAGAGTTAGGAATGAATCCTTCATTTAAAAGGTGCCTGAAGTGGGACCAGCAATTAGCATAATGGCTATGTCGCTGAACTCCCATGTGGTCGACCCCAGTTCAAGTCCTGGACCTGGTGTCTTAAACTCATGCCAGGCGCATGTGTGTGCATGCCCACGATCCCAAGAGGAGAATGGAGGAGAAGGGTTTGTGGAGTGGCCATTCCCCCAGGAGGGTGATTTCTCACTTTCTGTCTCTCTGGCGA
>NW_006208406.1:346440-362998 GCF_000334495.1 Tupaia belangeri chinensis
GGCGAGCGCGGGCCCTTTTAACAAAAAAAAAAAAAAAAAAAAAAAAAAAAAAAAAAAAAGGTGATCTCAGGAAGCAGGAGTGTGGGAGTCAGGAAAACAAGGCAAAGAAGGAAAAACCAAAAAAAGAAGACATCGTTGAAGTCACAATTGTGAGTGAAAGGGATTCAATTATCCTGGAACCTCCCTTCTGCTGGGATCCCTGAGAAGCATAAAGAATGCCTCCTATTACCTTAGTAAAGGAAGCAGGGGTTCTTTGCCTGCTATCCTTCAGGGTTGAGAACTTCTCCTCAAGGCAATAATTCCAAAACCTCATTTTTTGAAAGTGAGCTGTAACATTAGAGAGTCCTGGGTCAGGTTCTCTTCTCATAAGTGGCCTGAGGTGATCTTTGAAAATGGTTACCTATTCAATTGATCCAGAGAACCCCATAAAGTCATGCAAATCAAGAGGTTCAAATCTTCATGTTCATTTTAAGAACACCCATGAAACACCCAAGAAACTGCCCAGGCCATCAAGAGTATGCATATACCACCAAGTATCTGAAGAATGTCACTGTACAGAAGTAATATGTGCCATTACATAGTGACAATGGTGGAGATGGTAGATATGCCAGACCAAACAGTGGGGCTGGACACAAGGTTGGTGGTTCAAAAAGACTGCTGAATTTTTGCTGCACATACTTAAAAGTGCAGAGTAATGCTGAACATAAGGGGTTAGATGTAGATTCTTTGATCATTGGGCATATTCAGGTGAACAAGGCACCCAAGATGCATCATCGTACTTACAGAGTTCATGGTTGGATTAACCTATACATGAGCTTCCCCCTACCGCATCAAGATGATCTTCACTGAAAAAGAGCAAATTGTTCCTAAACCAGAAGAGGAAGTTGTGCAGAAGAAAAAATTATTCCAGAAGACACTGAAGAAACAAAAACTTATGGCATGGGAATAGTCAGCATAAAATAAATGTAGGGACCAGCAGTTAGTGTAATGGCTATGCCGCTGAACTCCCATGTAGCTGACTGTGGTTTGAGTCCCAGACTCTGTGGCTTAAACTCACGCTGGGCGGGTGTGCGCGCGTGCCCAAGATCCCAAGAGGAGAAGGGATTGTGGTGTGGCCATCCCCCCCTGGGGGGGGGCAGATTTCTCGCTTTCTCTCTCTGTCTTTCTCTTTCTTTCTGGAGAGTGCATGCGCCCTATAACAAAAATCTCTCAAAAAAAAAAAAACCAAAAAACAATAAATATAGATAAAAAAATTTTTAAAAAAAGAAAGTCCTGGGTCAGAAATGGAGAGGTACACAGTGCAAGCTTGAGGCTAGACACTATCATACAAGGAGAGTGTAAGCTTGCATAGAATTACCTCCCATGATCCTGGCTCTAATCAAGATTGTGTTTAGGGGTTCTAGAAAAAGGTTGTGTCTGTTACAAGGTGCTCCAAGGGACTTTTTGTCAGATAATTCCCCAGTATAGATAGACAATAGACCCAGTTCAGATGACTGAAGGCATCTGGACCAAACTTCCACTTTTAACGGAATTGTTTTATTTTCTTTAAAAATCACTACATTTCTGTTTTTGCCAGAATCATTTTCTCCTCCTAACACATAAACTTCAAAAATATGAAGACAAAGGCCTTTTCAGTTCAGCTTTCTTCATTCCATCCACAAACCCAGTAGATACACCTTTGAGAATGTAGGTGCCCCCAGACTAGACATGATAAAGATACATTTATGGCACCATTCCCTGGTTGACCTCAGAATTTTTATTTTCTAGGGAAGTTATAAGACCAATAAAAAACAAGAATGATTTTCTTTGGGCTTGTCCACTGGTATTTAATGTGAGTAACTTACAGTTTGAAGTAGAGCTGGTGACTACAACCCTAGAAAATTGAACTCAAACTGGGAAATACATTTCCCCAACAAAAGCTCTAAGGTTCTCTTCTCAGATGACAACAACTGTGACAAATTTGTGTTTCAATTATTTTCCATCAATCTCTCTGGTCTCTCTCAGAACTCTCCCATGATTTTCCATCAGCCTGACTCTGGAGAACTGGCAGCTGTATTTAGTGGGAAAGATGGGTTGAGCCAAACAGGGAAGCCCTCCCCAGAGCTACCAAAAGCATGGAACTGCCATTGAGAACACAGATATCCTATGGAAAATACTGTCTTCCTCTGAGAGACTGAATGAGTTACTAAAGCCACAGGTCACAGGTGCTCTAGATTACATTTGTGAAATGGTTACAAGCACAAAAACCTTAGGCATTTTTCAATGGTCAACAGCTGCCTATCTTCCCCAGGGATGGCTGGTACTCCTCAGTGCTAAAATAATAAATGAGGTGAACTATGTTTCTTTATTCTAATATCCTATTTTAGGAAACAAAGCTTAGAGTTGCTGGAGCAGGATCCTCAGGGTTGAATTTTTCTCTCCAGCCCTAACAAATCTGCCCAATTCTATTTTTCACTTGGTTATTTTTTTTAAAAAATGCAACTCCTTCCACATTTTCTTCTCATCCATACGTCTCCTGTTTGAGTAGGACTTGATACATCCACCTGTTGTTGAGACAGTCTTTTGAGGATCCCTCACTAGGAACACAGTCAGGTATAAAGAGTCTAAGAAAGGGAAATGGGAAAATGTTTATCTGTGTATAAATGCAGAGATTGAAGCACAAAGAAAAGAATATACTTGTTACTTACTTTTTCTTTGTATCTCTGTGTTCTACTTTCACACTAGATCCTCAAATTTCCTTTTACCACAGTCTTAACAATGACCTTATCAATATGTATCCTTAAAAATAGTTTAAATAATGACATTTTGCAGAACATTGTCCCTACCTTTCACACTCCAAGCTATACTTCTGTCCCCTCCAATACATATACATCAATGTCTCAATTGTCTTAGTTTGATTTCCCACATAAACAGACCCTGAGAAAAGAATTCAAGCATAAATGGCTTGAGAGATACTCTCAAGGACTAGTTGCAGATAAGCAGGAAATGAGATAAGAAGAAAAGGCAGCCAATACAGGGTGCATTCATGAGCAGGTGCTAATGTAGGCAGCTGGACTCAGTTCTGTGGGGGTCTTTGGGAGATGGTAAAACAAAGGCTTCAGAATTATTCCACTTAAGGGGCACAGATCCAAAATATTTATCTACCAACTCCTACTTATTGCTGAAGATGCTCCCAGAGGGCTCAAAGTCCTAGAACTTTCAGTCTGTCCTGCATGTGAGCCAAGAGAAGGCCTCTAGGCATTGGAAAGTCTCCTGTACTCATGGACAGACATCAGGGACCTATATTGCACAGGAAATGCCAAGAAGATACAGACAAATACCAGGAGCATCTTTAAATCCTCTGCCCCGCCTGGTTTCCTCTGTGCCATGGCCGGTGTTCTTGCTAGCCTCCACGTATCCTCAGGGTCGTGCTACCTACTTTGTGTCTGTTTCCCCCTCAGAAGAACCATTTCATGGCAGATTCTCAGCAGGTACTTTCAAAAGAAACAGAAGCAATAGAATGAGGTCATTGTTGACCAAAAATATCAGAAAGATTTTTGAGAGTGAGAAAGAACCAAGCAACCCACTAATTCATAACAGAGGTGAAGAAGATCAGAGAGAGTGCTCCAGGCATGGTGTGAAATCCACTGTGACAGAAACCAACTGTTTTGGCCTTCGTTTGCTACTTTGGGAACTATCAGGCATCAGAAGGCAGAATTCCTGAGTAAAAGACACTGCTCAGAATAAAGGCACTGCAAAGATCCCATATACTCAAAGACCAGAGAACAGGCATGAATGCTACATTTTTCTTTTTGCTAAGTCCTCTCAGTCTTCCCAGACACCAAACAAGAAAAAAAAGACTTTTCTGTAGCTTAAGTTTTACACTGTGTTACGACTTACCAAGTTAGCTTCAGGGGCTACAAGACATCGTTGAAGTCACAATTGTGAGTGAAAGGGATTCAATTATCCTGGAACCTCCCTTCTGCTGGGATCCCTGAGAAGCATAAAGAATGCCTCCTATTACCTTAGTAAAGGAAGCAGGGGTTCTTTGCCTGCTATCCTTCAGGGTTGAGAACTTCTCCTCAAGGCAATAATTCCAAAACCTCATTTTTTGAAAGTGAGCTGTAACATTAGAGAGTCCTGGGTCAGGTTCTCTTCTCATAAGTGGCCTGAGGTGATCTTTGAAAATGGTTACCTATTCAATTGATCCAGAGAACCCCATAAAGTCATGCAAATCAAGAGGTTCAAATCTTCATGTTCATTTTAAGAACACCCATGAAACACCCAAGAAACTGCCCAGGCCATCAAGAGTATGCATATACCACCAAGTATCTGAAGAATGTCACTGTACAGAAGTAATATGTGCCATTACATAGTGACAATGGTGGAGATGGTAGATATGCCAGACCAAACAGTGGGGCTGGACACAAGGTTGGTGGTTCAAAAAGACTGCTGAATTTTTGCTGCACATACTTAAAAGTGCAGAGTAATGCTGAACATAAGGGGTTAGATGTAGATTCTTTGATCATTGGGCATATTCAGGTGAACAAGGCACCCAAGATGCATCATCGTACTTACAGAGTTCATGGTTGGATTAACCTATACATGAGCTTCCCCCTACCGCATCAAGATGATCTTCACTGAAAAAGAGCAAATTGTTCCTAAACCAGAAGAGGAAGTTGTGCAGAAGAAAAAATTATTCCAGAAGACACTGAAGAAACAAAAACTTATGGCATGGGAATAGTCAGCATAAAATAAATGTAGGGACCAGCAGTTAGTGTAATGGCTATGCCGCTGAACTCCCATGTAGCTGACTGTGGTTTGAGTCCCAGACTCGGTGGCTTAAACTCACGCTGGGCGGGTGTGCGCGCGTGCCCAAGATCCCAAGAGGAGAAGGGATTGTGGTGTGGCCATCCCCCCCTGGGGGGGGGCAGATTTCTCGCTTTCTCTCTCTGTCTTTCTCTTTCTTTCTGGAGAGTGCATGCGCCCTATAACAAAAATCTCTCAAAAAAAAAAAAACCAAAAAACAATAAATATAGATAAAAAAATTTTTAAAAAAAGAAAGTCCTGGGTCAGAAATGGAGAGGTACACAGTGCAAGCTTGAGGCTAGACACTATCATACAAGGAGAGTGTAAGCTTGCATAGAATTACCTCCCATGATCCTGGCTCTAATCAAGATTGTGTTTAGGGGTTCTAGAAAAAGGTTGTGTCTGTTACAAGGTGCTCCAAGGGACTTTTTGTCAGATAATTCCCCAGTATAGATAGACAATAGACCCAGTTCAGATGACTGAAGGCATCTGGACCAAACTTCCACTTTTAACGGAATTGTTTTATTTTCTTTAAAAATCACTACATTTCTGTTTTTGCCAGAATCATTTTCTCCTCCTAACACATAAACTTCAAAAATATGAAGACAAAGGCCTTTTCAGTTCAGCTTTCTTCATTCCATCCACAAACCCAGTAGATACACCTTTGAGAATGTAGGTGCCCCCAGACTAGACATGATAAAGATACATTTATGGCACCATTCCCTGGTTGACCTCAGAATTTTTATTTTCTAGGGAAGTTATAAGACCAATAAAAAACAAGAATGATTTTCTTTGGGCTTGTCCACTGGTATTTAATGTGAGTAACTTACAGTTTGAAGTAGAGCTGGTGACTACAACCCTAGAAAATTGAACTCAAACTGGGAAATACATTTCCCCAACAAAAGCTCTAAGGTTCTCTTCTCAGATGACAACAACTGTGACAAATTTGTGTTTCAATTATTTTCCATCAATCTCTCTGGTCTCTCTCAGAACTCTCCCATGATTTTCCATCAGCCTGACTCTGGAGAACTGGCAGCTGTATTTAGTGGGAAAGATGGGTTGAGCCAAACAGGGAAGCCCTCCCCAGAGCTACCAAAAGCATGGAACTGCCATTGAGAACACAGATATCCTATGGAAAATACTGTCTTCCTCTGAGAGACTGAATGAGTTACTAAAGCCACAGGTCACAGGTGCTCTAGATTACATTTGTGAAATGGTTACAAGCACAAAAACCTTAGGCATTTTTCAATGGTCAACAGCTGCCTATCTTCCCCAGGGATGGCTGGTACTCCTCAGTGCTAAAATAATAAATGAGGTGAACTATGTTTCTTTATTCTAATATCCTATTTTAGGAAACAAAGCTTAGAGTTGCTGGAGCAGGATCCTCAGGGTTGAATTTTTCTCTCCAGCCCTAACAAATCTGCCCAATTCTATTTTTCACTTGGTTATATTTTTTTAAAAAATGCAACTCCTTCCACATTTTCTTCTCATCCATACGTCTCCTGTTTGAGTAGGACTTGACACATCCACCTGTTGTTGAGACAGTCTTTTGAGGATCCCTCACTAGGAACACAGTCAGGTATAAAGAGTCTAAGAAAGGGAAATGGGAAAATGTTTATCTGTGTATAAATGCAGAGATTGAAGCACAAAGAAAAGAATATACTTGTTACTTACTTTTTCTTTGTATCTCTGTGTTCTACTTTCACACTAGATCCTCAAATTTCCTTTTACCACAGTCTTAACAATGACCTTATCAATATGTATCCTTAAAAATAGTTTAAATAATGACATTTTGCAGAACATTGTCCCTACCTTTCACACTCCAAGCTATACTTCTGTCCCCTCCAATACATATACATCAATGTCTCAATTGTCTTAGTTTGATTTCCCACATAAACAGACCCTGAGAAAAGAATTCAAGCATAAATGGCTTGAGAGATACTCTCAAGGACTAGTTGCAGATAAGCAGGAAATGAGATAAGAAGAAAAGGCAGCCAATACAGGGTGCATTCATGAGCAGGTGCTAATGTAGGCAGCTGGACTCAGTTCTGTGGGGGTCTTTGGGAGATGGTAAAACAAAGGCTTCAGAATTATTCCACTTAAGGGGCACAGATCCAAAATATTTATCTACCAACTCCTACTTATTGCTGAAGATGCTCCCAGAGGGCTCAAAGTCCTAGAACTTTCAGTCTGTCCTGCATGTGAGCCAAGAGAAGGCCTCTAGGCATTGGAAAGTCTCCTGTACTCATGGACAGACATCAGGGACCTATATTGCACAGGAAATGCCAAGAAGATACAGACAAATACCAAGAGCATCTTTAAATCCTCTGACCCACCTGGTTTCCTCTGTGCCATGGCCGGTGTTCTTGCTAGCCTCCACGTATCCTCAGGGTCGTGCTACCTACTTTGTGTCTGTTTCCCCCTCAGAAGAACCATTTCATGGCAGATTCTCAGCAGGTACTTTCAAAAGAAACAGAAGCAATAGAATGAGGTCATTGTTGACCAAAAATATCAGAAAGATTTTTGAGAGTGAGAAAGAACCAAGCAACCCACTAATTCATAACAGAGGTGAAGAAGATCAGAGAGAGTGCTCCAGGCATGGTGTGAAATCCACTGTGACAGAAACCAACTGTTTTGGCCTTCGTTTGCTACTTTGGGAACTATCAGGCATCAGAAGGCAGAATTCCTGAGTAAAAGACACTGCTCAGAATAAAGGCACTGCAAAGATCCCATATACTCAAAGACCAGAGAACAGGCATGAATGCTACATTTTTCTTTTTGCTAAGTCCTCTCAGTCTTCCCAGACACCAAACAAGAAAAAAAAGACTTTTCTGTAGCTTAAATTTTACACTGTGTTACGACTTACCAAGTTAGCTTCAGGGGCTACAAAGAGGACAGAAGAATAACATGGCTAGAGGCTGCCTCAGAGGTAGACTTCTTAGATGGTACAAGAAGAAGCCTTCTAGCCAGAGTCCTTGATTGAAGACTTGGTCCTCATGTGAGTGGACACTTCACTGCATCTGCCCTAAGACTACCCAGTGGGAGAGGTCCTGTGCAGAAACTTTTAGAGTCCCCATCTCCTCTGCCATGACTACTCTAAGATTGAAAGACACCTGGTAAAGAATGGTGTAAAGGAACTTTCACTCCTTGCTTGGGAAAAAAGGCGAATGAATGAAATTTATACTAAGACTCTGGTTAAAATACAGACTCTGATTCAGCTGGTCTGGTGCAAGCCCTGGGATGCTAGAGGTGCTATTTTATAGATCATAATGAGCAGCAAGCTAAACTCCCTGAGAGCTGGTACAGTGTGGATGGACACACCTGTTACAGTTAGAAAGTATGCAAGGCTTGCACCTTCTTTTGCATTAGCACCTGTTTTTAATCTGTTATTGTGTACAACAGAGTTTCTGCAGGGAAGAGATGGCCCACCTATCTTGAATAATCTGTGGAGAGTTTAATGAAGATATTGTTTTAAAGGTGAATAGGTCATAAGAAAACCACAAATGAGAGTGCAGTACCTCAGGGCTAGTTATGCAGTAGATGAAGGAGAGGGAGGATGGAGCATTGTAGGAGAGGGTGTTTGATAGGTGCCTTGGCCTTTGCCAAAGAGAGGCAGCCAGCCCAAGTACCCTAAAGGGAGAACCTAGAGCCCTGTCCCTCCCTCTGATCTCCTCTGTCCTCTCATTGTTCAATCCAAACTTGAATCAAGGAAACCTTGCATAGGTCAACCTCCTGGGGATGAAAGCAGAATGGAGAAGGGTGAAGAGGTGGCTGAGGTGTCAAGGAGCACAATTAAATGTCCACACTTGATAAGTACTTGTTTACCCACTTAAGCTTTCTCAGAGCTAATTAAGGAATATATAACCCAGGAGTAGGCAACTCTTTGTATAGAGCCAGATAGATTAGTCTTTGCTGGTCATATCTTTTTTTTTTTCCTTTGGAGAGGTTTTTCGCCATAGGGCACGTGCGCTTGCCAGAAAGATAGAAAGAGACAGAGAGATAGAAAGTGAGAAATCACCCCCCAGGAGGGATGGCCACGCTACAATCCCCTCTCCTCCATTCTCCTCTTGGCATCCTGGGCACGCATGCACATGCACCCAGCGTGAGTTTTAAGCCACCGGTCCGGGACACAAACCGCGGTTGACTACAAGGGAGTCCAGCGACATAGCCATTACGCTAACTGCTGGTCCCTGCTGGTCATATCTTATCTGTCACGCTATTAAACTCTGTGAGTTTAGAAGAGAAGAACAAGAGACACTATCCTTTAAAACTCTGAGCAAGCAGCTGAACACAATAAGTAAACAAGTGAGTGCAGCTGTGGTCCATTGAAATGTCATTTATAAAAATAGACCTGCAGCTCAAATGTGCCTTGAGACCCTTAATACACACACACTCACTCTTCTATCTCTTCTCCCTTCGTCCTCCCTCTCTCTTTAGCTTCTCCTTTCCAATTTGCACTGCAATAGGAGACATGAAACTGGAGTTGGATATTGAAGAGTAGATTGGATTTATGTAGGTGAATGGTGGTGGAGAGGGAAAGGGAAGATTGCAAAGGAAATTTGTGAGCAAGAGTAGAAATCCCTGTTTAAGAGGAAAAGGGACCACCGCCACCTGCACCTCTGCACCACTTCTACCACCTCTGCCTCCATAGTGCTGCCTGTGCTGTCACTGCTGCAGACACTACCTCACACTCCACCTCACCAGTTCAGCCCCTAACTACATGGAAACCAGAGAGGTTGGGTTGAGTCAAGGGAAATATGACCACTACCTAAGGGGAGAGACAACTGCCACTGCTTCTGCAGTATGCAGGTACCTGAACCACAGCCGCTGTCTGTGAGTAGCCCCCACAAAGATTGGAAGCAAACAGGACTGATGAGGGGCAGGAAGGAGAGGAGGCAGTTGGCAGGAACTTACAATCCAGATGGTTTCTTCTCACAAAAGTAGAGAAAAGCCAATAAAACTCCTCCTCCCTCCACATAACACTCTTCACTCAAGAAGAGAAGAACAAGAGACACTAGCCTTTAAAACTCTGAAGCCCAGACTCCCACCATGGATATCAGTACTTCCACCCACCAAGAAACAAGGAAACTGGCATTAAACTAACATACATTGTAGGGGAATGCATGAGCATATGGCTTCAGAAAAAAAAAAAATTAAAAAACCTATGATGTCCCACCCCACCCAACCACAAGTTGGTAAGGGAGCTAAACCATCCTTCAAGCTGACCAGCAGGTGGAGCTCCATTTACAATCAAGTCTCCACAGTCTGGAGGGAGCAAAGGATGCAAAAGAGAGCACTTCCGTCCTCCCAAAACTGAGAAAATTAGGCCCATCCCTTGTCTGGAAGGCAGGGCAGGCCTACACTATTTCTCCCATCACACTCAAGTCCAAGGGAATGGCTTCTTGTACTGACACCACCCACAATGCTTCTCTTCTGGACCCTTTAACTGTCTTATATGTGGGCTATGAAAACATTACTCTGATCTAGAATATGTGACTGATCTCTGGCCCCACTTAAACCACTTTTCCAGGAACACACCCAGGTCCCAGGGCTGTTCACCATCCACTTGCCTGGCATTACAGAACATACTACAAAAATTAGGAAGATGTGAACACTTCACCAGATGCCTAAAAAATCAATACAGAAGCACAAGAAATATGCAAAACCAAGGAAATATCTCTCCTCCAAATGAACATAACTCCTCACCAACAATGTATAAAACTCAGGAACTAACAGAGACGACAGAGAAAGAATTCAGAATATAAATCACAAAAAATACTCAGTGAAATGCAAGAGAAAATGGCCATATAATTCCGGAAGGTGCAAAAATCATTTCATGACATGAGGGAGGTCCGCATTGCAGGGAAGTGCATGAGCATATAGCTTCAGAAAAAAAAAATTAAAACAAACAGAAGAAAAACATAAAACCTCCCACCCTACTCCACCACCCTAAAAAAGATACCCTAAAAATTAATCAAAAAAGAACATCTGGAGGTGAAGAATACAATATGGGAAATTAAAATCCCTATTGCAAGTATTAGCAGCAGGTTAGACCACACAGAAGAAAGAATCTCTGAACTTAAAGATAAAATTTCGAATTTAGTGCAAACCACCAAAAAGAATTTTAAAATGACCATTAAAAATGAAACTAGGGACCAGCAATTGGAATAATGGCTATGTCGCTGGACTCCCATGTAGCTGATTGTGGTTCGAGTCCCAGGCCCAGTGGCTTAAACTCACGTTGGGTGCATATGCGCATGTGCATGCCCTAGATCCCAAGAGGGGAATGGAGGAGAAGGGATTGTGGCATGGCCTTCCCCACAGGAGGGTGATTTGCTTTCTGTCTTTCTTGCTTTCTGTCTGTCTCTCTCTGTCTTCCTGGCGAGCACATGTGCCCTATAGCAAAACCTCTCAAAAAAAAAAGAATGAAGCTAATGGGCCCAATAGGCAGCACAGTGTTAAGGCACTGGATTCCAACATGGCTAACTGTGATTTGAGTCCTGGACCTGGTGACTTGAAATTCACATTGAATGTGTGTGTGTATATGCCCAAAATCCCAAAAGGAGAATAAAGGAAAAGACTGTGGTATGAACATCCCCCTAGGAGGTGATTTCTCACTTTCTCTCTCACTGTCCCTTTCTTCCTATCTCTCTCTGGAGAATGCACATGCCCTATGACAAAAAAAAAAAACAAAAATTAAAGACAACTTATGAAAATTCTAGATATAATCAAGCAGCTAAATATCCACATAATGGGTATTGCAGAAGACCAAGAAGTGGTAGAGACACAGAAAATCTCTTTCATGAATTTTTTTATGAAAATGTCCCAAATCTAGAGAGACATAAAGACATCCAAATCCAGAAAAATCTAAAGAACACCAAATAGGGTCAACATAAAAGATCCTTTCGAAGGCACATAATAGCCAAATTGGTTAAAGTCAAAAGCAAAGATAATATTGTAAAAATAACAAAAGAAAAAGATCAAATCACTTACAAAGTTTGCCCCACAAGACTAACCTCAGACCTCTCAACTGAAAACAATGCAGGTAAAGAAAGAAATTTAGGACATATTTAAAGTCCTGAAAAAAAATATTTCAGTCAAGAATACTATACAAAGCAAGATTATTCTTCAAATGGGAATGAAGAATATCTTTAACTGGATTGATAAACAGTGTGTTCATGCTGAGAAAAGTAATTTTACAAGCTGTAATGATATACAATGACTGAATGTAAAAATTAATTAATTACTAATTAATTAATATTTTAAAATGAGGATAACATATGGGAAATGCAAATACCATTAAATGCCCAAACATTGATCTGAGAAATTGAAGACCCTAACAAGGTTGTAAAAATATCTATTCTACGAAATACTTGAGGAACACTTTAAACATAGAGAAATATTCAAACATCCAGACCAAAGAAATACAAAGGACTTCCAATGGAATCAACTTAAGAAGATCCTCTCCATGGCATATCATAGCCAGACTGGTCAAAATCACAGATAAAGACAAGATTCTAAAAATAGCAAGAGAACAACATCAAGTTACTTACAAAGGTTGCCTTATTAGTCTAACATCAAACCTCTCAACAGAAACAAAGTAAACAAAGAAAGAATGGGAAGATGTATTCAAAGCACTAAAAGAAAACAATTTCAACAAAGAATATTATACTTGACAAGTTTATTCCTCAAATGGGTAGAAAAGATAAAAAGATCCTCAAATAACCAAAACCTGAAAGAATTTGCCAATACACCAGCTCTTCAAGAAGTACTGAAGAAAATACTGTATCCAAAAACTAAAGAGAGATAAATAGAAATAAGAGAACAAAAACAAATCAAGAAAATGGTTAACAAAATGACTGGTAGAGACAAGTCCGAAAATATAGAGAATAACGTTGAATGATAATGGATTAAATTTTCCAATCAAAAGACATAGAATGGCTTAATGAATAAAAAAAGAAACCCTCTATTTGCTGCCTACAAGAAACACATGGTAATATCTTTCACTAGACTAATATGCAATGTATTCATGCTGAGAAGATTAATTTTGTATGCTGCAAAGATGTACAATGTTGGAATGTAAATAAAACAAGCAAACAAAAAGATTAAAAAAAATAAATCTCTTGCGGCCAGCAGATAGTAGTTAAGGTGCAGTTCAAGTCCCAGACCCAGTGTCTTGAAACTCATATTGGGCATGCATGCATGCATGCCCAAAATCCTAAGAGGAGAACAAGGGAGAAGGGATTGTGGCATGGCCATACCCCCTGAGGGTTGATTTCTTGCCTTCTGTCTCTCTATCTTTCCAGTGAGTGCGTATACACTATAGCAAAAATCCCTCTCTCAAAAAAAAAAAAAGTACAGCTCTTTATAATTAAGACTTTCAGCAAAATAAATTAGAAGGCACATATCTCCACACAATGAAAGCCATATATGAAGAACCTATAGATTACATCATACTGAATTGGAAAAAGTTGGAAGTTTTTCCACCAAAAAGCTGCAACAAGACAAGATTGCCCACTCTGTACTCCTATTCAGCATAGTTCTGGAATTCCTAACCAATGAAATCAGATAAAAGAGTAATATGAAAGGCATTTAAACAGGAAAAGAGAAGTGAAAATATCTCTATTTGCAGATAATATAATTATATACGTAGAAAATCCAAAGTAATACACAGAAAGTTCCTGGAAGTGATAAATACAGTTAAGTGGCAGGTTACAAAATCAACATACAACAGTTCGTAGCATTTTTATACACCAAAAGTTAGCAAACTGAGGTAGAATAGAAGAAAGAAATCTCATTTACAATAGTCCACAAAAAATATAAGATACCTGGGATTAAACCTAGCCAAAGAATAAAAGACTTCTACAAGGAAAACTATGGAAAAAAAAATAACCTTTAAAAGTAAATTTCAGGTCCAGCAGTTGGTATAGTGGTTAGGTTCTGGATTCCCACATGGCCAACTGTGGTTCAAGTCCCAGGCCCAGCAGCTTGAAAATCATGCTGGGCATGAATGAATATATGGCCAAAATCCCAAGAAAAGAATGGAGGAGAAGGAATTGTGGCATGGCCAGCCCCCTTCAGGGTTCAGTTCTCACTTGTCCTCTCATTGTCTCCTTTGTACTTCTCCAATGAGTACACAACATGTCCTATGGTATAAACCTTAAAAAAAAAAAAAAAAGTAAAAGAAATTGAAAATGATACAAAAATGTTGTAAGACATCCCATGATCCTGGATTGGAAGAATGAATATGATCAAAATGTCAACCCTATCCAAATTAATCTACAAATTCAATGCAATTTCAGTAAAACTACCAGAGATATTTCTCACAGAAATAAAAAAAAATCATAAATTGTGTTTGGAATCATAAAAGACCCTGTATCTTGAAGAAAATATTGTATAAGAAGAATAAAGTAGGAGGAATCTCATGACTCAAACTCAAAATATATTTCAAAGCTGTTATAATAAAAATAAATAGCATGGTACTGGGGTACACATAAAAAAGGATACACAGACCAATGAACAGAATAAAGAATCCAGAAATAAACCTCAAGTATAGAACCAAATGATATTTGAAAAAGGGTAAAAGACAATCAAGTGGGGAAAAGAAAGTCTCTTCAGCAAATGGTCCTGGAAGAACTAGATATCCACCTGCAGAAAATTAAGCTGCATCCCCACTTCTCAGCATTAACAAAGATGAGCTAAAATGGATCAAAGATCTAAACGTAAATCCTCAAACTACAAAACTACTGGAGAAAACACAGGAGAGACACTTGAAGACACTGGAGTAGGCAGGAATTTCTTAAATAAGACCCCTAAATCACAGGCAGCAATTCCAAAAATACATAAGTGAGACTACATCAGACTAAAAAGCCTACAGCAAGACAACATTAAATAGAGTGAAAAGATGATCCGCAGAATGAGAGAAAATATTTGCAAACTATGCCTTAGATAAGAGATTGATAATCAGAATATGTAGGAAAATCAAGCAGTTCACCTGAAAAAAAAAAAACCCTAATAACCTAATTTTTAAAAAGCAAGTGAACTGAACAGGCAATTCTCGAAGGAAGGTGTCTGAATGCCTGAAAAGCATATGAAAAATTTTCATCATCTTTTATCATAAGTTAAATACAAATCAAAACCAGAATGGGATTTCACTTAACCTCAGTCAGAATAGCTACCAAAAAGAAACAAAACAAAAACAAAAAGAGCAACAAGTGCTGGCAAGGTGGTAGTGAAAGGGGAAGTCTCCCACACTGTTGGTGGCAACGTAAACTAGTATAGCCTCTGTGGAAAATAATATAAAGGTTCCTCAAAAATCTACAGATAGAACTACAATATGACAATGTAACCCCACACCTTGGTATTTGCCCAAAGCACAGGAAGACGATCAAGGCAGAAAGACACTTGCACATCCATGTTTAATGTAAAATTATTCACAATTACTAAAACATGAAATCAACCTAAGTGTTCAACAAATGATAATTGGATTTTTAAGTGATTAAATTCAAAATAAGAAGTATAGCACATATAGAGTATGGAATATTACTCAACCATTAAAAAAAGAGAGATCCTGTCATTGTATACAGATTGAATGAATATAGAATATTTAATGCTAAGTGCAATAAGTCTGACTTGAAGGACAAACATTGCATGTCTCCACTCAATGTATAACCAAATGTCTGTATTCTATGGCAGAAATAGAAATATTTGAAGATTTAATAATAGAGAGAACATGTGTAGATATCAGAGACTATGGGAGGAGGATGAGTAGTAAAGAATGGATGGCAGGGGCTCAGAGAAAAACTCTTTAACAGACTCAAAAATATATAGTTCTTTGCCAAAAAATTATGTATATGGTATTGTTCTTGAAATCATTACCACACACGGTATGCATGCTTTGAAAACCATATTATATGCTATAAAGATAAATAACAATCAGCTTCTTGAAGTCACAGCCTCATGGATTCTGCAAACTAGCCATTTGGGGGAAACAGAAATCAAGACTTCCCACTGGTAATTCGGCCTCCAGCACACAAAACTTGTATGGAGAGGCAAAGGGAAGAGGCCTTCTTGAAGTCACAGCCTCATGGATTCTGCAAACTAGCCATTTGGGGGAAACAGAAATCAAGACTTCCCACTGATAATTTGGCCTCCAGCACACAAAACTCGCGTGGTAGGAAGACCCCTTCCAGGCCTCCTGTCTCTGTACCTGTCTTTGTCTCTCTCTCTACCTCTGTCTCTGTCTCCTCTCTTTTTTTTTTAATTTTTGATTTTTAGAATTTCGCATAACGAAATTTTTAGCTTTTTACTGAAATCTTTTTAAATATCAATTTTTTTAGTTTTATTGAAAAGTTATTTTCGTTTTTTCTTCACTTTTTTCTATTTCTTGTTTGTTCTTTGCTGTTGTTGCTGTTGTTTCTCTCTTTCTGTTTCTTTTTATGCACGCTCCTCAAAGCTCAGATTTAATTTCCAAGTTTGGGAAGAAACTGACCATCAACCAGATGACTAGAAATCGCTGCAGGACCACAAGATATATGGGAAAGCAGGAAAATACCTCCCCTCCAAGGGAAAAGGATAACTCCTCTTCATCCACACACAGTACAATGGAATTCATGGAAATGTCTGATAAAGAATTCAGAACATTCATAATGGCAAAACTAACAGAGATGGAAGAGAAGAGACAATGAACTGTTGAAGAGGAAGGAGAAAGAAGTTGTCAAGTTCCAGGAGGTGAGGAAATTCATGCAAGATCTAAAAGAGGAATTTCACA
>NW_006208406.1:364007-364325 GCF_000334495.1 Tupaia belangeri chinensis
TGAAATTATCAGCTGAACTTGCTATTGAAAGTAGTTAGATTACTTATGATATTGTGTGATCAACGAAATGTTGGGGGAATAGGAATTGAAGACAACTGTAGACAGCACCACATTTAGTATGTTGTGGTGATGCTCAGGGAATGAATGTTAAGTAGTTTAAAAAAAAAGTTGCAAGAGAAAAAAAAAACAGTAAAACTGTTCATATCGAAATTTTAAAAAATGCATATTTGATGACTGCAGTAAGCTATATAGCCCCAGCTAGGTACTACTTTATAGTATGTTCATTCTACTCACTGAGGTTTATGCCTAAAGTCAGAC
>NW_006208406.1:364386-369610 GCF_000334495.1 Tupaia belangeri chinensis
TAAGTTCATTAGCAAATCAATTAAATGGGGGGGAAGGCATAGAAAGCAACCATGGATACCAGAGAAAATGTGGGAGGAGGGTGGGACATGGCAGATGGTGATGGATAGGGAATCAAGGATGGCAAAACAAAGTATACAAGACATAAGAATTGGAAAATTATTTGCTGATAACATGTATGTTGATGTGCTTGATTGAGCCAATATACAGTGTATTTTGGATGGAAATTTCATTGGTATGCTGTAATGATGTATATTGAATTAATGTAAAAAAAATAAATTTAAAGAGAAAAAAGATATATAACAATCAATTAAATATAAATAAGAAATCATAAAATTTTTAATTTTTTTTAAAAATTAAAGATATTCTTTTTTAAAAAAAAGAGAAAAATTAGATGAGGAGGAAAATAGAGGTAAGATGTGAGAATTTTATAAATCTAGCTTTCTATATATTCATATAGATTATATATTTGAAGGTGATATATGTAGATTATACATATTATATGTATTTATCACCTTTTTTTTTTTGGAGAGGTTTTCACTATAGGGCGCGTGCGCTTGCCAGAAAGACAGAGAGAGAGATAGAAAGCGAGAAATCACCCCCCAGAGGGGATAGTCACACCACAATCCCTTCTCCTCCATTCTCCTCTCAGGATCTTGGGCATGCACGCACACGCACCCAGCGTGAGTTTTAAGCCACTGGGTCCAGGATGCGAACCGCGGTTGACTACGTGGGAGTCCAGCGACATAGCCATTATGTTAACTGCTGGTTCCCACCCTTATGAGGCAATTAAGGAGCCACATGGAGGTCCAGAAAGAAGGCCCCAGAAGAAGAGGCCATAGTGCAGAATTCCCATGCAAGTACTGGTGAGGTTATGCAAAAGAGCTATTTACTCTACTGGACCCAATATAAAACTATGCATAACACAGTTTAAATTTGTCTTTTTGTCAGCAAACTTGTGTCCTCCCACAAGATGTTAATTAATCCTTCAGACAAAGCAGCTTGCAGAAGTCTTGATGCAAACCAGGAGCTTGAAACCACTAAGCAGCACATTTGGTAATATACTCTGACAAACCTATATAAAAATAAAGAGCAGATGTGGTCTACAAGCTAGCAGGACTAAAGTGTTAATTGCAAATGGGGCAGGCTCTTCTTGTTCAGTCTCAAAGAATGATCAGCTGTGGATCATAGGAAGAAGACACCAGGAGGCAGATGCCCACTTACAGCTGTCTTATTAAGCTGACTCACTAGAGAAAGAGCCCCTGATGAGGAGACAGAATACAGCAGACAGCACCTTGTTCATGTTCTCCCTTCACTTAACATTCTAAAGATGTCCTGAGTTGTCTGCAACTCTCTTCCCATTGCTTTCTCCTTACGTGATGGGAATTGGGCTGGATGCAGGAGGGACTTAATGCCACTCCCTGGGCAGCAGCCCTCAGACAAAGACAAAAATAAGATACTTGTTGGCTATTCATATGTTCCCTGGGAAATGTATTATTTTTCCATTTTTATTGGATTATTTGGGTTTTTGTTTTTGTCTTTTGCTGTCGAGTTCTTCAATTTCCTTCTGTATTCTAGGTAAGCACTTTCAAAAATATATACACACCAGAACAGATTAACCTTGATTATGAGAATAACGTTGTTCTTAGTTGTATCCTTTTTGAGAATGTATAATAAAAGTTGTATATGCTGGGACCAGCAGTTAGTGTAATGGCTATGTTGCTGGACTCCCATGTAGCCGACCGCAGTTCACATCCCAGACCCGGTGGCTTAAAACTCAAGCCGGGCGCATGTGCGTGCATGCCCAAGATCCCGAAAGGAGAACAGAGGAGAAGGGATTGCAGCGTGGCCATCCCCCCGGGGGATGATTTCTCGCTTTCTGTCTCTCTGTCTCTCTCTGTCTGGCATGCGCCCTACAGCAAAAACCTCTAAAAAAAAAGTTGTATAAGTCAAATAAACTATATGTATATAAGCAGAAGTTAGAGAACACATACCCTGCCCTCTATACCCTCAGGTAGGACAACTCCGAGGTAACATGCGTCACCTCCTACAGATATCAGAAAGTTGAACCTCCAGTGCCCACGATGAGGGGTAATTTGCTCATGAACCCACTCTGTGTTGTTGTCTTTCCTCCCTGTCTCACTTCCACAGTCCCTGCAAGTGCTTCTTGCCAAGCAAATGACTTGTGTTCACATCCTTTTCTGGAAGCCCTGGTTTCCCTGTTATAATCAAGATGAAGGTTGGAAAGAAGCACACTGACTTGTCTAGGCATTTGTCATTTATTTCTATGTGCCTAATTTTGTGCTTGGTGTCAGAGGACTCAGGGACAATTAAAACTCTGTCTCTTCAAGAGAGTATCATAAATTAGGTTTAACTAATTACAGCTTCTTAACTTGTAGCCAATATGAATCTCAGTCCATAGGCAGAGATGTTTGAGAAATGTCACATTTCTGTTATTTTTTTAAAGATGTTTGCTATAGGGTGCATAAGATTGCTGGAGAGACAGAGACAGAGAGACAGAAAGCAAGAAATAATCCTCCAGAAGGGAGATGACCACGCTTCAATCCCTTCTGCTTCATTCTCCTCTTGGGATTTTGGGCATGCACACACACATACCCGGTGTGTTTCAAGCTACCAGGTCCGGAACTTGAACCACTGTCAACTATGTGGGAGTTCAGCACTTTAACCACTATGCCACATGTTGGTCCCATACATTTCTATCTTTAAGTTATCATAATTTCAACTCTGAGCCCAACTTTTACTGGTTTTGATCATTCTAAGACCTTTCTACCCTCTTTAAGTCATAACCCAACCCCACCCAAGTGGCACAGAGCTACTGGTTAAGATGTGGGCTATAGAGATAGATGACCTGGATTTCAATTCTGGCTCTTCCAATTATTATTAGCCAGTTCACCTTGGGCAAGTTTCCCATCTATAAAGTGAGAATAATAATAGTACTGACTTCATAGGTATGTTGTTAGTAATAAATGAGATAACATATGCAAAACACTTAGACGAGCACCTGGAACTTAGGATGCCCTAGGGGAGTGTTCACCCTAGGCCTTCAGTTTTCATCCTTCAGTAATGCCCTTCTATAGCCATGTTTGAGGTTTCTAAGTTTCAGTGTACTACACACTATAAGGCATTGATTCTGAAAGTCACAAACCTTTCTGCTGAGATTCTACCAGTGCCAAGGGATCTCATTGAAGTCTTGGAAAATCCTCCCTACTCTCTGTTTTCCTCAGTGACACTGCCTCTCCAACCTCATTCTGTAACAATTTAGCTCTCTGAGACATGAGAACATAAAATCTAGGACAGGCAGGACCTTGATGACTGTGCTGTGTTCTACCTTTACATTCTTCTTCAAGACAAGAAAGAAGGCACCTGTTGTGTACGTGAATGGGAAATGACAAAGAAGAGAATATAGGGAGAACATTTTACATGAATACAACTCAGGGAGTTGGCTGCCATGCACTCACTATATGTCAAACATTTATGAATAACTTAGTATGCACAAGGCATTGGAAAACAATACTAGAGAAGACAATGACGATACTGTTGATTTCCATTTTTTAAACTTCTTATCAAGAGGTAAAGAATGTGAATATGCACACGAATCACCCCCAAGATTTCCATGACCCACTTCACAGTTCAATTCAGTAAACCATGGAAATAGCCTAGAAACTAAGTTTTGAATACACATACCAGATAAATCTGTTGTAAGTGGTTCTCAGGCCCCACCTTTAGGAAAGCCTAAGTCTAAAATGTTAAACACCAGAGGAAGGATATGAGTAGCTAGTTGAGTTTGGAAATTATTTGCAGTCCACGGTGTTGTGGCTTATGTATTCTCTTGAATAATACACAAAGAGAACCCACATTGTATTACATAATATGCTATAGAAAGCAAGGTGTTAGTACAGGAAAACTGCATGGTGCAAGGTCTTTCATTTGACAGGCCAGGGAAGAACCTCTAGTATTTGGCAAGAACCTTAAGTACAACCCATACCCACTGCCCCATATCACATTGTCTGAGCAAGTCGCCAGCCTCCTTATGCTTTTACTAAGCTCCACCTATAAGTAGATACAAAGCAAAAGCAAGACTGAAAACATGCATGTGCAAAAATGTTGATCCATGAACGAGTTTGGCATTGACTGACTCTGGCAGCCTTGATTGTCTTGTGTACCAGCACCACAATTTGAGTTAAATTTTCATCTGTCTTTTCCTTTAATCTCTCTAAGGAAGCTGAGCTAACCTGAAGACAGGACATTTGGTCTCTGACTAAAGGTCTTGTGATAATCCAGCCTAGGTTAGGATACTTCCACCTCTCTCTGGCCTCATGGACAAAGGACCCTGGAAGCCAGCCCTGCTGCATAGTGTTGTGCAGTGGGAACTAGATCCCATGTGATGGTCACAGATCAAATCTTGGTTCCAGCAGCCAACAATGGTGTGTGTGTGTGTGTGTGTGTGTGTGTGCACATGCATGCCCAACATCCTGACAAATTAGAGGAATGGAGAAAGGAAAAGGATTGCAGCATGACTGTATCCCATTGGTGTTCGCCCCACCCCCACCCCCATCTTGCATGCATACACCTTCTGGCAAAGAAAAGGAAAAAGAAAAAAAGAAAAAGGATTCCAGGACTTTCATATCTGATTTTCATGTCTTCAAGAAGATTTGGCACAATTGTTAGCTGCAAGCCTGGGTGGAGTCTTAGATTCAGAATTTTTTTCCATATAAATGCCTTACTCAAGAAGAATATCTGAGGCTAGAAAACAATTATTAAAAATTAATGTAAATGAATTGTCTAAAAAGTAACTTGTGTGCCTCAGTTTTCTATAATATTCCTTTAAATACTTTTACATAAGAAGATGGGATGGAGGGGGCTGGGAAGGAAATAACAGAGATGAAGAAGAAAGTGGAGGGAGATTTGAGAGAGGAAAGAAAGACAGGTGCACCAGGCCAGTGTGTCGATGAAGTGTGTGCAGCCTGCCCGTCTGAATGGAATCCTAACTTTGTAAGAGTCTAAGATCTTGCTCGAGACCATGGGATTTCAGACTTTTCTTTGCATCAGAATCCAATCCGAGAAAAATACACTGGTGAATAGTCCTCAGTGATCACAAAATTTGGGCACAATGGGTATGGGATCAGAGGAAAAAGAGAGTCAATCGAGGCAGTATCTTCTTGCAAAAGCTGCCAGGCAAACAGAGAGCAGCACTCTCCCTGCTGA
>NW_006208406.1:369904-395333 GCF_000334495.1 Tupaia belangeri chinensis
GATAGCAACACTCTCCCGCGTGAACCCCTTAGTAACAGCTAATTCCCACCCTCACACAAAGACATCTGAAGATCGCAGTCACCTCAGCCATGCTCTTATGACAGTCTCTCCTTAAGCAAAATACCAGAGCTCATCATCACATCCAGGAGAGTACTATTGTCTATAAGGCTTAGGTTCACTGTACATTTTGATTGATTTCAAAACAAAGCAAAGCAAACACACCCTTCATGTGAAAAGCATATAAATAAATAAATCTGGCCCCCTCTTCCTCCACCTCCTCTTCCTATGCTGCTGAATATCAAAGTGTGCCTTTGTCTGGGTTTCATTAGAGCATGGATCAGCTCATGTTCAAAGCCGGGAGCAGAAGAATCAAAGGAGGACATGAAAACATTCTCTTTTCTCAAAGGAAGTGCAAGTCTTATTGAGGACATTTTCTCTTTTAAGAACTCTAGCTACAACTTGATTAGCATTTGAGCTGGGACTGAGGGGCCCAGGGGAAAGAATGCTGGGGTTACAACTATTCTTCATGATGCCAAGGAAGGAAAGTCTTATGTTTGGCAATACATGAGGTTTAAATTCGCCAGACAGTACCTCACTTCTAATTAACTTCTCTCCTCATCTACCCATTCATCTCTCTCACTCTTAGAAAATCCTAAACAGCAAATATCAATCCTCCCACCATCGCACACACATAAAATAACCAAAAAACAAAGAAAAAGAAACACCTCTTCCTATATATCTACCATTGCTCTTAACTCTTACTTGGCTCTCTACTTTCAAAAGTCCAGCTTTCTAACCCCTAAATTTGGCCCACCTCTAGCTTCTTCTGGAATCATCCAGAATTATAACTTTCATCTTTACCTCTAAACTTCTATTTGAATTTCCTTTTCTCCAAGCTCTGAAAGTACCTGTTTCATGTTTTAGCCATCATTACATATTATAATCCTGAACATTTTCTGATGCTAGTCTTACAGGTCTAGGCCCTTAAGCACATGGAGATGGCTGCATGGAAGGCACTAGGTTGTCCCAGAGTTTTCCCTCATTGATCACAGAAGAACATTTAAGGGCCTAGTGGCCCCACTCTCACCCAAGTCACCAGTACCTATGAGAGTATGGTTCTGCTCTTCCTATAATTTCTGGGGGCCTGTAAGATCTCTGGCAATCAGCAGGTTGTTAAGGATGGAAGATATCCCTGGAACCAGTGCTGATGAGCTGTGTTCTCACTTTTGGATGTCCAGGCTCACCCCCAAAAATGAGATAAAAATCTTCAGTGGAACTCCAGAATCTGTTTTGGGCTCTTATGCTTATTTGTTTTAACCTCTCTAGGATGCACCATGAAAGATAAGAACTATAGAGTAGATGTGTGCTGGTGGATAGTTTGATATGAAAGGGGAAGAAGTTACTTAAAAAAAAAAAAAAAAACTAGTAAAAGGCATAGGTCCAGCTACATCCTAATTACTCAGAAAATAAGAAATTAAAGATCTCTGACATATAAATGAATTTGCTAGCCACAACTGCCTCTGGCCCTGGCTCCTTCCATATTATCTCTAGATACTTTGATGATTCAGTTTGCAAAGAAAAACTGCATTAAAGTCAAAATTGTCCATAAATCCCTTCATTGGAATATCACACTAACTCTGAAAGACTCCATCTTAACTTTCACGAGAAAATAAGAAACTATCCTAGACCTACTTCTGTAAAAGTTTGCAACTGAAATACAAGATATAAAATGTAAAAAATGAAGGGCATCAATCTAGGAATCAGAGAAATATCTTCCAATAAAATATAGTTGTTATAAAATAATAATAAGTAAGTTAGCAGGCAGCCCATGATGTGGTGGTTAAGGCAGATGGATCCCACATGGTTAGCCACATGGTTCAAGTCTTGGACCCAGTGGTTTGAAAATTACACAAATTACATGTGTATATGTCCAAACTCCCAAAGAGAAGAATGGAGGAGAAAGGATTCCAGCATGATCATTTTCCATGGGGGATGTTTTCTCTCTCTCTCTTCTCTGTCTTTCTCTGGTGAGTGTGAGTACGTTGACAAAAAAATTAAAGAGAAAAGCAGTAAACTAGAAAGAAGAAGAGGAAAAAATATTCTTGCTCAAGAAGCTCTCCTAAGGAGGGGAAAGGAAGATGGCATTTGTTGGAAATATGTCTGGATAAGCATGATCTAAGTGTGGCCAGTTCTAAGATTGTGAAAGATGAAACAGCAGAGAAAGACTTTGCATGAGACAATAAGGACAGAAGGGAGAGGTGAAGAAAAGATTTAGAAAGAGAAAATATATATGGGCAGTATGGTAGGTGGTTGTGTGCAAAGTTACCATCCCCCGTGGCCCCAAATCTTTAGAAAATTATATGAAAACTCATTAAATATTTGCTGTGAGTAGATTTTTAATGAAATTCAGGGAATTACTTGAGCTGGGTGAACAGATACACATAGGGCAGAACAGAGAAAGAGAACAGAAGTGAGCAATGCATGTGAATTAACTGGGAATTTGAGGTAGTTTAGACTCTCTCAAGTTATAAAATTGAATATCCTAGGAAAATTAAAGTAATATTTTGCATTCAAAGTTCAAAAAATATGTTGAACCTGAAGATCTTCTAATGCTAGTGACAGAGGCCTAGGTTCTTAAACACATGAGTGATAGCTACATCATGGCAGGTACTAGGTTACTCAGTATTGTGCACTCAGGAAGAGGAAGGTTGCCAAAGAAGAAAGACCAGCCTAGGAGTCTAGACACACCAGTTCTCCATTGATGACTGCTGGATGACCTCTGCTTGAATCTGCTTCTTGCTGGTTCCCCACCTGGACTAATCATTATCACCTCTGCCCTTGATTAGAGCTCTTGCATTTTGAACATACCATCACAACAGTAAATAACCTGACACCACAAGACATCATTTGTCTGTGAGTACCAGTGAGGCAGTCAGAAGCTCCTAGGCTGCATCTTGACTTTCTTCAGTATTCACAACTTGACTGATCTGAGAAGTATTTCATGTTAGGTAAATTCTCTTTGCAAGCCAAATGAATGATGTATAGCAATTGGATGTTTAAAAAAAAATAAGAAGAATGAAAAATAATAATAGTAATCTAAAAAAAAGAAGAAAAGCTATTTGCTGATGATGATGTGGTTAGTAATGTCTTTGTCTTGATGGAAAAAGAAATGTTATACACTGTAAAGATTTATGTGATTAAATGGAATATAAAGATAAATATAAACAACAACAACAAAAAAGAAACTCCCATTGAAATGTGGGAACTCAACCTCTTCTTTTTAAGTGTCCTCCATTGTCTCAGTTAGAAATGTGTATCAGAATTACTTGCAGAGCTTTCTCAGGTCTCACTGCACTTTCAGATAAATCCATTCCACATCTCAATGGGTTGCTGCTGTGTTGCTCAGACTCACCTTCCAGCTACTGCTTCTTCCACTCACCCTAGGAAGGCTTAGATACCACTCAAATCATTGAACCATTGATAACCACTATCTTGTTCAGGATGGCTATTCATTTTCTCACTGTCATCTGAATAGATAAATAATGCCCCCACCTCTGTTAGCCTCACTTTAAAGAGGTTCTATAAGAGGACAGCTTAAGTCCCACCACATTATTTCTTTTCTTTTTTAAAAGTTTTTAAATTTTATTTATTTACCTTCATTCTCTGTACTGACTCTGGTTCTTCTCTCTAGATCCTCTTACCCAGGATAGATTCCGTCACAGTGCCTTTGCTGTTCGAATTTTTAGTTTGACTTTTACCAGGCCTCTATCAATATGTCTGTCCATATCGGAATTTTCATTTTAACTCAGTTTTTACAAACACATAGTGGGAAAGAGGGCCACAGGGATCCTATCCCCACATTGTCCCTTGGGCTCAGCCAGGACACTTGGTTATGTCTTTAGATGCCTATTTCCTCACCTAATCTTTTTTTTTTGGAGAGGTTTTCACTATAGGGCGCGTGCGCTCGCCAGACAGACAGAGAGAGACAGGGAGACAGAAAGCGAGAAATCACCCCCCAGGGGGGATAGTCACGCCGCAATCCCTTCTCCTCCATTCTCCTCTCGGGATCTTGGGCACGCACACATACATGTGCCTGGCGTGAGTTTTAAGCCACCGGGTCCAGGACGCGAACCACGGTCGACTACGTGGGAGTCCAGCGACATAGCCATTACGCTAACTACTGGTTTCCTCTTCACCTAATCTTGGCTGCTTTCTAAGTTGCTCTTACTGCATATTTGCCTCTTATTCACTGGATAACCTTGAGTAAGTTCCTTCTTTACCCTGCGTGTCAATCTCTTCATCTATAAAATGGTAATGTAGCTGATACATAGAAGTGTCAGTAAGGCACCCTTGAAATTCCAAGGGCTAAATTACAAAAATAAAACATAACGGATTAGGATAGGGAGTGTTAAGGGCATCTTAAGGACAAACTGCCTTCTAAAGCCTGAATAAGAAAAGCCAACACAGTTCACCCAGGGCCTAATAGATAGTGCCATTAACAAACCTATGGACCAAGTGAAAGGAAGGAGTAGGACCAGCCCAGATACAGTCTGTCTTGTCCTTCCACAGGTCTGTCCCAGGCAGAGATGGATGAGGATATGTTCTCATGATGGAAACTGATCCCTTTAAACTGGCAATACCCTCTATTTCTTCTAGTTCCAACTCTATCTCTACCAAATAGGCTTTTCATATATATTTTTTTTTATTTCTCTCTCTCCCTTTGGCTTTTGGTGAATATACTAATGCACCATAAACACTATGGGGCCAGGACGCGAACCACGGTCGACTACGTGGGAGTCCAGCGACATAGCCATTACGCTAACTACTGGTTTCCTCTTCACCTAATCTTGGCTGCTTTCTAAGTTGCTCTTACTGCATATTTGCCTCTTATTCACTGGATAACCTTGAGTAAGTTCCTTCTTTACCCTGCGTGTCAATCTCTTCATCTATAAAATGGTAATGTAGCTGATACATAGAAGTGTCAGTAAGGCACCCTTGAAATTCCAAGGGCTAAATTACAAAAATAAAACATAACGGATTAGGATAGGGAGTGTTAAGGGCATCTTAAGGACAAACTGCCTTCTAAAGCCTGAATAAGAAAAGCCAACACAGTTCACCCAGGGCCTAATAGATAGTGCCATTAACAAACCTATGGACCAAGTGAAAGGAAGGAGTAGGACCAGCCCAGATACAGTCTGTCTTGTCCTTCCACAGGTCTGTCCCAGGCAGAGATGGATGAGGATATGTTCTCATGATGGAAACTGATCCCTTTAAACTGGCAATACCCTCTATTTCTTCTAGTTCCAACTCTATCTCTACCAAATAGGCTTTTCATATATATTTTTTTTTATTTCTCTCTCTCCCTTTGGCTTTTGGTGGATATACTAATGCACCATAAACACTATGTAAACTATAAATAAATGTGCAAGTTAGGAGTTCATTGTTTCAGCATGGAAGGTAGATTCTGATGTTAGGCCTTTAACTCACATTCATGGCCCCCAAAACAAAAAACTATCACCTTTTAAACTTTAGAGGCATTCTCTATCAGTTTGTATGTCAAGTGCTGCCCTGCCCCAAATTGAATAATAGAGATATTTTCAAGACAAATGATCTAAGTTTTTGGTTCTCAATGCCTGTGCTGTTATTGTTGTTATTTGAAAAATTTCTCTAATTTCTACCAGGTCCTAAGTAAATGCAACATTCCAAAGACATTCTAGGACAGTGGAATATAACCTTCTGGAATAATGTCTTAGAGTATTGCTAGTTTCTATAACAAATAAGCCCCCAAAATGTCAGTGGTTTACTACGATAGAAGTTTATTTGTAGCTGGGATGCTAATGTGATTGTTGCTGGTTAGTAAGCAACTTTCCTCCCTCAGTGACCAAGTTTTCCTGTATCATGGCTCTACCATCAGCCATGGCCTTAGAAGTTTCCATATCCAATAGGCCAAAAGAAAAAGATACAGCATATGGGGCACATATACTCCTTAAAAACAAAACAAAAAACAGTAAAAATATGACATATTTCATTTCTACTCATATAGCACTGCTAAAAAGCGTTCACATGGCCACATCTGAAAGCAAAGAGAATTGTGTTTCTAGCTAGCCCATGCTCTCCCCACCCCATCCCTAGCAGTAACTTTACAGTATGGAAAGCAGCACAGGTTTTGACCAGCAGCAAATTAACACTGCTTTAGGTCCTAAAGCCTCTTGAAAGAGAGGTGTAAACTGAGATCCCTCTCCCCAGGTGAAAACTGAGAACCTGCTCCCCAGAAGGAGAAAAAAAGGCATGGGTATCTCTCACTAAGAGATCCATTTATTGATAAAATTCCTTGACTGAACCTGCCACAAAGATTTTGGGGTGGAATAAACACACATAAATACATTTATATTTGTATTCTCTCTCTCTTCCTTTTTTTGGTACCTGTTCCTTTGTTCTGCTTCCTGAGATGTCTCTCCTTTGCCCTTCCTCTCTCTCTCTGCAGTTATTACTCTTCATGTTCCCATCTCCCCACCTTTTCCTATCAAAGGTAGGAAAGGAAATACATTTAAAAGATGAAATAGAATAAAGTGAGAGGGGAAATTCACAAGCTAGATATTTCTTTTTTTTTTTTAAGAGGTTTTTTGCTATAGGGCGCATGCGCTTGCCAGACAGAGAGACAGAAAGCGAGAAATCATCCCCCGGGGGGATGGCCACACCACAATCCCTTCTCCTCCATTCTCCTCTCGGGATCTTGGGCATGTACACATACGCACCTGGTGTGAGTTTTAAGCCACCGGGTCTGGGATGCGAACCGTGGTCAACTACATGGGAGTCCAGCGACATAACCATTACACTAACTGCTGGTCCCCAATATTTCTTTTTTAATATACATAATTTTATAAAAAGAAAACACAAAATGGAACATCTTAAAAAACACAAAATTTACTATTGATAATAAGTCCTATGAATGTGCTGTGCCTCTATATATAAGTCAAGAAATTAAACCATTATATATTAGGGAACATATGTAGTCATCCCTTCAAAAAGCTACAACCTGCATTCTTAAAAAAGTATGTATTTTCTCTACAAAGAATCTTATCAGCTATACAAAAACGTGTACAGTTTTTATACTGAAGCTAATAGTGAGTTGTACTTGAATTCACATTCTCTTTTTTTTTTTTTTTTTGAGAGGTTTTTACTATAGGGCATGTGCACTCACCAGCTCACCAGAAAGAGAGAAACAGAGAGACATAAAATGAGAAATCACCCCCCAGAGGCGATGGCCACACCAAAATCCCCTCTCCTCTACTCTCCTCCTGGGATCCTGGGCATGCATGCATGCCCATGCACCTGGCATGAGTTTAAGCCAATGGATCTGGGACTAGAACCGCGGTCCACCACATGAGAGTCCAGCAACATAGCCATTATGCCAAGTGCTGGTCCCTGAATTCACATTCTTAATAAAACAATTGCCTGAGCATACACACACATTCCAGACACATCATTACAAGATAGCCATTTTTCTTCATCATCTCTTCCTCCTCCTCATCTTCTTCCTCTTCCTGCTCCTCTTTCTCATCTCTGGTTCATTCTTCTTTTTATGAGCCCGTTGGCCTGCCAGGGCCCTTTTTTCACTTTTGCCCTTGGCACAGTGTGCAGCATTATCCTTTTCTTATTTTAGCTCCTTCCTGTTTGCATGTTGTTTATCTTTGGCTGACTGTTCAGATCACATTTCACCCAATTTTTTATAGTATTCCCATTAGATAAACCTGGGTGTTCACTTTTGATCTTAGGGCAATATTCAGAACAAAACAGAACGAGGGTAGATGGTAGCTTTTAAGAATAATTTGGATCCTTTTTCTTTCCCTTCTTATCACCTTTGGAAGGAATGTAATTTTTCATTTTCCTGTTATAACAAGCTTTGTCACTTTTTGCCATGTCTTCAAATTCAACTTTTCCTTACATAGTTTTCCATCTTCCCCATTCTTGGAGAATTTGGCTAAAATGAGTGAAAAGACTGGATGTTTCTTTTTATGCCCTTCCTGGCAGGTGTACACAAAGAAAGCATACGAGGACATTATTCCCCTCGGCTTGTTTGGGTGTCCTTCGTCTATGGTGACAGATGGCAACTACCAGTGTGAGCTCTCCTCAGAGCCCTGCAGAGTGGCCATATCTGACAGAGAAGTTTCTTCCCCAGAGCTTTGGCATGAACTGGTTTATTGCTAACACAATCCACAAACAAGATATCTCAACATATATCTAAGGAACATTAAGTCATGAAGGAAGTATTTTCTGATGAGGTAAAAAGAAAAATGTTGGTCCCAAGAGCATTCCTGAAAGGCTCTGTAGAAGATGAGGCAGCTCTTTAAAATAAGAAACAAAATGCTTTCTGAAAGTAAAAATTAAAAAAAAAAAAAGAGCTCTTAGAAATTAACAAAATATTTAAATGCAGGCCAACCCGTGTCTGGTGGTTAGAGAGAATGGATCTATACAGCTGATCAAGCATGCAGTTTGATTATCAGACTAGCTTGAGAAACACACTGGGCCCATGCGTGTACATATCCAAAATATCAAAAGGAGGGAGAAGTGGAGAAAGGATATGGTATGACCATGCCCATGGGGATGCTTTCTCACTTTCTCTCTCCCTCTCAGAGAGATAGGGAGATAGTAAGAGCCCTTTGACCAATTTAAAAAGAAAAAATACGAATTGAAAATGCAAAAGAAAGATTTGGACATAGGGCATGGTAGTAAGACAAGGATATAGAACACAAAAGCATGTGGGCTTTATTGCTAGTTGACATTGTCAGCTCCTAGATTCGGCCCATAGCAAGGATACTAGCAACAAGGTAAATGTGGGTAAGCCAGACTTCTCATCTCCTTGTTCTCTGTACCTTCACCCAAGTGCAAAGTGGTGGTGAAAATTGTACTGAGGTATTGGAGTCACTAAGTAAAAGAAATCATAGCATTTAGAATAAGTAGTAGAATGGAGGAATTTTTAAAACCCAGGCTTGTCAAATCGTATGAATTTCAGAAAAAAGCTAGAAATCTAATTTTTTTTTATTTGAATCATTCAAATATTTAAATGTGTAAATTCAAATGAAATACATTGTGGGCTCAATTTAGATATCTGTTTACTATTTCCAGTCTAAATTCTTTTTTTTTTTTCTCAAAGAGAGAATTTCCCTACAATTTTAAAAGTCTTTTTTTTTTTTTTTTCAGGCACAGTAGAGTGGGTTTCTTTGTGAATAATGGAGAATAGCATTAACTACTTTCTTCAGTCACTCTTCCTTTCATGTGGCACATAGAAAGCCTTGATTAATCTGACTGCTACATGTGTGTTTTATTGCCAGTAGTCAGTCTGCAAACTAAAATAAAATACACCATCTTGACCTCTATGAGCCTATATTCTTACAAAGCAGATGAATGCAGCCCCGCAATTATAACACAGAATAAGATGGAATATGACTCACTCTGTCTTGCAAAAGCTCGAGGACTTCGGAGAAGAGAGGTCAGATCAGAACAGAGACTTCCTGACTTTTTGAAAGAGGTAGGGTTAGAACTCCCTGTTATTTCATGAAGTGTGGGCTGACATGCAGGACAACTTCCTATCCTGGAGATAAAAATAACGGGATGCGAGACAGAAAGTGCTCAGTCTCTGCAGTGAAATGTTAATTATGATGCTCTCTCATTTATCTCTGGGTCTATAAAAGGAATGAAGTGGAAAAGAAGTTGGACACAAGCCTCCAAAGCAGCCAAGGGCACAGACGAGGGGGGAGAAAAATACAGTTTAGACACTCAATGTTCAGCAGAGAAAGAAGATTCTGTAAGCAAATGTTAATTAAGTACAATTTGAAAAAGAGTTTATAGCTTATGTGCCACACTGCGGTAGTTCTAATTAATCGCTAACATTGCTTTCACGATCCATGAACTTCAGCTTCTTCACCTGCAATGGTGGAGTATAGTTTGAATATGGTGGTTATTGTTCAAATTAAAATATATCCTCTCCAGCACATAAAAAAGACGAGCCACCCATTTCCATAGCAATTTAGACTTAATTTTCACTAACAAAAGAGAAATAAAGATAGGATTATGCTCTGCTTTAAGCCCAGACACCAGTCTATCACTGAAATGTTGTTTCTAAACCACAGATCTAATCATATTATAGCTCTATTTAGCATCCTTTAAAGTTGACCTATAGCTACTAAAGCTTTTTTATCCCAAGTGGGGTTAGACCTGTGTTTGAGAAAGGGGTGGTAGCTGACTATAACATTATATGTCTTACCACTCCAGATTTTTTTTCTTTTTTTTTTTTTTTTTTTTTGAGAGATTTTCACTGTAGGGCGCGTGCACTCACCAGACAGACAGATAGAGACATAGAGACAGAAAGCGAGAAATCACCCCCCGGGGAGATGGTCACGCCGCAATCCCTTCTCCTCCATTTTCCTCTCGGGATCTTGGGCACACACGCACACGCGCCCGGCGTGAGTTTTAAGCCACCGGGTCCGGGACACGAACCGTGGTCGACTACATGGGAGTCCAGCGACATAGCCATTACGCTAACTGCTGGTTCCCACCACTCCAGATTTTGATATGCTTCATCTCAACCTAAAAAAGGACACCCATGTTATGGAAGAAAAATAATCACTGTGCTAGTTAGTTATTATTACTGATAAGAGTGTATAAAAACCTTCTGGCATACTTGAAGTAGAAGGAGAAAAACCTGAAAACAGAATGATTAATGATTAGGACAGCTAAAGTCCTAATTCTAAAGCCTAACACACAATGACTTGCTCTGATATCTTCCAGAGGGTGGGGTGAAAGATGGTATTAAGAGGCTAATAGGCCCAGCATTATATCATACTGAAATGTAGAACAAAATATTTTTAGCTCTTATGATTTCTTTTGCCTTTTTTTTTTTACAAGCAGAAATTAGGAAGTTTCAGTTTGGGCAAGCATATCTTTAGCAGTATGGGGGGGGTCTTCAAAAAGTTCATGAAAATTTTATGTATTATAATACATAATTTTTATAAAAAGACTATGCAGGTTGATGATAACATGTATAGTATTCCCAACTGGACTGCTCTGAGAAGTATTTCATGTTGGGTAAATTCTTTATACAAGTCAAATGATGTATAGTGATTGAATGTTTAAAAAATAATGAGGATAAATAATAATTACAATAATCTGAAAAAAATGATGAAAAGCTATTTGATGATGATGATGTGGACAAAATGTCTTTGTCTTGACTATATTCATGGTAATCATACTGGAAAAGAAATGTAATTCACAGTAAAGATATATGTGATTCAATGTAATATAAAAACGATTATGAAAATAATAAAATTAAATTTACAAAAAGACTATGCAGTTTTTTCACTTTTTTCTTTTGCACTAAGATAAACTTGGACTTTAATTCAATTTTTCTACAAAATTTTTAAAGTCTCTGTGTGTTTTTGTCAAAGTAGCCTGACTGCTTGCAAGGAAATTAAAGTTTCAGTGAATTTACACGATACAGTTAATTTTTCACTCAGTGAGCAGCATGATTATTGGGCAGCCTTCCACACAAGGACTAAAGGATTCTTGCCATCTACTAAAGTTCCAGAACATTTTCCTGACTCCTCTTTATCTGACTAGCATATTAGAAGAGAGGAAATGTGAAAGATTGCATGGAAGGTTATTGTGTATCAGGCCTGGAACTGATACTTCTGTGCCATTCTTTTGGCTAGAACTCAGTCACATGACCACAGCCCATTGCAAGGGAGGTTTAAACAAATGCACAAGCTATATGTCCAGAAAGAAGACTCCTAGTGGGACCAGCAATTAGTGTAATGGCTGTGTCGCTGGACTCCCATGTAGTCAACCGCAGTTCGCGTCCCAAACCCGGTGGCTTAAAACTCATGCCGGGTGCATGTGTGTGCATGCCCAAGATCCCAAGAGGAGAATGGAGGAGAGGGGATTGTGGCGTGGCCATCCCCCCTGCAGGGTGATTCCTCACTTTCTGTCTCTCTGTCTCTCTCTTTCTGGCGTGCGCACACGCCCTATAGCAAAAACCTCTTCAAAAAAAAAAAGAAGGGAACCAGTAGTTAGTGTAATGGCTATGTCGCTGGACTCCCACATAGTCAACCGCGGTTCGCGTCTTGGACCCGGTGGCTTAAATCTCACGCCGGGCGCGTGTGCGTGCATGCCCAAGATCCCAAGAGGAGAATGGAGGAGAAGGGACTGTGGTGTGACCATCTCCCCTGGGGGGTGATTTCTCGCTTTCTGTCTCTATGTCTCTGTCTGTCTGGCGAGCGCACGGAGAAAACCTCTCAAAAAAAAAAAAAAGAAGAAGACTCCTAGTAATTTTATAGAGATGCTTGATAAAAATGCAAGAAATCCAGACCTCAGGCACAGAGCCTTCCCAAGCAATGCTATTTTACCTAGAAATTTAATAAAATTTTTTCCCACTCCCTTTATTTTGTGTATATTCTGTTTTTGGCAAATAAAAATGTTTTTTCTTCAATGGAAGTATTACAAAATTTCTTTTCAAAATAAGTTTAAGGGTTTTCTTGTTTGTTTTTGAGAGATTTTTGCTATAGGATACATGCGCTCACTAGAAAGAGAGAGACAGACAGAAAGTGAGGAATCAACCCCCCCCAGGGGGGATGGCCATGTCACAATCCCTTCTCCTCCATCCTCTCAGGACCTTGGGTATGCATGCACATGCGCCCAGCGTAAGTTTAAGCCACCAGGTCTGAGACTTGAGCCATAGTTGGCTACATGGGAGTCCAGCAAAACAGCCATATGCCAACCGCTGGCCCCCAAAATAAGTTTAAGTTTTAACAAATTAATTTATTTAAGGAAAAAGTATTCAATAATTAAAAATACAAATAGAACAAAGAAATGGCAAAATCTGTCATGGGAACATGTCAATGAACACTGTACCATTTGATCTACATTTGAATTACTTTCCCAGTCTTATTTTCAGGGATACTGCTCTGTACCCAACTTCTGACAATCAGTCCAGTAACTCTACTATAAACCATAGTATCATTGACCATGACTTGCTGTGGATTAGGAGTCAGGTTTTCAGCTGCCAAAATTAAAAAACAGCGACCTTATCTCAATTCTCAGGGGCAAAATATTAAGTTTATTAACCAAATATTCAGTTTTATTATTTTCTCCTATTGATTAAAAAATACTTCGGTCTAGCATAAGAGGTAGAGCAATACCATATATTTACTAATTTGAAATGAAATTTCACTATAACACAAGTTAATTCTATTCTACAAAAAAAAGAATAGAATAAACTAGTGACCTATACACCAAACAAAGTAGGAAATTCTGCCACAGCATTTACAGAATTAATCTACCCTAAAAAAGGTTCCTGGGTCCATCCAAAACCAATCCATGCCCTAGTACTTCTTCCTTAAAGTCACTCAACATGTCTACTTCACCCCTCACTCTCCACTGCCACCACTTTCCAGTTAGACATCCACTTGTCTTCCTCACTCTTCTCCTCATCTTTATTCATTTTTTTCTTTTAAGTGTCCATATATTTTTAATTTATTTTATTTTATTTAATCCTTTTTTAAACTTTTCTTTTTTTCTTTATTTTTTTGAGAGTTTTTTTTTTTTTTTTTTTTTTTCTATAGGATGTGTGCTCTCACCTGGCCAACAAAGGAGACAGAAAATCAGAAATCACCCTCTGGGGGGATGGCCACACCACAATCTCTTCTCCTTTCTCCTCTCAGGATTTTAGCATCCATGCATGTTCACCTGGTATGAGTTTTAAGCCACTGAGACTGGGACTCAAACCAGGATCAACTATGTGGGAGTCCAGCACCTTAACCATTACACCAGCTGTTGGTCCCCTGTCCTTATTCTTTTCAGACCCATGCTCTATGCCTGTAGCCTGTGTGACTTCCTTGAATATCAAGTTTTAGCATGTCATTTCCAGCTTGTAACTCAAATGTTACCCCGTTGTTCATGGGATAAACACCAGACTCTTACTTTTGATCCAAATGATGCATGAATATTTGCCCCTGCTGACATATGCAGTCTTGCATCTCCTGAGATTTCCTACCATCCCCCACTACGCACAGTTCCAGACTCCCCTCTCCATGGGCTACTACCCAAGAGTCTCCCTCGGCCTGGATATCATTCCTTTCTCTCCTGCTGCCAAAAAAATAAAATCCACTTTACTTAACTAGGCTGAGTTAGAACCCCTCTTATGAGCTCGTATAACCCCTGTGCTTGTCATTTTCATATCAGACGTTACAATGCAGGCTTATTTTGAGCTCCCAGAAGACACCAATTACGTTTTATTCATTTTTATATCCCCAGTGCTAAATTAAATGGCTCATGGTAGACATTCAGCTGTCTGCAAGGAGCTTTTTACCTCTATGCAGAAACTCTCTTAACTTCTGTACCCATCACCCGTTATTTTAGAGAATTGCTTCTTCCCCTCTCTAACCAAGAGAGTCTTCTGAAGCTCCAAACATCTTCCATTGCCATATCCATCTCTAGCCAACCCAATTAAACCAATCATTGGTCCTCCCAGAGACTCTTCAAACTAGGATTCAGGAAAAAGGGCTGTTCCTTTGGTGGTAGCAAAGCAGAGGGTGTGAGGATGACAAGAGCAGGACAAAGTGGATAGGATGAAAGGCCACACACAGAGCAGGTGAGCTGAGAGAATCAAAGGGGAGGCAGTCAGCACTTGGCCCTAGGTTCTGTCATCTCCAGGGCCCTGATGCACACAGCCTGATACAGCTACTTTTCCGCTGTTTTTGAGTCCTTTCATAAACTCCCCCTTTCTCTGGCTGATCTGTATTGGTTCCCAACCCAGAACTCCTCATCCCTGATCTGGAAGATGTTCCTAGACTTTGAGCTCCATTAGGGTAGAGATAAACCTTAAGGTATTTCCATTTTCAGTGCTTGACAAATACCTAGTATCTGCACTCTATGACTAATTGACTAAAGGATATAAAAACACAGTATACCAGATACAGTGTGTGAGGAGGGTCTGAGGACAGACATTTAGAAGAAATATAGGGAGGCAAAGCATTAATGTCACAAAGAAATGTGGTATTATCTGCTGAAGATATTTTGTAGTTTTATTAACTGTACAAGGGAGAAATGTTCATTTGTTGAAATATCCATTTTGTAAGACAAATAATAATGTGATTGAAGGTATAAAAGAAAATGAAATGAAAAAAAAACTTAAAATAAAGGAATAAAAAGTGAAGGGAAAAAAAGGTGAGAGCTTCAAGTAATGAGAAGATACCTGACTCTCCAGCTTTTCACCTGAAACTCTGTGTTCCTTTCTAGAAGTTTCCAGGTAAGAAGCTTTCTCTATACCCTTCTGTATTCTCTTACATATAGACAAGTCTTTTAAAAATGCAGATGGAGGCCAGGAGGTTCTTGGCTCCCCTTCCTCTTCTTATGTATAAATATAAAATGTCTAGGGGAGAAATGGTTTGATCAGCACGTTAACACAATCTGAACTACTATAAAGTGAAAAAGCAATTCATTGCATTAAAATAAAAACCTGCTAGGTTCAACTTTAGAATATTTTAAACTTTCCCACGAGCTTACCTCCCCAATGAGACATTAAATTTCTTGAGGCATAAACTGTCTTTATTTTAGTGTCTGCCTCACAGAGCCCAGCTTCAGGCTGGGGATGGAGTTGGTGATTTATAAATAGTATCAGACAGAAAGAGTGAGTGGATGAAAGAATAAATGAATTCAATGTCTCAAGTTATATTGTTCCAGAATTAAAAAGAACTTCATAACTAGAATGCAGACATCTGTGTCTCCTAGATAGAGTTGACCTAGGTAGTCTTGTTTCCAAATCCTAATTCCATGTCCCATGACAGCCCAGAGCTATAGGTGCTGTAATTTTTTTTAAAAAAAGAAACTCTTCTGTATTTGTTACCACTTCTTTAACAGAGTACGATTTGGGCACACTTCCATTCACAAGTCTCACTGAATTACTTTTTCCATGGTTTTGTAACATACCCATGTTGGCTTATTATTTTGTTCCTCTAAATGATACTTTTCTTTGGAAAACAAGTCCTATGGAAAGTTCCTAGCTCAAGTTGGTTCAGCTTAATCTATTTCTTTATTATTATTTTTTAGAAAGATTTTTGCCGTAGGGTGTATGTGCTCACCAGAGAGACAGAAAGTCAGAAATCATCCCCCAAGGAGATGGCCACACCACAATCCTTTCTCCTCCATTCTCCTCCTGGGATTTTGGGCACACACACATGCATCCCCAGTGTTAATTTTAAGCCCCCAGGTCCAAGACTCAAACCATGGTTACTTACATGGGAATCTAGCAACATAACCATTACATTACCTGATGATCCCCAGCTTAACCTATTTATAAATGACTAGGACTAGTACATGTGTAATTGGTAACTAGAGGGTATAGAACATTTAAAAAGTAGATCCTAGGAGATGAAACTCAAAAGCATGTTAACAAATAACAATTATTTTAAACATCAAGGTGTATCTCAGAACACTTCAATGACAAAAGATTTAGTCTGCTAAGAAATATAGCTTGATAGTTAAAACGTTAGACCACAAAGTTAACATTAGGTTACATACATCTTACAACAAACATTACCTTAATCTGTGGAAACAAGTTAATATGAAACTAAAAAACATTACCACCTCTGCTTTAGTGCCTTAAGTATCACAGTATCATACTTAGAATTAGAAAGAAATCTTATCTTCCCCTTACTAGGTATTGTCATGCCTTATAGGTGTTTAAAATGTTAGCCAAAAATAAAGAAAATAAACCCTTGAAAAGGACAACATTAACAGAGGGAATGAAAGTTAAGTATTGAACACATATGTAAGTTGTTATTCAAGTAGAACTTAATCTACTTCCATGCATGATGTGTCATCATCTTTGAGAGGTGGCATTTCTTCAGTCATAGCAGCAAGGGTCATCCTCATCAATACCACATACCAAATTTGATCATCTTGTAGATTTTGTTAGCATGTGTCTGGTAATCTTCCAGACTAAACCAAGAAGGCAAGAGTTAGATTTCATAATTCAGGATGACCAGATCCTTCACACTTATTCTTGTCAGTCTCTGTCTTTTGCCTTAAGGTCTCAATAACAGAATGATCAGGGTTATTTTCTTTGCAGTTATGTAATCCATTGCTTAGTATTCTTAAGGTTTGAGCTTTTATGGTTCTCTCCATATTTGCTGTCCAGCTGTATATGCTTGCAACAATGCAGCATGGAGATGTTACCAACTGGTTAGAGACAATAACCCTCTTCACTTTTTTCTCCAAGATGTCTTTCATGATTTTTTAAAAGGTTTTCAAACTTTTCTGTTCTCTTCCTGTTTGTTTTTCTCTTCTTGATCTTCTGAAAATCCTAAGCCCTTTTTGGTGACCTATACCAAAGTCTTCCCCTCAAAGTCTTTCAGTTGTTGGACCCAATACTCATCAATAGGCTCTACCATATAGATCACTTCTAAGCCATGCTTCTGAATATTTTCAACCGAGTTAGGTACCTGGTCCTCGGTCTCACCTGTGATATAATAGATTTATTTCTGATTTTCTTTCATTCTGATGTAATAGTCCTTCAGGAATATCATCTCATCACCAGAAGTAGATGTGCAATATCTTAATAGTTCTGAAAGCTTCTTCTGATTTTGAGAGTTTTCATGAGTTCCAAGTTTATATTTTTAGAAAACCGTTCATAAAACTTTTTGTAGTTCTCTTTATCTTCTGCCAGTTCAGGGAAGAGTTCTAAACATTTTTTAACCAAATTATTTCTGATAACTTTCAGAATTTTGCTCTGTTGCAACATCTCATGGGAAATATTTAAAGAGAGATCCTCAGAGTCCACCACCCTTCTGATGAAATTCAGATATTCAGAAATCAACTCCTCACATTTATCCATGATGAATACTCTGTTTACATACAATTTAATGTTGCTCTTTTTCTTCTTGTTTTTAAAAAAGGTCAAAAGGAGCATGTCTTGGGACCAATAAAAAAATATCTCTGAATTCCAATTGCATTTCAGTTAAAAAGTGCTTCACTGCCAAGTGATTTTTCTAGTCATTGGTTAAGCTCTTGTAGAATTTTTCATACCCTTCATTAGGAATAGTAACAGGATTTCTATTCCAGATAGGCTTTGTTGGACCAGCAGGTGGCATGGTGGTTGGGGTGCTAGACTCCCACATGGCCAACTCTGGTTTGAGTTTTGGATCTGGCAGCTTGCTTTCTTACTCTCTCTCTCTGTCTTCTCTCTCTCTCTCTCTCTCTCTCATTTATTTATTATTAAATAAATATTTTAAAAGTATTTATTATTGAATAAATAAGCATTTTTTAAAAAAATAAATAGGCTTTGTTTTGTTCAATTCTTCTTGATCAATGAACTTTTATTTAATCTTCGTGTCACAATCCTTATTTTCTCCATCAGAGCCAATATCTTCTATCTCAGGTTTTTCATCAAACTCCTTTTTTCCCCTATATCTTTCTCTTTCTCTTCCTTTCTTTCAGTTTCATTCTCACTGACTTCTTTTATCATGTCATTCTCCACAAAAAGAGTAATGGCTGATGGCCAATAAACTGAGAGTGTTTCTTCATAATCTCCTTTATTCTTATTTTTTAGAAGTATTTGGTTGCATCTTCCTTCATATTCAGGATAACCCTTGTCCCATGATCCATGGGCTCACCTGTGTCACTCCTAGCCATGAATGCAGAGGACTCCCAGGCATACTACTCATTGTCCTGTTTGGTGATAACAGTCACTTTTTCAGCAACCAAATATGCAGCCTAAAAGCCAACAACAAACTGTTCAATGTAGAAATATCTGCACCAGCCTGCAAAGTTTCCATGAAGGCTTTGGTCCCTGACTTGGTACTAGTGCAAAGATTATTGATCAAGTAGGCTTTCTTTATTCCAAACCCAGTATCCACAACAGTGAGAGTTTGATCTTACTTGTTTGGAATGAGGATAATGTGATGCTCCTACCCAGAGTCTAGTTTACTGGGATCTGTCAAGCTTTCATAGCTTGATTTGGTCCAGAACATTGGATGCATTTGAAATAAGCTTCTTCTTCTTTGTTGGTGTAGAAAGTATTGATGATAAGTGACATCAACTGGGACATTTCTGCCTGGCATGCAAATGTCTCAGCCTCTCCCTCCTCCATGGGCTGGTCTTGGCTCTGGATTCCTCAGGCATCCTAGAATGACCACACAGTATACTCACCACAGCAGCACCAGGAAGCTGAAGCAACTCGGTACTGTTATTCTTATGCCCATGTGTTTCTCAGCTTCCTGCACCCATGTGCATACTCAATACGAGATTCAAAAATTGGACTCGACTGGTTTTCACAAGAAACAGCATCATACCAGGTATTTCATGACCTTTTATAGACTTTATTGAGGTTACTGAGCAAAATTCACAACACAAAGCACATCAGTTCCAACCTCTCCCTGTCTCTCTTGCCCTCTTCCTTTTTTTATTTCTGCACCTTCTCCACACTTTCTTCCCCTTGAGTCATGCAAAAACAATTTTGACCTCATCTCGACCCTTTAGAGACCCCATCATCTCTTTCTTAAAATATTTTTGACATTAAATTCTATTAAAGGAAAATTCCAAGAAGAGTCACCAAATATAAATAAATATGGTAAAAAGGAGCCTTTTCAGCACAAAGCAGCTCTCAAGCTTGCCATCTCTGAATACTTGATTGAATATTTTATCAGGGAGGAATTCAACCCCCCCAAAGAAGGATTGTGATAGATGTTTCCAATCAGTAGATGGAGCCTGTTAAATAAAAACAAATGCAAGAACAGGGTGGCATGTCATGCTCAAATTAAGGCTGCCATCTGTCTGCAGGTAATCAAAACAAACCTGCACTGATAAGGCTGTCCTGAACCCAGCGACAGCAAAGGCAATCATACTGATTTTTACTCAGAATAAACAAATCTTTTTTTTTTTTTTTTTTTTCAGGGAGCAGCTTACAAAGTATGTAAGGGCAGCTTGAAAATGATGTGTTACTGTCTGCACAGCATGCATGGGCATCTATTTTTGCTGGAAAATAATTACCTAATGTCACATCATTTTGACTCTACATTTTTTTCTAAGGAGAAAATGGGCTCATTGGGTTTTAGACTTCCCAGTCCTTTCTCTTACAGGGTTACTTGGCCTATGGATTCTGCTGGGGGGCACAGGTGAGCAAGAACTGTGGCTTCCCAATGGGACAAGGCAGAAGCAATGTGGAAATGAGAATCAATTCACAAACCACCTATAGAATATAAGGTAAATTGCTGTTCTCACCTGGAGAATGCGTGCTTACCTCAGCCTTGAGAAGAAGCTGTCATTATGCACAAAATGGAACTGATTAAATGTTTTATTCTGAGCTTCCACAATCTTCCTCAGCATGGGAAATGTTCTGCAGGTGCAGCATTTGATGCAAAAATGCCACCAGCCTCTTCTCTCCCCAGGTGTCAAGGGAAACCTTTGTACTATAAGATTCAGGTGGCGATGAGAAGCCTGCATGCATGGGCATGCATACACATACACACGCACACACACACACACACATACACATCACTCAACTCTGTTCAAGAGAAAACACTGCTGAGGGCTAAATATGATAGGGGTCTGTATAAAATCATGGAGGAAAAACAGATGTATGTAGACTTGTGTATGCATGTGTGTGTTTATACAGACATACAAATACTGGATACTTACCATGTGCCAAGCACTTTAATATATTCTGTGTAAGCTTTCTGGAGCTTACTATTTATCAAATATACATATAGAACTAACTACAAGTTAAAGCAAGGCACTATATCTGTCTAAAGAAAGTCAAATACAGGTGTCTAGGGTTCATAAAATAGAGAAAAACATCTGTCTGTGTAAATAAGAAAAGGCTTTATATAGGACATGGCATCAAGACATATTTCATATGTGTTGTATATGTCATGTGTGCTTATTGTAAGGATCCCGACAAAGCCTGCAGTGGTTTTAGACTCAGTAATGTCTGATAAATTGATTGGTTGGGGATTCCTCTAGGTATCTTTTTGCATGGTTGACGTAGTAGAATAGAGAAGGCCCAGAATAGGATATTTCACATTCAGGTCCCTGGGGATAGGATAGGTAGGAGCAAAGAGACAAAAAGAACAAAACCACTCACTGGAATAATATCTGTAAGGAGAGACTCTGCAGGGAGAAGATGAAAGAATTGTTTTCATGTGAATTTTGTGAGATTTAAGGCACAAGCAGCCATGCTTTGCCAGGAAACAAAGTTTAAAACACAGGCTGCTTCTCCCCTTTTATGGCACCTGTTACCTCAAAGAACAGGTGGAGGACAGTGCAATAGTGTTCTCATGGTGGCCCCAAGCAAGGAGCAGAGCAGACACTGATAAGAAGGTAGGGAGAAGAGCTCAGATGAACATGTTTGAGAATATGACCTGTCACCAGGGGTTCTCTGTTACCACAAATAGCACAGTTGAGCATGGAGCCATGAAGAGGCTATGTGGTTCTTGTCAGGACCTGCCATGTTCTGCACACGTGGACATCCTAATGATTCAGACAGAACATCCACAAAAGATGGCATATAGGCACATTCCATGCCTCTTCTCAGGAAATTAGATGTTTAAAGCAAGAACATAGGCTTTTAGAGCTCAGACTTACCTTCTAGTAAATGATGTTTAGAAAGTTAAGAATCAAGGTGAGCACCAGAAATAAAACAAAACCACCAGATTTATAACTGGATTATATGAAGTCAACAGAATTCAAATTTAGTTTGGGATGGATTGCCATACTTAGTGAAAATAATTGAATTTTCATAAATATCTATCTTAATATAGATATTAGTTCTTTGCATGGCCAGAATATTTATCTATTCCACCCTAGTTTAGGGGCATTTTTATTATCAGCTCCACTAGGTACACTGGAACCTAATATATGCCAATCCCCAAACTGGCCAGAGGAAGATCAGCCACGCCATAGACTTCTGTCAGAGCTAGGCAAGCAGGTCAGAGGAGATCTTCTGAAGGTTCCTCTTGCTTTTCTATCAGAGACACAGGACAGGCAGAAGTTCCTGTACCACCATCACCATCACTTACAGAAGTGGTGGTTTCTTTTCTTTTTTTTGAGAGGTTTTTGCTATAGGGCGTGTGCGCTCACCAGACAGACAGAGAGACAGAGAGATAGAAAGCGAGAGATCACCCCCCAGAGGGGGTGGCCACGCCGCAATCCCTTCTCCATTCTCCTCTCTGGATCTTGGGCATACATGCACACACGCCTGGCATGAGTTTTAAGCCACCGGGTCCGGGACGTGAACTGCGGTCGACTACATGGGAGTCCAGCAACATAGCCATTACGCTAACTGCTGGTCCAGAAGTGGTGGTTTCTATAGAAATCACTCCAGAGAGCTTTGGCCACAGGCTTGGAAATTCTTCAGTAGACTTCCCTTGTTGAACATCTGTTCACTTCTGTTTTGTTACCTGCCTCTGCCATTTCTAGAATTGCTAGTTTCATCCTTGAAGGAGATATTCAAGTCTTACCAACTCTGATTTTCTTTTTTAATCTGCCTGATCTCTAGGCACTGGAAGAGAGGCTGATAGAATTGTGATGGACTAATAAACCCCTACCTCTCCAGAATGCTACTTCTTCTGTATCCCTGCAGATAACTCTGATAAAGATTAGGAAGAAACTAAGGCTCTTCCATGCCACAAAAGTTTCTCTAAAGAAAACAGGATCCTCTGGCTCTGTCATACTCCTACAGTATTTCTGGAAGAGGAAGCAAACAGAAGCATCTTGCGTTACCATTTTAAGCTTTCCTTCCTTTCTCACTTTCACCTACAATCACACTAGCTCTACAGTGAATAAACAAAGGAGGATGTGTCACCTCCCAGAGGAATCAGCTTTGTTTCATTAGGGAAATCTCCAGACACCAAGACCTTCTCCTGGGGAGAGGTAGAGGTTGGAAGGAGATGCTATGGCTAAAGTCAATGTTCAGAGTCTGGGTCTTGGGAGAAGAAAGGCAGAAAGCAAATGTTAAAGAAGCTGTATCATATGCCCTTTTCAAGGCTTGGCTTCTGTCATTTGATTTGTCCTTTTTGCAGAAAGGGAGATCAGAAGAAAGAATAGGAGAGTTGAAAGGGGCAAGAAGGTTAAGGAAAATAGCTTGGTTGAAAATACCATGCTCTGGCTTTGATGTAGAGCTCCCTTTTTTCCACAGTTTATTATTCGTTTCCATACCAGAAGTGATTCTGGCACCTTCAGCTATCATTTTTCATCCTCTCCCTGTCCATACTTCAGCTCTGGGATGTCTGTAACAAGGTCTTTTCAAGCCCTAGTCTTTCCACCCCTTCCCTTCACACACTTCATCTTCCATCGGAGGCATACTTTGAAATGGCTCTCCTTGAACAGCTGTACTTCTCGATTCTTTCTAAAGGACATTAACTCTTTGTCTCCCCAGCACCATCTGTGTCAAATGGCCTTAGTTATAAGGATATAGACCTTCTCTCTTAGGAGAATGATTTCTTCCCTACTTCTGTGTGTGCTGGGTTACGTATCCCTGCTCATTCTTTAACCCCTGATAACCCCTGAAAAATCTAATTCAGTTCATCATACACTTGCCCCATGAAAAATAGGCAGTTTCCCCTATTCCTATCTCCAGATCTTCCATCTCTGAATCACCCTCTTGGGTTCCTTCAGTTACCCCTATAAATCCTCCAATGCCTGATTTCCCTTCCTGCTCAAGTTCTGTCAGGAGCACCCGCTCTTTATTTGAATACTTTTCTCCTCCCTGATCATCCGTTTACCACACTTCAGTAATGACTTCTTAGTAGCTCTCGGATTCCTGGACTCAGCCCTGATTTCTTTCTTACCTGGGATTCAGTGACATTTACCCAGTTTCATACCTCCCCAACAGTCTCAAAATGTGTCAAAAGGAAATCAGCACCTTCCACACAAACGCAGTATTTCTGCCAATAACAAGGCTATAGTTCTGACACTGCTAAACCTGGAAATGTGAAGTCATTTCCAAGTATCTCTCCGTCTCCTCTTGTATTTTATCTATGTATGTGGCAGAAATCTTCATCTCCACAGAGTTGTGGAGGACTTTCCCAAGGTTAGAAGGCAGAAGCAGCACTTCCAAATTCTTTACTGATGGTGTTTCTCAAGCTGTACTTGCTCCAGGAGAAAGACTGCTGTATGCACTATGGATATATATATATATATATACACACACACACATGCACACACTATGGATATGTATGTGTGTGTGCTCACGTTGGAGGACTGAAGCCCAGATATCTTACAGATGCAATGTTTTGGTTTTGTATACACCTTTATTCCCAAGAGTCTTCCCCCAAAATAACTATGTAACCAGATCATCTGTACTAGGTATGTATCTGTTTTCAGATCCAATTTAGAGACTCTAGGACTCATAATTGAAAAGAACCCAAAGGCCGCCTAATATAGACCTCTGGGCAATGCATGAATGCATGCTGTTCAGTTCTACAGCACAGATAAATGACCCTCATACCTCAGTTAAAACATCCTTGTGATGGAAAACTCACCAAGGTATCCTTCAAGCCCTTGGATGACTACTAGAAAGGCTTCCTTATGTGGAAATGAAACTATTTCTGTGTAGCTCCTACCCACTGTCAGTTCTTCCTCTGCAGCCATATGGCAGACTTTCCAAAACATGATGATTACTCTTGGTCAGTCCCAATTTTGTCTGTGTTTTTTAGGACCAGCATCCTCAGTTCTTCAGGCAACTTGGATTTCTAGGTTCTTTTTTCCCCACACCTTCTCCATCTAGATTTCCAATCACCTGTATAATGTTGCCTCCCTGTCTTACACACCACTCCATCTGGCAACTGAGCATCATCTGGTCACTTAGGACTTTCTTCTCTCTTGTTTTAAATATTCTGTATTTACTAGTGCAGCCAAAAATTCAATTAACTATCTGAAAATATTTTAAAGTCTTGATGAATTTAGACAGGATCCAAGCCCTCTATTGTAGCCTTGTCAGTGAGAATGAAATCACCAGCAGCAGAATCTTTTCTTTTTTAAAATAAAAGCTGTATAAGAGTTCCTTTGATTGGGACCAGCAGTCAGCGTAATGGTTATGTCGCTAGACTCCCACGTAGTCAACCGTGGTTTGAGTCCCGGACCCAGTGGCTTAAACTCACACTGGGCGCGTGTGCGTGCGTGCCCAAGACCCCGAGAGGAGAATGGAGGAGAAGGGATTGTGGCGTGGCCAGCCCCCCTAGGGGGTGATTTCTCGCTTTCTGTCCCTCTGTCTCTGTCTGTGTGGTGAGCGCACGCACCCTATAGCAAAAAACTCTCAAAAAAAAAAAAGAGTTCCTTTGAGCACTGCTTCTGGATAACTAAGCTTTTCTGGTATAATAGATATAAGACCTAATGTATAGGCAGAACACATTTTGAGCTTGTTGTCTGGACTAATCAGATA
>NW_006208406.1:397236-408407 GCF_000334495.1 Tupaia belangeri chinensis
GTTTTCTGCTAGTACAGGAAGGATGAAAATGTGAAGCATATATTACAAAGCCATGTATATATATATATATATACACACACACACATGCACACACTATGGATATGTATGTGTGTGTGCTCACGTTGGAGGACTGAAGCCCAGATATCTTACAGATGCAATGTTTTGGTTTTGTATACACCTTTATTCCCAAGAGTCTTCCCCCAAAATAACTATGTAACCAGATCATCTGTACTAGGTATGTATCTGTTTTCAGATCCAATTTAGAGACTCTAGGACTCATAATTGAAAAGAACCCAAAGGCCGCCTAATATAGACCTCTGGGCAATGCATGAATGCATGCTGTTCAGTTCTACAGCACAGATAAATGACCCTCATACCTCAGTTAAAACATCCTTGTGATGGAAAACTCACCAAGGTATCCTTCAAGCCCTTGGATGACTACTAGAAAGGCTTCCTTATGTGGAAATGAAACTATTTCTGTGTAGCTCCTACCCACTGTCAGTTCTTCCTCTGCAGCCATATGGCAGACTTTCCAAAACATGATGATTACTCTTGGTCAGTCCCAATTTTGTCTGTGTTTTTTAGGACCAGCATCCTCAGTTCTTCAGGCAACTTGGATTTCTAGGTTCTTTTTTCCCCACACCTTCTCCATCTAGATTTCCAATCACCTGTATAATGTTGCCTCCCTGTCTTACACACCACTCCATCTGGCAACTGAGCATCATCTGGTCACTTAGGACTTTCTTCTCTCTTGTTTTAAATATTCTGTATTTACTAGTGCAGCCAAAAATTCAATTAACTATCTGAAAATATTTTAAAGTCTTGATGAATTTAGACAGGATCCAAGCCCTCTATTGTAGCCTTGTCAGTGAGAATGAAATCACCAGCAGCAGAATCTTTTCTTTTTTAAAATAAAAGCTGTATAAGAGTTCCTTTGATTGGGACCAGCAGTCAGTGTAATGGTTATATCGCGGTTTGAGTCCTGGACCCGGTGGCTTAAACTCACACTGGGCACGTGTGCGTGCGTGCCCAAGATCCCGAGAGGAGAATGGAGGAGAAGGGATTGTGGCGTGGCCAGCCCCCCTAGGGGGTGATTTCTCGCTTTCTGTCTCTCTGTCTCTGTCTGTGTGGTGAGCGCACGCACCCTATAGCAAAAAACTCTCAAAAAAAAAAAAAGAGTTCCTTTGAGCACTGCTTCTGGATAACTAAGCTTTTCTGGTATAATAGATATAAGACCTAATGTATAGGCAGAACACATTTTGAGCTTGTTGTCTGGACTAATCAGATACTGTTCTCCCTCTGGAAGAATATGCCCATATCCTCAACACATTGAAGTATCAAAACCTATTTCTGAGTTTGGTTCTCTTCATTTCTTCCTGAGTAGTGAAAACAGGGAAATTTAAGTTTGTATATGTTGGACTTATTTGTATATGTTGAGAAATCATCGAAGTTGACTTCAGTAAAACATCCAGAAAGATGCTACAGTATTCCATAAATATGATAGAAATATTGTAAGAAATGAAGAGATATCTTCTGGATAACTAAGCTTTTCTGGTATAATAGATATAAGACCTAATGTATAGGCAGAACACATTTTGAGCTTGTTGTCTGGACTAATCAGATACTGTTCTCCCTCTGGAAGAATATGCCCATATCCTCAACACATTGAAGTATCAAAACCTATTTCTGAGTTTGGTTCTCTTCATTTCTTCCTGAGTAGTGAAAACAGGGAAATTTAAGTTTGTATATGTTGGACTTATTTGTATATGTTGAGAAATCATCGAAGTTGACTTCAGTAAAACATCCAGAAAGATGCTACAGTATTCCATAAATATGATAGAAATATTGTAAGAAATGAAGAGATATCTACCTTTGAAGATTTACGTTCAAGGCTGTTATTTCTTAAAAGCAAAGCCTGAGAAAGGAATTGTACAAGTGTGATTTATTGAGAAATGAAATTGTTAGGAAATGAAGGGAAGAGAAGCAGGAAGTAACAATGTTTCAAGAGAAGTCTGTCTTTAACCTGATTAGAGGGTGAAGTGCACTGCATATACTGACTAGGTCCATTTTTATTTCTTGCTTTCTGTCTCTATGTCTCTCTCTGTCTGTCTGGCGAGCACACGTGTCGTATAGCGAAAACCTCTCCCAAAAAAGGGTTCTGAGTGGACCCCAACATTGTCTGCTCTAGGGAGAGATTTGTCCCTGAGATAAAGCAGAGGAGAAAGACCATCTACCATAGCCATGGTTCCTGGGAAACTTCCAGTATGTATCAGGGGCTCTGTATTCCTCCAACATCTATGCACTAAACATTAAAAAATGTGTGCTATGTTCTAAGCTCTGTGCCAAATTGTGGGACACAGCAGTGATTGTGCCAAACTTGGTCCTTGCATGGCTTATATCTCAAGGAAATGGAAATCATTGTACAGAAGTATCCCCCCTTATCCATAGTTTGCTTTGCACTATTTCAGTGATCCATGGTCAATCACAGTCCAAAAATGTTAAATGAAAAATTCTAGAAATAAATAATCATAAAGTCTAAATTGAATATTTTTCTGAGTAGCACAATGGAATCTAACACTATCCTATTCCATCCCACCTAGGACATAAAGCATGTCCTTTGTGCAGCCTATCCCCATTGTATATGCTATTTGTCCATTAGTGACTTCATAGTGTCTCGGATATCAGATCGAGAGAATAGTATGTATATATAGATTTGATATTATTCTGTTTCAAGAATTCACTGGAGTTCCATGGGTAAATGGAGGCTAATGTCAACAGGCAACCCTAGTAGGAACTTAAAATATGGTCATGGTTAGGAGCATGGTCATGGTTAAGAGCATGGTCTCAAGAGTCCTAGTTCCTTACATACCTGCATGAGACCTCAGGCAAGTGGCTTAATCTTTGTAAGATTCTGCTTCCTCATGGAGAAAGAGAAAATGGCCCAGACTTACATTATAGATTTTGTATGTAAAAAAATTAAACCAGATAATGTACACAACATGCTTAGCTCAAGTCCTGGCCCTAAATAGTTCCCCAGTAATGTTAGATACTAATAATAATGTTATTATTATTGCTCCACCATTGTTTAGCACTTTCAGACCCACAGCTCCTAAATGGCATTGTTATTCATATTTTAATCATGTCGTGTGACTGGCATTGTGCTGGACCTGGGATGAGGGAAGGAGTGGACAAGCAGTAATGCTTTTGCTCAGTGGCCAAGGATGATGTGTCAGATTTCTCTCCTTGCCTCTAAAATCCTCTTTGCCTCTACACTAGCCAGCTCTCCTTTCCCTGACTTGGCCATTAACAAGTAATCCCCAGATTTTCCGGCAAAAATATAGTAGAAGAGGTAATTCACCAAACATGACCAAAAAAAAAAAAACAACAACAAACAAACACACACACACACACACACACTAGAAGAATCTAGATGATTTGTACTTCTAGAATTCTTTGTTCATATTTATAGTACTGTTTTTTCTTCTCATAGAACTGCATTGTGGTAAGGTGCTCTAAGTCCATTTCCCCTCATCTGGAGGGTGGAATGGGGTTTCTATAACCACTGTATTTCATCCTTCCCAGAAAACACTTCTAAACATTTGTTAAATGCCTCAAGGAGCCCAAGCCTGTAAATACGCAGATGTGGACAAACTGCAGAAGAAGGAAAAAATGAGACACAAATAGGAAATGAATATTCCATCAAGCAGACACCTAGGTTAAGACATATCATCTAAGTTCCATCTTATAAATACAATAGGAAGTTTACTGAGAGCATTGCTTGTTTAATCTGATTGTTCGCATGACCACTTAATTCCAAATTCAACTGGGCACTAATTTCCAACTGTTATCAAATGTGACAGACAGGTTTGTTTCCTGCTCCCAGTTGATGAAATGGTCTGCCTTAAAATTTAACAGACAACAAAGGAGATCCGGATTGAGGGGCATCAGAGAAATGAAAATACTTTCTAACTTTACAAAGGCCAACCTAAATCTTTGCCCTCCTGGCAGGTTATTCCTCAATTAAACATGTGAAGACAGAAGAGCCTGCCTGGGTCATACCAGAGCTATGCTGGATTGATGTAGTTTAGACTGGTGTTACAGTCAGCCCCCAAGGTCCCAGAGATTCCTAATCAACATCTTCCCATGTAGATCTAGGCAGGGCTTTCATGTCAGAGGTACTTCAGTGACTAGACTTATACATCCCTTTCTAGATATCAGGTGCACCCTTCCTCAGGTCCTCTGCAACACCATTTTTTTTTTCCAACTAAAAAAATAAAATTTTTAGTTGGAAAAAAAAAATCAATCTGCCTAGATTCTCATCACAGATTTATTTTGACTGACACTAAGCATATTATCAATGATAGCCTAGCTTTGTCTGAAATCCCCATCTGTTTCCAAACAAAGAAATATTCTACATCTTTAAAAGACTTGAAGCTAAAATCTGAATTACAGCTTTGGGGACATCCATTCCCAACCCACGTTCACAAAAGAAACTAATATATACTATATTCGAAACTGATGTTCTTCAAATTCTCTTCTCTTGACACAATATTAGTGAGCCTCAGCATGCCTCCGGGGTTAGGGCAGGTATAATAGGGTAGAGATAGCTGGCATTGTGCAATGTCAATATCAATTTGGACCACCCGCTGTTCTTTATTTATTCTTATCATTGATTTTACAACTTTTTTTTGCCCATATTGTGCAGTTAAATTCCTTCTAATATGACAAGTCCTTAAGGATTTATAGATATTTTCTCGTGCTCTAACAAATTACCATTCTTGCTTCAATTCTAGAAACAACCCCCGGTGGAAAATGATTAAAAAAAATTTAAAAAGTGAAGATACTATCAAAGTGATCCCTGGCTACTGAGACGGAAATGAACATGAGTCATTTTAGTTATAATCAAAATGAAAAAAGTTAAGTCATAGGCACATCTCAGACTATAAGATAAAAAATAAATCTAAGTTCTTTTTTGTGCTGCTGACTCCTTTAGCCTTGTGGAGGCAAGGGAACAAATGGAAATGTGAATTTGTGTATTTTATACACACACACACACATTATGCAGCACTCCCCATAATTTATTTATTGATGAATAAATTATTTCTTGATGAATCTGTACCCCCTTCCTAATGATTATATTCTATTTCAGTTTTTACTTTAATAGTAAGATTCATATGTTGACAAGCATAAAGATGTTCGCCCACATAGATTTAGCACCTACAGAGTTGACTGAAACCATGCCTTTTTTTCTTCCATATGTTCCCAGACGCTGTAGACTTGGGGGTTGTCAAACCAGAAACCTGAAATGACTGTATTCAACAGCTGAAAATAGGATTAAAGGAGAATCATATGTCTTCTATCACCACCATTACCCAAGCCTACTCCACACTCCTGCTCTTCTTTCAAGGCCTGGTTCCCAGTCCACTCCCTCCAGCAAACCTGCCTCAGCCAAGTTTAACCTCTCTGCCAAAGTGTTTCCTGAAATTTGCTCACAGATCTCCTTTTAGCCAGCTCTGAATGGGTTGTTTCTACAAGCCTCTGGAGGACAGAAGCCGGGTCTGAATCGCAGGTCACCATATGGCAAAGCTAGCCTTCATCTATTTTAGTTTTAGTTCTTTCTTTTTTGTAATATTAGGTGGAAGTGGCCCAGCCTAGTGGCACAGTCAATAGTAAACTGAAGTACAATGCTGGAAGCCACATAGCCAACAGCAGGTATAGAAGCCTGGGGCAGCCGAAAAACATGCTGGGCACATGCCCTGATTCTCAAGAGCTGGAGAGCTGGGAGAAGAGGATTGTCAAATGATAAGACCCAGTCAAGGGTGTTTTTCTCTCCCTTTCTCTCTCTCTAGGGTGCATGTAACTACTCTCCATCATGAACAGAATAAAATAAACTTTAATAAATATTAAGTGAAATCATACCTACCTATTCAATAGAGTGGTAATTTTATGTCATTCATTTTAATAAATGAAACAAAACCAGGATCAATAATATCTTATTTTTAAAAAAAGAAGTCTTTGCCTTAGGTTGTAGGCACTTACCAGAGAGAGAGAGACAGACAGAGAAAATGAGAGGGAAAGTGAGAAGTCACCCCACACCCCATGGGAGTTGGCCACACCAAAATCCCTTCTCCATTCTCCTCTCAGAATCTTGGGCACTCACCCACACATGCCCAGCATGATTTTCAAATCACGAGGTCCAGGACTGAAATCACAATCGACCATATGGGAATCCAGCAACATAGCCACTATGCCATTTGTTAGTACTAATATACATTTTTTAAAATGTTACTTTTCATTCTCACTCAGAGTCAAATTCCTTCCAGGTTCAATGAAGTTCCATACTGGCCTTCAGACCACACTTACTTTCTTTCGTTTGCCTGAATAATAAGTCTCCCATAGCAAAGGGTTGTTAAATGGACAGGCAGCTAGCCAATCAGACTGCTTTAAATACTGTGCAATGTGGAAGCCCCTTAGTCCAGCGGAGGAGCTCTTACCTCAACTACTCCTGGCTCAGTGTGTAACTTTGTTTATGGCAAAAGTATGAACCTTCCCCTTTGCTGTTGTTGTAAAATACACAAGTTCTTTAAACTTTTATGCTTTCTGCTCATTCTCTACTTTCTTTCCATTCTTAGAAGAAAAATTTAAAAAAAAAAAAAAAAAAAAAAGCCCCTTAGTCCAGCGGAGGAGCTCTTACCTCAACTACTCCTGGCTCAGTGTGTAACTTTGTTTATGGCAAAAGTATGAACCTTCCCCTTTGCTGTTGTTGTAAAATACACAAGTTCTTTAAACTTTTATGCTTTCTGCTCATTCTCTACTTTCTTTCCATTCTTAGAAGAAAAATTTAAAAAAAAAAAAAAAAAAAATTCTGGTTGTTCATTCTTAGAAGCAAAATTAAAAAAAAAAAAAAAAAGACTTTCTGGTTGAGGGAAATTTTCTTTCTTTTTTTTTTTGGAGAGTTTTTTGCTATAGGGCATGTGCGCTTGCCAGACAGACAGAGACATAGAGACAGAAAGCGAGAAATCACCCCCCAGGGGGGATGGTCATGCCGCAATCCCTTCTCCTCCATTCTCCTCTCATGATCTTGGGCACGCACGCACACGCGCCCAGCGTGAGTTTTAAGCCACCGGGTCCGAGATGCGAACCGCGGTCAACTACATGGTAGTCCAGCGACATAGCCATTACACTAACTGCTGGTTCCCAAAGGAAATTTTCTTTACTTTGAAAATAATTTAGGTTTTCTTTCTTACTTTTATTATATGATTGCATGTATTTATTTTTTTATTTTCTGTATAGTTCATTTATTTTCTTTTTTTTGTAAAAATGTTATTTTAATTTTTTCTGTGTTTTTATTTATGTTTACATTTTTCCACAAACACTTTACATATCAAAAAATTTTAACTCATACTCCATAGTTCTTCACAGTTAATAAACAACTTTCAAAATTTCAAAATACCGAATTTTAAAGATAATGTCCAAAATATTTCTTATAATTTTGTTTGTGACTCTATAACAACAAAAACAGTATGGTTTAAATATATTTGAGAAAATAATTACATGTCAACTACTCAAATTGTTGAAAAGCAAGTGCCCAGCATATTAGTCACACATACACCCTTTCGATTCAGCCCTGCCCAAGTATTCTGTGATAGACCATCTGCTAGCAAAGATCAGTCTCTTTTTCTTCCTTCAAAGTCTTTCTCAAAATAATCCTCTGGTGTGGTTGCTCTTTTGCAATCTCTACTGATTACAATGCTAGTCTGGAAAAGTCCAAGTTATTTTATGTTATAAATTCATTCATGTATCTTCTCTAATCCTCTCTGCCAAGCAGAACTATTTCTGGTACTAGGCTATCTTTCTAAGAGCTCCTGTTAGCTTACTTGAGATCCACTTTAGTTCCATAGTTTTCAGATTAATCTTCAGATATGACATTCCAGTCAAAGCCCCGTCCAATAATGAGTATTTCCAATTTCTGAATCAATGCAACAAACATGTTAATATTATCATTACTAATCTGTCACTTTATAAATAGTATAAATGTATACATAGTATTCATCATACTCTCAATCTATTATTACATCTCCAAACCCTTAAAGGGATGACTCATCATTTTATACCTGAAAAGACTGAGGAATTGAGAGTTAAAATAACCTTCTGAGTAGACCTTCTGCTTCTAAAGTCAGTGTCCTATCAGTGGGACTCACTGCCTTTTCTGAGGAGAGATAATATAGTAGAAATAGTCTTTGCATGGGCATGAATTTGCATTCACAACTCAGATGCTTATAAGGTCCATTAAATACTGACTCAATAAAATAATACAGAGTGCTGAGTTAAACTGGGAAGCACATGTCCTGCCTAAAGGGACTGCTGCTCCTTAATCTCAACATTTGTGGCTACTAGGCCAGATGGTCACAATCTCATCAGATCTTCCAAATTTCAAATATAAACCAGAAGTATGAATATTTTATACTAAATTATAAAAAGTTTAAATGCTAAGAATTAATTTCTTTAGACACACACATCCTCTGTGGACCAGTAGTGTTCTAACAAAATTGTGCATCAACTATAGCCTACAGTTGGCCAGGGTGCCACCTCCATCTCAGAGCAGAAATAGCAAGTGATAGTACCTGGTGGCCACCCCTCTGGTTAGAGCAGATGTGAGCAGTCAGTCTCAGCTCTCGTTTACTTAGCTTAGATGGAACTTAGAATTATTCTTAAGAAGGAACTCCAGACAGCCAACTTCAATAGGTCTATCTATCTGGCCTGTGAAACAAATGATTGGTAAAGGCACCAGAGAAAAAGACTGGCCATTTGTTAGGGCCACCAGATATATACCTGGTCACTTACATACCTGAGTAATGAGAAAATACTTGATAAATCAAGTGAAAAAGAAAAACTAAAGCAACACAACCAACAGTAGCGATAAAAAAGAGGATAATCTCTGAGCCACAATGGATAGCTACAATTCTAGTGTAATAGTCATGCTCATCAGTCTGTATCTGAGACCAAGCTTCAAAAATTGACCTTTAAGTCACATTTATCTTTTTATGCCTTTTTTAGTGTTTTTTTTTTAAAATTTACATTTAATCCCTGTACATCTTTATAGTGTACAACATGGTTTTTCCCAGCATGAAAACAGTGTATATTAATTCCATCAAAGCCGTTACTATATACATTATCATCTGCAGATATTTTTTCATTTTTATGTCGTTTAAATGTGTTTTGTTTTTTCCCTGACCTCCTCCCTCCCACCTGCTATTATCATCCCCCCATACCATCTCTAGTATCTATCATTGCCTTCTCTGCTTTTATACCTTCCAATCATTCAGTATCTGCTATAGAGTACAGGCATTTGATATACCTTGAGTGGGGCATATGCAATGCCTAACTTTCATAGTCTGGCTTGCTTCACTTAGTCAAATGTCAGGGTCTCATGGTTTTTGTTTGTTTGCTTGTTTTATGTCCGAGTAGTATTCCATAGAGTACATATGTCACATTTTTTCAATCCACTCAGCTGTTCTTGAACATTTGGGTTGATTACATGTCCTAGCAATTATAAATAATGCTGCAATAAACATGGATGTACAAGTGTATTTTTCCAACTGAAGGTTTACCTATCCTTTGGGTAGACACCTAAGTGAAATTATTGGATCAGATGGTAGTTTTATTTGAATAGAGTAACTTCCATATTGTCCTCCACGGTGACTATACTAATTTACATTCCCACCAATACTGTAAGAGTGTCACCTTTTCATAGAAGCCTCACCAGCACTTTTCATTCTTTATTTTTTGAGTCTTAGCTATTCTAACTGGTGTTAAGTGGTATCTCATATAGTGTTTTTAATTTGTATTTCCCTTTTGAAAAGAGAGTTGAGCATTTTTAATATGCTTTTTGGCTGTTTATGTGTCTTCCTTGGAGAGTTGTCTATTCAACTCATTTGCTCATAATTGGACTGATATTGGGGAGGTAAAAAAATCTCAAGTTCACTTCATATTCTGGATATCAGTCCCTTATCTGAGGCATAGTTTGAAAATATATTTTCCCACTACACAGGTTGTCTCTTCAATCTAATTATTGTTTTCTTTGCTCTGAAGAAGATTTTTAGCCTATTGTCAACTCACTAGACTATTTTTGAGACAGTTGCTTGTGCTTTGAGGGTCTTCTTTAATAAGTTTTTGCCTACTCAAATATCTCCAAGAATGTTTCTCCATGTTTCTCAACAGTTTTATAGTTTGAGGTTTTATGTTTAAATCCTTAGTGCATTTTGAGTTGATTTTTGTTAATGGTGAGAAATAGGGGCCATTTTAATTTTTCTGCAAGTGAATATCCAGCTTTCTCAGCACCATTTGCTAAAATGATTTTCTTTTCCCCATTGGATTGTTTTGTGCCCTTTGTCAAAGTTCTATTAGCTATATGTTTTGGTGTTTATTTTTAGGTTATCAATTCTGTTCCATTGCCTGTTTTGTGCCAATACCATACTTCTTTGATTATCATAGCTTTGTAATATATTTTGAGGCCAGGAAGGGAGATGCCTCTTACTTTGTTCTCTTTGCACAGTATTGCTTTGGCAATATTGAGCCTTTTATTATTATTTTATTATTATTATTATTATTATTATTATCAGACAAGTTTCATGATTATTTTTTCTAACTCTTAAAGAAAGTCTCTGGTAATTTGTTTGGGATTGCATTAAATTTCTAAATTTATTTGGGCAGAATTGACATTTTTATCCAATGTATATAAAATCTTCCATTCTTCCCTATTGCATTGTTCCTGTTGAGCTGACCAATGTTAACCTAATGGGATAACCTTTGTAAGTACCTTTAAATTTCTCTCTTGCTGTTTTTAGAATATTATCTTTGCCTGTGATTTTGAACAATCTGGCTACGATATGCAATGAAGAGGATCTTCATAGGTTGATTCTGGTGGGGTCCTTTGTATTTGTTGGGTCTGGATGTTTGAATGTTTCTCTAGGTTTGGAAAATATTCTCCAGTTATTTTATCAAATAATTTTTTTTGAGAGGTTTTCACTATAGGGCGCGTGCACTCGCCAGAGAGACAGAGAGAGACAGAGAGACAGAAAGCGAGAAATCACCCCCCCAGGGGGGATGGCCACGCCGCAATCCCTTCTCCTCCGTTTTCTTCTCAGGATCTTGGGCATGCACGCACACGC
>NW_006208406.1:410942-451311 GCF_000334495.1 Tupaia belangeri chinensis
AACTTTCAAAATTTCAAAATACCGAATTTTAAAGATAATGTCCAAAATATTTCTTATAATTTTGTTTGTGACTCTATAACAACAAAAACAGTATGGTTTAAATATATTTGAGAAAATAATTACATGTCAACTACTCAAATTGTTGAAAAGCAAGTGCCCAGCATATTAGTCACACATACACCCTTTCGATTCAGCCCTGCCCAAGTATTCTGTGATAGACCATCTGCTAGCAAAGATCAGTCTCTTTTTCTTCCTTCAAAGTCTTTCTCAAAATAATCCTCTGGTGTGGTTGCTCTTTTGCAATCTCTACTGATTACAATGCTAGTCTGGAAAAGTCCAAGTTATTTTATGTTATAAATTCATTCATGTATCTTCTCTAATCCTCTCTGCCAAGCAGAACTATTTCTGGTACTAGGCTATCTTTCTAAGAGCTCCTGTTAGCTTACTTGAGATCCACTTTAGTTCCATAGTTTTCAGATTAATCTTCAGATATGACATTCCAGTCAAGGCCCTGTCCAATAATGAGTATTTCCAATTTCTGAATCAATGCAACAAACATGTTAATATTATCATTACTAATCTGTCACTTTATAAATAGTATAAATGTATACATAGTATTCATCATACTCTCAATCTATTATTACATCTCCAAACCCTTAAAGGGATGACTCATCATTTTATACCTGAAAAGACTGAGGAATTGAGAGTTAAAATAACCTTCTGAGTAGACCTTCTGCTTCTAAAGTCAGTGTCCTATCAGTGGGACTCACTGCCTTTTCTGAGGAGAGATAATATAGTAGAAATAGTCTTTGCATGGGCATGAATTTGCATTCACAACTCAGATGCTTATAAGGTCCATTAAATACTGACTCAATAAAATAATACAGAGTGCTGAGTTAAACTGGGAAGCACATGTCCTGCCTAAAGGGACTGCTGCTCCTTAATCTCAACATTTGTGGCTACTAGGCCAGATGGTCACAATCTCATCAGATCTTCCAAATTTCAAATATAAACCAGAAGTATGAATATTTTATACTAAATTATAAAAAGTTTAAATGCTAAGAATTAATTTCTTTAGACACACACATCCTCTGTGGACCAGTAGTGTTCTAACAAAATTGTGCATCAACTATAGCCTACAGTTGGCCAGGGTGCCACCTCCATCTCAGAGCAGAAATAGCAAGTGATAGTACCTGGTGGCCACCCCTCTGGTTAGAGCAGATGTGAGCAGTCAGTCTCAGCTCTCGTTTACTTAGCTTAGATGGAACTTAGAATTATTCTTAAGAAGGAACTCCAGACAGCCAACTTCAATAGGTCTATCTATCTGGCCTGTGAAACAAATGATTGGTAAAGGCACCAGAGAAAAAGACTGGCCATTTGTTAGGGCCACCAGATATATACCTGGTCACTTACATACCTGAGTAATGAGAAAATACTTGATAAATCAAGTGAAAAAGAAAAACTAAAGCAACACAACCAACAGTAGCGATAAAAAAGAGGATAATCTCTGAGCCACAATGGATAGCTACAATTCTAGTGTAATAGTCATGCTCATCAGTCTGTATCTGAGACCAAGCTTCAAAAATTGACCTTTAAGTCACATTTATCTTTTTATGCCTTTTTTAGTGTTTTTTTTTTAAAATTTACATTTAATCCCTGTACATCTTTATAGTGTACAACATGGTTTTTCCCAGCATGAAAACAGTGTATATTAATTCCATCAAAGCCGTTACTATATACATTATCATCTGCAGATATTTTTTCATTTTTATGTCGTTTAAATGTGTTTTGTTTTTTCCCTGACCTCCTCCCTCCCACCTGCTATTATCATCCCCCCATACCATCTCTAGTATCTATCATTGCCTTCTCTGCTTTTATACCTTCCAATCATTCAGTATCTGCTATAGAGTGCAGGCATTTGATATACCTTGAGTGGGGCATATGCAATGCCTAACTTTCATAGTCTGGCTTGCTTCACTTAGTCAAATGTCAGGGTCTCATGGTTTTTGTTTGTTTGCTTGTTTTATGTCCGAGTAGTATTCCATAGAGTACATATGTCACATTTTTTCAATCCACTCAGCTGTTCTTGAACATTTGGGTTGATTACATGTCCTAGCAATTATAAATAATGCTGCAATAAACATGGATGTACAAGTGTATTTTTCCAACTGAAGGTTTACCTATCCTTTGGGTAGACACCTAAGTGAAATTATTGGATCAGATGGTAGTTTTATTTGAATAGAGTAACTTCCATATTGTCCTCCACGGTGGCTATACTAATTTACATTCCCACCAATACTGTAAGAGTGTCACCTTTTCATAGAAGCCTCACCAGCACTTTTCATTCTTTATTTTTTGAGTCTTAGCTATTCTAACTGGTGTTAAGTGGTATCTCATATAGTGTTTTTAATTTGTATTTCCCTTTTGAAAAGAGAGTTGAGCATTTTTAATATGCTTTTTGGCTGTTTATGTGTCTTCCTTGGAGAGTTGTCTATTCAACTCATTTGCTCATAATTGGACTGATATTGGGGAGGTAAAAAAATCTCAAGTTCACTTCATATTCTGGATATCAGTCCCTTATCTGAGGCATAGTTTGAAAATATATTTTCCCACTACACAGGTTGTCTCTTCAATCTAATTATTGTTTTCTTTGCTCTGAAGAAGATTTTTAGCCTATTGTCAACTCACTAGACTATTTTTGAGACAGTTGCTTGTGCTTTGAGGGTCTTCTTTAATAAGTTTTTGCCTACTCAAATATCTCCAAGAATGTTTCTCCATGTTTCTCAACAGTTTTATAGTTTGAGGTTTTATGTTTAAATCCTTAGTGCATTTTGAGTTGATTTTTGTTAATGGTGAGAAATAGGGGCCATTTTAATTTTTCTGCAAGTGAATATCCAGCTTTCTCAGCACCATTTGCTAAAATGATTTTCTTTTCCCCATTGGATTGTTTTGTGCCCTTTGTCAAAGTTCTATTAGCTATATGTTTTGGTGTTTATTTTTAGGTTATCAATTCTGTTCCATTGCCTGTTTTGTGCCAATACCATACTTCTTTGATTATCATAGCTTTGTAATATATTTTGAGGCCAGGAAGGGAGATGCCTCTTACTTTGTTCTCTTTGCACAGTATTGCTTTGGCAATATTGAGCCTTTTATTATTATTTTATTATTATTATTATTATTATTATTATCAGACAAGTTTCATGATTCTTTTTTCTAACTCTTAAAGAAAGTCTCTGGTAATTTGTTTGGGATTGCATTAAATTTCTAAATTTATTTGGGCAGAATTGACATTTTTATCCAATGTATATAAAATCTTCCATTCTTCCCTATTGCATTGTTCCTGTTGAGCTGACCAATGTTAACCTAATGGGATAACCTTTGTAAGTACCTTTAAATTTCTCTCTTGCTGTTTTTAGAATATTATCTTTGCCTGTGATTTTGAACAATCTGGCTACGATATGCAATGAAGAGGATCTTCATAGGTTGATTCTGGTGGGGTCCTTTGTATTTGTTGGGTCTGGATGTTTGAATGTTTCTCTAGGTTTGGAAAATATTCTCCAGTTATTTTATCAAATAATTTTTTTTGAGAGGTTTTCACTATAGGGCGCGTGCACTCGCCAGAGAGACAGAGAGAGACAGAGAGACAGAAAGCGAGAAATCACCCCCCCAGGGGGGATGGCCACGCCGCAATCCCTTCTCCTCCGTTTTCTTCTCAGGATCTTGGGCATGCACGCACACGCGCCCAGCGTGAGTTTTAAGCCACCGGGTCCGGGACGCGAACCGCGGTCGACTACATGGGAGTCCAGCGACATAGCCATTACGCTAACTGCTGGTCCCTCGAATAAATTTTTAATGTCCTTTGAGATTCTTCATCTTCTGGGATACCAATTATTATGATGTTTGGGAATTTAATGGTATTTAGAATTTCCTGCATTTTGTCCTAATTTTTTTTTTCATTCTTTTTGAGAGTTTTTCCTAAGTCAAAGACTTTGCCTTCTAGATCCCAAACTCTATCTTCTTTATGATCTAATCTACTAAAAATACTTTAAAAGGAGGTTTTTATTTGCTGTGTTGTAGACTTCATCTGTAACAATTCTGTTTGATTGTTTTTTTTTATGGTGTCTATCTCCTCTTTCAAGTCATGGAAGGACTTTCTCATCTTCTGGAGTTTGTTGTCCCTTTTCTCTTGCATCTCATTTAGTTTTGTTACTTAAAATATTCTGAATTCTTTTTTGGACATTTCCATGAGTTCTATCATGTTGTCTATGGGTGATGATGAGTTGTTCTTTTCCCTTGAGGGAGAAATAATTCCTTTAGATTTCATATTTCTTGTGCCTTTGCATTGGTTTTTGGTCATCTAATGGATTGTACATTTCTTTTTAATTTCTTGGAGTTTTCTCTCTCTCTCTCTCTCTCTCTCTCTGTATGTGTGTGTGTGTGTGTGTGTAGGGGAAGAAGAGCCCTGCTTCTCTGGTGTGTTCTTCAGAGAGGAACTAATCTTCTGAGGACTAATCTTCCAATCAGAGAAGGATGTATGTAGCCAGCTTGAGGTGGCTAATAATAATAATAATAATAATAAAACAGACAAACACAAACTGAAAGAATTCACCAACACTAGAATACTCTTAAAAAAGATGTACTGCAGGGAGTACTATATCAGAAAAATTAAAGAGAGACAGAAATAAAATAAATAAATAAGTATTTTTTTTTTTAAAAAGAAAGTAAATGGCTAACAAAATGGTAGGGGTATGTCTGCAAATATCAACAATATCATTGAGTGTTAATGTATTAAATTCTCTACAGGGAGCCAAGAAGGAGATCTGAGAAATGTGCAGGACAAGACCACCAGATTTTGATCATGATCATTCATTAGACATGGCCTTAAGTGGCTAGATTGTGATGGGTAGAATGTCCTGAAACTTGTTATGGGAAAAAATGTTTCAAATAATTATTGCAACAAAGTCCCATGCCTCCAAAGCCAGATGATTGTGCATAAATACTAACAATAAAGTACACTCAGAGCTGACCAGTATTGACTGGCAGTCTTCCCGTTTCTATCCTGTCTTCTTGTCTTTTTTTAATAGTCACTCCCCCAACTCAGAAACTGTTTGTCATCAGCAGGTCCAACAATTTTCCAATTAAAAGACATCTAAGAGGACTAATCTTCTGATCAGAGAAGGATGTATATAGCCAGCTTGAGGTGCTTGGTTTCTCCACTTAATCTCAGGACCAGGTATACTTTGGGCTGAGCTGAAGGATGTAACTAAAGGTAGAAGTTCAATTTGCATCATGTACAAAGCACATCAAGACAGGCCAGTAAAATATGAAATCTCAATGGATACTGGGAATTCTAAATTCCATTGTTGGCAGGAGGTGAGTTGTGTTTTTTCTGCAGGTCCATCACTTTCTCCCACTGTGGTTGGCTCTGCACTATAGTTCAGACCTGGAGAAATCCAATGGCATAAGATGTGGGGAAGAAGGAGTGTAGTCTTTTTAATGTGTTGTTGAATATGATTTGCTAGTATCTTGTTGAGAATGTTTGCATCTTTATTCATCAAGGTTATTGGTCTGTAGTTTTTTTTTTAATTTTTCTATGTAATTGTCTGTTTTGTGAATCAGTGTTGGAGGCTTTAATGAATTTGGGAGGGTTCCCTTTTGGATCTTTAGAAATAGTAGAGAATTGGGGTTAGTTGTTTTTTAAAAGTTTTGTAGTATTTGGAAGTGAAGCCATGGAGACATGGCTTTTTTTTTCTTGGGAGGCTATTTATTACTGATTCAACCTCATTACTTGTTATTGGCCTATTCAGGCTTTCTATTTCTTCATAATTCAATCTTGGTAAGTTATATGTATACAGAAATTTGTCCGTCTCATTGAAATTTTCTTGTTTATTGAGATATAAGGGCTCATAGTAGTGATTAATGATCTTCTGTATTTCTGTTATGTCTATTGTAATATTACTTGTTTAGTTGCTGATTTGATTTTTCTGGTTCCTTTTTCTGTTCTTTTGTCTGTTGTAATATAAACTGCTTTGTTGCTGATTTGATTTATCTAGTTCATTTTTCTGTTCTTGATTAATGTAGCTAATGGTGTGTCAATTTTGTTTATTTTCTTAAAGAACCAGCTTTTGGTTTTATTTATATTCTGTGTAGTTCTTTTATTCTCTATTGCATTTATTTCTACTCAAATACTTATTATCTCTTTTCTCCTAGTGTTTTTGGGTGGTTGTTTCCAGTTCCCTGAGATGTGATGTGTTTTTAGGTTGTTTATTTGCTCTCTCTTTGTTTTTTTCTTGTGGGCACTAATTGCTATGAACTTCCCTTGTATGACTTTTACTGTATCCCATAGGTTATAAAAATTTGTTTGCTCATTATTATAGGTTTCAGTGAATCTTTTGATTTCAGCCTCAATTTCTTCAATGGTTGTGAAGTCATTCAGGAGTAGGTTGTTTAGTTTCCATGTGTCCGTGTATTTTTGAGATTCTTTCTGTGGTTGATTTCAAGTTTCATTCCATCATGATCAAGAAAGATATTGGTTAGAGACTCTATGCCTTTGAATCTGTAAATGATTGTTTAGTGCCCCACCATGGGGTCAATCTTTGAAAATGTTCTATAATGGTGAGAAAAGAGTTAATTTTTTAGTTATTGGGTGAAATGTTGTATAAATGTCTGTCAAGTCCATTTGAATAATGGTATCATTTAGATCTTGTGTCTTTTTATTTTTTGTCTAGATGATCTCTCCAGAGAAGACAAGTGGGGTGTTGAGTTCTCCAATGATTATTGTGTTGACATCTATCTCTTTCTTTAAATTTAACAGTCTCTCTTTCATGTATTTGCTCCAGTGTTGGGTGCATAGCTATTTATAACTTCTTAGAGATTTAGCCCTTTTAGTACTATATAGTGACTTTTATCTCTTTTTACAACTTTCTTCCTGAAGTCTGTTTTGTCCGATATCAGTATTGTGGCTTAAACCTTTTATTTTATTTCCATTTGCATGGAATATTTTCTTCCAGTCCTTCACTTTCAGTCTATTTCTGTCTTTTTCAATGAGTTGTGTTTCTTATAAGCAGCATAAAGGGGCTCCTGTCTTTTTTTTTCCCCAGCCAATTTCTGTCTTTTAATTAGATAATTTAATCCATTAGCATTCAATGTTACTATTGATATTTGCAGACATACCCCTGCCATTTTATTAGCCATTTACTTCCTTGGTTGTTTTTGTGTTTATTATTATTATTTCTGTCTGTCTCTCTTTAATTTTCCTGATATAGTACTCCTTTCAGTACTTTTTTTAAGAGCTAGTCTAGTGTTGGTGAATTCTTTCAGTTTCTTTCTCTTTTTTTTGGTCTGATTTTTATTTATTATTATTATTTTAAACATTCGATCACTATACATCATTTGTCTTGTAAAGAGAATTTATCCACATGAAATACTTTTCAGATCAGTCTAGTTGAGGATACCATATCTGTTATTAACAGGTAATAAGTTATTTTATTTGTTTTTCCCATTTGAAGAATAATCTTGCTTGGTATAGTATTTTTTGTTGATGTTTTTCTTTAGCATTTTGAATATATCTTCCTATTCCTTCCTTGCCTACATTGTTTCAGTTGAGAGATCTAATATTAGCCTAATAGAATAATCAATATAAGTAATTTGGCGTTTCTCTCTTGACATTTTTAGAATCTTGTCTTTATCTTTGATTTTTACCAATCTGGCTATGATGTGCAAAGGGGAAGATCTTTTTTTTTTTTTTGGAGAGATTTTTCACTGTAGGGCGCGTGCGCTCGCCAGACAGACAGAGAGAGACATAGAGACAGAAAGCGAGAAATCACCCCCCAGGGGGGATGGTCACGCCGCAATCCCTTCTCCTCTATTCTCCTCTCGGGATCTTGGGCACGCACGCACACGCGCCCGGCGTGAGTTTTAAGCCACCGGGTCCGGGACACGAACCGCGGTCGACTACGTGGGAGTCCAGCGACATAGCCATTACGCTAACTGCTGGTTCCCAAGGGGAAGATCTTTTTAATGTTGCTTCTATTTGGAGTTCTTTCTATTTCTTGCTTCTGAATTTCTCCTTATTTCTCTAGATGTGTGAACTTTTCAGATAGTATTTCTGCACGAGGTTTTCCATGCCTTTACCAGCTTCTTCACCTTCTGGAATACCCACTATACAAATATTTGGGCATTTAGTAGTGTTTAGAATATCCTGTATATTATCCTCATTTTTTTGTTGTTATATTTTCATTTTTTGGTAGTTTGGTCTATGTTGTAGACTTTGCCTTCAAGGTCAGAAATTTCTTCTTCCGCATGGTTCAATCTGCTATTAATGCTTTCAAAACAGCTTTATTTTTAATTAAAATTTTATTTTATTGAAAAAAGAACACTTGTAGTTTTTACAATTTTTATATAGAGAATGATATTTTTCATATTTATTTTATTAGCCTTTATTGAGTTCATAATTTATTTAGATATCAGAATAAATAAATATTTATTTATTTATAAATAAATAAATTATTGTAACAACTATTTGGAAAAAATATTTTTTTACAAATAGGAAAAATATTAGCTCTCTAGAGTTTAGACATTAAGGATTTTTTTAAAAACAAAATTTATTTAGAAGTGATTCAGACAGAGCCTAAGGTAATTCTTAAACATTAAATATATGGAAAATTGGAAAAATTAAAAATGAGAAGTAAGTTAACAAGGCAAATTCGAGAGATAAGGTAGACTGGAAAGACATAAGACAGTTTTGTTTTTGTTTTTGTTTTTGTTTTTTTTTGAGAGGTTTTCACTATAGGGTGCGTGCACTCACCAGACAGAGAGAGACAGAGAGACAGAAAGCGAGAAATCACCCCCCAGGGGGGATGACCACGCCACAATCCCTTCTCCTCCATTCTCCTCTCGGGATCTTGGGCATGCACGCACACGTGCCCGGCGTGAGTTTTAAGCCACCGGGTCCGGGACGTGAACCACGGTCGACTACATGGGAGTCCAGCGACATAGCCATTACACTAACTGCTGGTCCCAAGATATAAGACAGTTTTTAATTTCTTGTATTGTATTCTTCATTTCCAGGAGGCCTGTCTGATTTTTTTTTAGAGTGTCTATATCTTTATGGAATTCCTTCTTCTTGTCCTAGAATAGCTGCCTCATTTCCTGGAATTGGCTGTCTATTCTTTCTTACATCTCACTGAATTTTGTCACAATAAAGGTTCTGAACTCCTGTTTGACATTTCTGTGAAATCCTTTACATTGTGCATTGTTGGTGAGTGGTCATCGTGTTTCCTTGGGGGAATTATTTCTTTGTTTCTCATGTTTCTTCTCTCTGTGTGCTGGATTTTGGTCATCTGATGCAGTATTCACTTATTTATTGGAGAATATTTGCTAGTATCAGAGGAGGATTATTGCCCTTAGATCCCAGGTGCAGTCCTGTTAGAGGGCTGTGTTTTCCAGTTCAGAACATACAAAATGATAAAATTTATATATTTAGCTTCAGGTGGCTGGCTCCTCTCTCAAACTTTCAGCTTCTGATGAGCTGGGGATGAGCTACAAAGATATGATTTAGTGAAGCGGCTCAAGTGAACAACACACAGGCTGGAAGACCCCTGGTTCTGATTGCAAATCCTGGGTGTAAGGTGGCACTCATAAGGAGAATGCTGGTGGAACCAGAACCAAAGTTTCCCAGCAGACAATTTGGGCCTGTGAAGCAGGCTGCATGGCAGTGCAGTTATGCATTGTGCCCAAGTTCCAAATGCAAATCTGGCGGGAAAGGAGGCCTGCTGGAACTGGAACCAAGTCTCCCAGTGGACAGTTCCCTGCTTCTCAGACCCCATGGCAGTGCATTTGGGCATTTAGTAGTGTGCTCTGAGTTCTAAATGCAAACACAGTGGGTGTGTGGCACTCATAAGGAGAGGCCTACTGGACCTGAAACCAAAGTCTTCTAGCAGACAGTTAAGGGCCTGAGAAGCAGTACATGCAGTAGTGCAGCTGATGTGCCTGGAGTTCCAAATACTCACAGATATGTATCTTTAGGTAGTTCTAAATCATTTAATTGCCTTTAGGAAAATACAGTGAAGAGTGGAACAAGCCAAAGTCCAGAATTATAGCTATATTTTCTTTCTTTCTTTTTTTGTTCCTCTGTACAATTCACAAAATCTACTCTCGGGCCTTATGACATATTCTCTTCTAGACTCAACAGCCTCCTAGGGGAGATTTCAGAGAGCTTCACCATATAATTTAATGCTCAGAAAATGGAAAAATTACTATTTTTTTTTTTTTGGAGAGGTTTTTGCTATAGGGCGTGTGCGCTCACCAGACAGACAGAGACAGAAAGCGAGAAATCACCTCCCAGGGGGGAAGACCACGCCGCAATCCCTTCTCCTCTGTTCTCCTCTCGGGATCTTGGGCATGCATGCACATGCATCCTGCATGAGTTTTAAGCCACTGGGTCCGGGACACGAACCGCAGTTGACTACATGGGAGTCCAGCGACATAGCCATTACGCTAACTGCTGGTCCCAAAAAATTACTATTTTAAAGGTTCATGCATCTACCATGACATGATCAGACAAAGCACACATGGAGAAACACTCACACTCTGAACCTTTAGTGACCACTTTGAGACTGTTTCCAACTCCTTGACAATATTTGTTTAGAGGTTACTAAAAACTGACTTTAGTGTGAGTTCTGCAAAAGTGAAAATAGCTTCCAGTTGGATTCCAATTTTAGCTTTTATTTCAATCCCAGAAGCTTTGTTAAAGTTCATAATTTTTTATTTTTGGAGAGGTTTTTGTTATAGGGTGCGTGCACTCGCCAGCCAGACAGAGAGAGACAGAGAGACAGAAAGCGAGGAATCACCCCCCAGGGGGGATGGCCACGCCGCAATCCCTCCTCCTCCATTCTTCTCTCGGGATCTTGGGCATGCACGCACACGTGCCCGGAGTGAGTTTTAAGCCGCCAGGTCCGGGACACGAACTGCAGTCGCCTACGTGGGAGTCCAGCAACGTAGCCATTACGCTAACTGCTGGTCCCAAAGCTCATACATTTTTGAGAAGGCTTAAGAATAGTCATAAGTAATTCAGGGAACCAGCAGTTAGCGTAATGGCTATGTCGCTGGACTCCCACGTAGTTGACTGTGGTTCGCGTCCCGGACCCGGTGGCTTAAAATTCACGCCAGGCGCATGTGCGTGAGTGCCCAAGATCCCGAGAGGAGAATGGAGGAGAAGGGATTGTGGCGTGACCATCCCCCCTGGGGGGTGATTTCTTGCTTCTTTATCTCTATGTCTCTCTCTGTCTATCTGTCTGGCGAGCGCACACACCCTATAGCGAAAAACCTCTCAAAAAAAAAAAAAAGAATAATAATAAGTAATTCAGATAATTTTTGCTTTCTATTCAGTCACTTATTTATTCTATTAAAACAGAGCCTGGGGACCAGCAGTTGGCGTAATGGCCATGTCACTGGACTCCCATGTATCCCACCACAGTTCAACTCCCAGACACAGTGGCTTAAACTCTCACCAGGCACATGTGCGTACGTTCCCAAGATCCCGAGAAGAGATAGAGGAGGAGGGGTTGTGGTGCGGCCATCTTCCTTGGGGGGTGATTTCTCACTTTCTGTCTCTCTGTCTCTCTCTGTCTTTCGGCGAACACATGCACCCTATAGCCAAAACCTCTCAAAACAAAACAAAACAAACAAACAAACAAACAAACAAACAAAAAAAAACCAGAGTTTGACAATTCAGATACTTAACAGAAATGTAATGTAGATAGGTGAAGTGGACTTGGTATGTTCTTTCGGCATAGAAACAATTTATTCAAGTAAAGATTATGTGTGATATGCCCATTTTCTTGAAACATTGTCATAATCTTTCCTTTGCTACTGATAGAAACAAGAAGGTTAACTCAGATTTCTAGTTTTTTAATGAATTTATTTTATTAATTATTATTATCATTATTTTTTAATTTGCTATGGGACACATGTGCTCATCAGAGAGAAAAAGTGGAAGAAATTGAGAAAACAAGTCACCAGGTCCAGGACTCAACCACTGTCAGCCATACGGGAATTTAGTACCTTAACTACAATGCCACCTGCTGTAGGACCTAGTTTGAATTTCTTTTTTTTTTCTTTTTTTGAATATAGTTTTTTTTATTTCATTTGTTTTATACATTCAATTATATACAGATGAATAGTTTGAGTTTCTTAAACAGCAAAATTTGAGACAAAGATTTGAGAATAAGTGGTTTCTTAGGGAGGCAATCTTCTGACAAGAGAGTGGGCAGTTAGGATAAAAAGGAAATAAAGCTTGTAAAGGGTAAAATATCAAGCATTCCACCTGGTCTCTGGGAGACAAAATGAAGCATGTATTAGTTATTCCATCTGAGGACCAAGGAAGTTAAAACTCTTACTCTTACTTCTTGTCTGTCAATGGTTGTGGACTGCTTTTGAAAGCATTAACTCTCTAACACTTCTGGCCTATCCTGTTGCACCTGTGACAGAAATAAGCAATCTTGAGCAGGAGAGGAAAGTGTGAAAGGGGTACATGTAGGGCACCAAGAGCATCTGCTATAGGTTCAATTAATGTCTATTTTCTTAATAACTAACCTGTTTTTTTTTTTTAAATAAGATCAATGGTAAATGACTACCTAATACTCAATAAAAGGGAATCAATAGAGAGTAGTATAGACTGGGACTAATCGGAGAGTGTCTGTCCTGTCAAGATGGCAGCAATGCAGGCAAGGTTTTCCACATCTTCCCTTTTTATCAGATCTTTATGTAACATCTCAAAACTTAAATATTGGCAACTAATGAAAAAAATCTTTAACACTGAAGATATATACTTCTCAGGGTTGCGTTTTCCAGTATGTGACCAATTTCTATCCCCTGATTTAAAGATTTATTTGAGTCCCCACTCTACATCTAACATTTTTCTTACTGAGATAAAGAATTCAGGCCCATTTTCAGGTCATGTATGGATGGTCTGATGCATGGCAAAGACAGTTGCAGAATGACCTGGAATATAGCAACACATCCATGCAATAGAAACAAAAGGACATTGAGTTGAAAGGTGTGTAGTATTTTTAAGAGAGAGAAAGGGAAAGACACCGTTTTGCCCCTTATTGATGGATTTAAAGATAGTTGATGGATATTAGTCAGTATTAAATACTATTATCCAACATATGGCATATACCTTATATAGAGCATGGTACTATCAAATTCAAATCAAGTCAATGGTCAGAGCATCAAGCAGAAGAAACAAAGTTTAGTTCATATAATGGGGATAGAATACCTACAGGGATGAAGGAAAAAAATCTTAAAGATAAGTGACACTTATCTTTGACAGTTTGACATGTCTCTAGTGCCTTTCTGAAGTCACTTTCACATCAAGAATCAGTAACCTCTCGGCCTAGTAGTGCTAAGGCTCTGTTGATCAAAATGAGTTCCCCGAGCTTCTTCAATCTGGTCTGTCTTCTGAGTCCTTGTATCTAGAAAGGAGCTGCAGGAATTAGATATTGTCTCCAAAAAATGATTGCATGTATCCCAAGAGCTGCATGAAATAATCTAGGAGGAATGTACCAGAAATAAATTTATTAATATTTAATATAAAGTTGGTGCTGGATCCCTCTCCCAGATTTTTGTAAAATAGATACAAATTCCATGAGTTCCATGAGGTACCTTGAGAGAAATAAGGAGTTTCACAGATCAGAAATGGGTATTGATATTATAGGTTATTTGGGGTTGGCTAATGGATTTATGGAAAGTGACATTTTGTTTCACCCAAACTAATTTTCACTCATGGGCAGAAGTCTCAAGAAGATTTCTACAGAGAAGTTACTAAATGGAGATAAAGCTTATGATATCAGGACAAGAAATCACTAAGAAAATAAGATAATAGAACTCCATCTCCTAGTTGGAGCTATATGTTAGCCACATAATAAGGCTAAAAAACATGATTAGATAGGTGGCTAAAAAAGTCAACAAAAATAAACAAAACACTCAATAGATTTTATGTATACGTAAAAATTGACACAGGTAATTCTCATCCTGTGTCAATTGTACCTCTAGATATTTTACTAGCTAAAGATACTAGTACATATTTATAATTTATAAGTAAATAAAAAGATGAATGATGATGTAGTAGTAATACAACACTGTGAGGCTGACCCACATGAGAAGGTTCTGGGTTCGTGTCCAGAAACTCCTCAGAACATGCCAGGCATATGCATGCCCATGATTTGGGGCTGGCTGAGGCTAGGAATGGATCATAATGTGATGACCCAGATGAATCCTCTCTGTCCCTCTTTCTTTGTCCCTCTCACTTTCTAGAAAGAAGAAAGAAAAGAAAAAAGTGGGATATAGAAGAAGAAAATAAAAGCAAATCGATCCTAAGATGGATGCCAAACTTGAGCTATAAAATATTGCTTTCCTTGACCAAAAATTAACATCTTCTGCTGAGAGTTCTCCCTCCAGATTCATTTCTAGTGGCTAGGATTAGTTCTGTCTCCTTTTCTCCATTTCTCTCTCTCTCTCTTTCTCTTTCTCTCTGTCTTGCTGTGTCTCCTCCCTGTGACTTTTAATTTTTTATTTTTTTATTTTTTTAAGGTAAAGTATTCTCTGGGCTCTCAAGCCTTTCTTTATTGTGCTAATTGGTGCCTTTCCCTATTCTATTTAGGAAAGGCACAAATTCAGCCCAGGCCCCACCATAACTGAAGATTTTCTGCTGAGACTTCTTCCTCCAGATTCATTTCTAGTAGGTGGAGCTACTACCTCTGTCTCCTCTCCATTTCTGTCTTGCTGTGTCTCTCTGTGACTTTTAATTTTTAAAATTTTTTTTAAGGTAGAATATTCTCTGGGCTCTCAAACCCCTTCTATGTTGTATTAATTAGTACTTTCCCCATTCCATTTAGGAAAGGCACAAACCCAGGCCAGGCTCATCTTGAAATAGATACGCATGCCATACACTTTTTATTTTTTGCTTTTTAAAATTAAAATCTTATGGTTTTTTATCTTTTCATCTTTCTCCTTTCTTATTTTATTCTTTCTTCTTCTTTCCTCTTCTCTAATTCTTTTCCTTTTATCTTTATCTTTATTCATTGGCTGCTCAGCCCCTCTACACTAAATGTCTAGACAGATCCAGGTAAATAGGATCCAAACATCTGAATATGCTTAGGATTAGAATATTCCTCTATTCCCATTAAATCTGATGCACAAAGAGCGAAAATAGAACGTAGTCAAGATCACATATCATCTCCTTCTGCACTTCTCTGAATGCTCAGATTGAACTTCAAGATTTAGTAAGAAATGCATCATCCATCAGGTGACCGGAAATAAAGTCAGGGTCACAAGAAATATGGGAAAGCAAGAAAATATCTCTCTTCCAAGGGAAAAGAATAACTCCCCTTCATCTTCAGACAGTACAATGAAACTCATGGAAATGTCGATAAAGAATTTAGAATATTCATAGTGACAAAGAATTTAGAATATTCATAGTGACACAGCTAACAGAGATGGAAGAGAGACTATGAACTGCAGTAGAGGCAGGAGAAAGGAGCTGATGAGTTCCAGGAAGTGAGGAAATTCTTACAAGATCTAAAAGAGGAAATACACACTATAAAAAGGAATCCAATGAACCTGTTATAGGTGAAGGCTATAATACAGGAAGTAAAAACTTCCCTTGAAAGTATTAAAAGCAGACTAGATAATATAGAAAATTGAATCTCAGATGTAGAAAATAGAATCACTGGCCTAGAAAAATCCACCACAAAGACTGAGAAAATTGACCTCCCCCCAAAAAATGAGAATAATATATGAGAAATACTAGATACCATCAAACATCCAAACATCAGGATAGTTGGTATCCTAGAAAGTGAAGAGAATCATAAGGGCATTGATAATCTATTCCATGAAATCCTGGAAGAAAACTTTCCAAACCTAGAGAAGCATTAAAAGATCCAGTCCCAAGAAATACAAAGGACCCCAAATAGAGTCAATCCAAGACTCATTATAACCAGATTGACTGAAACCACAAAGTCAAGATACTAATATTGGTAAGAGAGAAATGTCAAGTTACCTACAAAGGGTATCCCATCAGGTTAAATTCGAGTTAGGAAAAAATGGGAAAATATATTCAAAGTGTTAAGGGAAAAACAATTTCAACCAAGAATACTGTACCTGGCAAGATTATCCTACATATGTGAAGAAAAGACAAGAACATTCTCAGATAAACAAAATCTGAAAAAAATCTCCAAGAAGTTCTGAGGGAGTGCTATACCAGGAAAATTAAATATAGACACGCAGAAATAAGAATTCAAAAACTAAGAAAATGACCAACTTAATCATAGGAACAAATCTGGAGTTGAATATTATATCCCAGAACTTAATTGGGAAGATTGAACCACAACAGACAACTGAACTGGTGAAACAAGATTTTATGACTTTTGACTAAAACCTTGCAGATTTTCTTTTAGGCTTTGTTTTCCAGTTTTAAGGATTTTTGTCGTGTCGAGCTGCTGATAGGTTCATGAACCTACTATTTAGGTAGGTACTATTTGAACAGAATCCTAACCTATTTCCTGGCTTTAAGTTTTAAGCAAAATTTCTTACAATTTCTTTGATTTATTAAAGCTAAAACTGCTTTTCTTAAAATTAAAAAATATATTTAAAATACCTATTTAATGAACTTGCTATTGAAAGTACTTAGATTATTTAAGAAATTCTGTGACTCAATAAAATGTGGGGGAAAAGGAATGGGAAACAACTGTTGATACCTGAGATAGTGTGAGAGGAGGGTGGGAAATGGCAGAGGGTGAGAAATAGGAGTAAAATATATATACATATGTGTATATATGAAACTAGAAATGAAAAATTAATGATAACATGCATGATTATGCCACTACCAGTGTATTTTGGATGGAAAATCACATTTTGTATGCTGTGACAATGCTCAGGGAATGAATTTAAATCAATTAATTTAAAATGTTTCAGAAGAAAATTATAGTGCACTTGTGACACTTGTCACTAGATTCTAGCTTTTTCCATATATTTAGTTTAAGGTATTTTGTGAATCAATAAGATGTAGGAAAAAAGTTTAATACGAAAGGGAGAGGGGGGAAGGAGAAGAAAAAAACAAATTAAAGCTTGCTTAGTTGAAAAAAAAAAAGAAGTTATTTGCTGAAAAGTTATAGAGTAATATCTTTGGCTTGAGTGACATGTATAGTATTTGTACTGGAAAAAGAAATATTGTACACTGTAAAGATATGATTAAATGTAAATAAATTTATTAATTTTTAAATAATAATAATAAATAGCTTTTAAGAGATTTTTGCCTTAGGGCATGTGTGCTCGCCAGAGAGAGAGAGAGAGACGGAGACAGTGAGATGGAAAGTGAGAAATCATCCGCACCTCCAAGGGAGATGGCTATGCCACAAACCCTTTTCCTCCATTCTCTTCCATGGATCTTGGTCACATATACACATGCACCTGGTGTCATTTCCAGGCCACCGGGTCTGGGACTTGAACTGTGGTTGGCTATGTGGGAGTCCAGCGACATGACTGCTATGCCATCTGCTGGCCCCAATAAATAATTTTTTTAAAAAAAAGAGGGGCCTGTAGGTGGCATGGTGGTTAAGGGCATTGAACTCCCACATGGCCTACCACAGTTTGAGTTCAGAACTCGGCAGCTTGCTTTCTCATTTCCTCTCTCTCTCTCTCTCTCTCTCTCCCCCCCCCTCCCTCTGTCCTTCTCTGGTCAAATTTAAATAAATAAATAAAGTTAAATAAAATCATTCTTAAGAAAAAAAGAAAAAGAAATAATTGTACATCAGAGACACAGATGATGAAAACACCTTAGATTTACTGTAAAATTGCGAGGGAAGAACACGGCTTGGGGCTTATTACTTATTTGAACACATTAGACATCAGAAGGCAAAGCAATTCTCCTTCAGTAGTCTTTAACTCAAAATAAAATGTCAATATAGATAAGACTATGACAGTATACAATAGTGTATCTTTGGAATATTTCAGTATATTTAGAAATAAAAGCAATTCAGAGCAGTCTATGGACTATGAAGTACATTTAAATTCCAAAGGCCTGAATAAAACATGAGGCTGATAAGGCATGCTTTAGTTTACAGTAAGCAAACTAGGATGCTGCAAAAGGTTGATAGATTTTACAGTGTGATACCTCCCCACACGCTTTCTTCATCCCAGTGTTCATGAGTTCCCCATTTAAAGAAGTGCAGTATAGCCCATCAGTAACTATATTATTTTAAACGGACCAGTGTAAATTGGCAATCAACTTGTACCTTTCCTTCTTGCCCTTACCTTTATTACATAAACTAGGTTTCTCTTTAACCATTTCAATGAGCACATCTCTGGGAAATCAGTCTGTAGAGCCAGGTGACTCATCCTAAGCCCTTGCTCAAATATACTATTTTTATTAAAATAAATAAATAAATAAAAAGCAGAGACCAGCAGTTGGTATAATGGCTATGTCACTGGACTCCCATGTAGTCGACTGCGGTTCAAGTCCTGACCCGGTGGCTTAAACTCACGCCGGGTGTGTGTGCGTGCATGCCCAAGATCCTGAGAGGAGAATGGAAGAGAAGGGATTGCGATTGTGGCATGGCCGTCCCCCTGGGGGAGTGATTTCTCGCTTTCTGTCTCTCTGTCACTCTTCGTCTTCCTGGCTAGTGCACGCACCCTATAGCAAAAACAAAAACAAACAAACAAAACCTCTCCAAAAAATAAATAAATAAATAAAAAACAAATAAATATTGATGTATTGGGGTAGTCATGCTGAAAAAGCTTCACTAGGAGTGTATAGTAAAAAAACTTTTAGGACCAGTGTATGGCATAATGGTTACATCACTGGACTTCCACATGGCCAACTGTGGTTCAGGCCCCAAAGCCATCCACACTGGACACTGATTTTCCACAGTGTTTACTCCAGGTAAGTGCCCGACTTTTCAAAATACCAATTCATGGTAAAAGGGAGCACAGAATTGAGCCACGCTGCACTGGAAGGAAATCCTTCTTTACAACAGGCTCTGGCTGCCTCTCTTGTCCTGCAGACTGGCTTTTTAATAGATTTTGTAAGGCTGGTTAACTTTCCTATTTGAATCGTGCACACAAGTTCATATCCATGTTTGACAGCCAGATTCCTATGCCCACCTTTCACAGCAGCTCAGAGGAGTATTGTGCAAAATCCCCTATAGAGCTGAGAGGAACTTGAAATGACTTTTCAGAAACAAGACTTCAGGTTTCTTTAACCTATTTGTTTCCCTTTCTTAGCTTAGTGAGAAAATAGTTTTCTATTCTTCCATATTTGTACTACTTTTTTTTGTCATTTGCTGAAATCTTACCTAGAAATCAACAATAGCCAAAATAATCCCCCCAAAATGATCTGATTTCCAAAAAATAAGGATTGTGTGTGTGTGTGTGTGTGTACATGAAACATCTCTGTATCTTCACTCTCGAACAACACAAAATAAGTTTAAATATTTTATGACGCCAAAGGGCACAGATCCAAATGGGATTTTTCTCAGAATAAACTAAAAAAAGAACAGAGGAGCTAGCTCAGCAGATCTGATTATTGGTCACCTCTCCTATCTTTTGATGGACACTCCCCCACTGTCCACAGAAGAAGCCATGTCAACTAGAAGCTGGCTAAGGATTGTGCTATCATGATGTTCCTCTAATTCTCTAAAAGCCCATTTTTTAGCAAATTATAGAGGTTCTGAGTTTTGCTATCGCTAAATGTTTCTATTAATTGTTTCAGATTATCTGAAAAGAGATCAATAGGTGGTAACATTTTACATCATAATTCCTTGAAAAATACATCTTTTTTTCCTTCTATTTAGTTTTCTTTAAGACAGGCAAGGTTCAAAATAAATTCTATACCAAAATTAATCTTTCTCTGGATATCTCTCTCTCTTTGTGCTACCTTTGAACTTCTCAAGTCCTATAATTTTGTCTTGCTCATCTTTGTACCCATCATCTCAGTCAAGTGGCAGTTGCCTGAAAAGTGTCCAATGATTAAAGAATTGAGTAGGTAAAGGGTTGATTTCCATTTCAAAATATCTCGTTAAGTGCTACATAGGAAGAGAGAGCACAGACTTCAAGCTAAGTGACATATGTAATTGAATGTATAAAAGAAATTGAAATTAAAAATACATATAAAAAAAGAAAAAAAAAGAATTTGTATTGAAATGACCTATTAACTATAAAACTTGGGCCAATTACAATCTTTAAAACAGAAATGGTAACAGTACTTCCCCTACAGAGTTGTTGTGAGAATTAAGTAAGATCATGCTTTGTAATAGCTTTTCCTAACTCAGCTCGGTTTCTTTGGCCTTCCTACTAAAGGGAAGGGGACCACAAGTCTGATGATCCAAAATAATGAAAGGAACAATGGGACAATCTAGAGGGTCAGGGCATGGAGCAGTGATGGGGTGAAGGAGAAGATGTTTCATTGCTCCTCTCTGCTCAGTTTTTTTAAAGTCCTTACCACAAGTCTGGGTTCTGTGTTTATTCTTTATCTGTCTAAGCGTTTGCCTCTATCCTATGCTAGGCATGGGGCACACACCACGGACAAGGCAGAGCAGAACCTCGCCCATGGGGCAGCTTGTCTGTCACTGAGCACAGCAAACTAAACAATATCCAGGCATCATCTGGAAGTGGATCACTGGTCACATCCCCTTGCTGGAAATAGTCACTGAGGCCAGAGAGACATAAATCCTGACTTATCGGATTAGGATGGAGAGTGGTATGCTCCCCAGAATTGTTTGCTTTTACTCTATGACAAGGGAATAGTTGCTGTCCACCTCAACCAGTTATAGAGACCCAAACTGAAGAGTACAAAGAGTAGCATGAGGCAGAGACTGAGGAAACCGTGGTCAGAATGAGCTACCTGGACCCAAAGGCAGCCTTGCCTCAGACCTTGGATTGTACACATGGGGAACTAGGATGGAGAAGGGGGGCTGCTTACAACAGTTGGGAGGAAAACTCAAATGGGGCTTCATAAACCCAAGGTTGCAATACCTCCAGCAATACTCCAGAATTCTTCCCTTTAGGTATACACAGTGCTGTAGGAGGAGAGCAACCACCCTCAGAGACACCCTCAAAAGAATAGATGGAGGAACTGAGGAGGCCGTGAGTGCAGTAATTCAGTGAACCCCCAACAATGCCAGCAGCACATAGAGCAGAAAGGTGAGGTACAAAACGGGTTAAATACATCTGAATCTTTCAGCAGACCATCATCAATATTAGATCTAAGTCATACACTTCCTAAAGACAGGACTGTTTTATGGAGATTTTATACATACATATATACACACACACACACAATCATATAAAATGCATATTATATGTATATTATATAATTTGATATAATATAATTATAATTAGATATAATATATAATTATATGCTATAATTATATATTATAACCTCCATTCCCATCTCTAGATTCCCAGAGTCTAACTGGTAGTACCAGCCATCATTTACTGTGTACTGACTATGTGAGTACTTTCTGTGCAGTATCTCATTCAGTCGTCTCTGCAATCTTTAAGTGGGTACTATTTATCTCTAGTCCATAGATGCAGAAAGGGAGGCTCAGAATGGCACAGTGAATTGCTCAAGATAACAGTCAAGAAGCAGCTGGATAAGCTTCTGGGCCAGAGCTATTGACATACTCTCTTCTCTTACTCACTATATTTTGCCACCTATTGACCTAACTTGCCACTGTCTCTGACAGGACTCTCTTCTCAAAGTGGTTTTAAAAGATATTTGTTTTATTTCCACTAGGTTTGGTCTCCAGAAAAAATATGAAAGAATTTGGAACTCAACAGGGGCAAGAATAAAACTACCTTGCTAGCGGAGAGAAGGATAACAAGCAGATACCATTGTGTAAACAATAATCTCGTTCACTGCCTCTCTTGATAGGATGAGGTAAAAAAGAGCATGCAGGCCCTTCATTCTTGTGGAGAGAACAAGTAGAGTTGCTAAGAACATAGCTCTTCTCCCTAATATGGCTAACTCACCAGAGAAGGTGCTGTTTCCAAGCAACTAAGAATTTGAAACAACAAACTATCAACTGGATGGCAATTGCATCTTGCTAAACAGGTTTATCACTGTAAGCTAAGACAGAAACAATCTTTCCTCCATCAGAAACTTCAAATTAAATACTACTATATCATAATGATTTATTCCATTTTCATGGATATAATAATTATCACACTAAAGATAATGGGTGGGTCCATGTTAGCTAGCAGAAAGAATTGCCCTGGTATAAGTGTTTATTAATGAACAGTCCAACCATAGTCAATTAACACACAGGAAAGAAACATGGCAGTCAGTGATTGGTGGGTTGGTACTAAATTTAATTTTTGTTATTGGCTCAGTAAAAGCAGAAAGCAAATACTTCTCAAATGGGAGGGGAGGAAATTACAAATTTAATGAAAATAAATCACCTTTTAAGCTTTCAAGCCTTTTTGATTGAGGTTTTGGTTAATGTAGGTGACAGCCTTTCTGTCTGTTAGTTGGCATGTGGTTATTGGGAGCCATTTGTAACACTCCCATTTTGTCTGTGGAAAGACATTTTAATTGAAAAATCATTTGCCCATAAAATTATTATCATCAATTCACATTCCACAAAAGGGCTGTATTATAACCATAAAACAATTTGTAAGTGGATTCATTTTACCCACTAAATCACTTCACATTATGCTGTGAACAGAATGATTAAAGTAAGTTAGCATTTTGTTGGCAAAGTAATTACATTATTATGCATTTCATCCATAGAGATACTTATATTACTGAGTCCATTTGTCTTGCTGACAGAACATCTATATGTATTGGACAGAATGCATTTTATTTAGTCGATGCAATTAATTTTATTCACTAAACACTTTTAAACAGAAGCTAAATTTTTTGTCACGGGAATAAATTTGATCGGGACACAAACTTAATCTTGCCTATATGAGATGTGCTCATAAAGTTTCTCCAAAGACAAGTTTGTAAATAAGAAAACAACAAGCAAGAGTGAAACAAAGTCTTAGAAAATAATATCCCAGGGCCAGCAGGTGGTTAAGAAGCTGGACTCCCATATGGCCAACCATGATTCAAGTTCTGGACCTGGTAGCTTGAAAATTATACTGGGTGTATGTGCATGTATACCCCAAATCCCAGGAAGAGAACAGAGGAAAAGAAATTGTAGTATGGCCATCTTTCTAGTATGATTTCTCACTTTCCCTCTCACTGTCTCCCTCGTCTCTCTCTGGCAAGTACATGTACCATAAGGCAAAACCCTCCAAATTAATTAGTAATTAATTTAATTTTAAAAAGAAAAGAAAGCACTGTTATTCTTGGGTCTGTTTCTCTAACTGTTCTATATATTCAGGGGAAATGAAATCCAAAGATACCTTGTAAATTTGATGTGGCAATGGTGGTGAAAAGAGAGGGGGCTTATCTGCTCTGAACAATTTGATTGGGAAGGTAATGAGCACAAAGAGTTCTTTTCAAGGCAGTGTAGTTCAAATCCTAGGCCAGCTAGGCCTGAAACACTCTGGGCATGCACCAAAGTGCCCCAGACCCATTGAACTGGAAGACTGCAGGGAGTGGAATCACAGCATGATCAGACCCTATGGAGTGTGCTTCTTTTTTACTCTCTCTCTCTCTCTCTCGCTCTCTTTTCTCTCATACATGTGCATGCTCTATCATGAATAAAGGAAAAAGTTAAAATGATCACATGCAATTCCTTGTGCACTTCCTCAAGTGGTGCTGTTTCATGGCCAGCTCTCTTCTCTGCTGGTAGAAATGGCTTTTGACCTCCCTGTGCAGTTGCCAGGATCTGAGTGAAATAGACTTTCAGAAGCAGCAATAACTTACAGCCAGTGAGGAGCTCATGAATTTTGGTTGTGTCCCAAGTTGGAATTTAGGAAGTTATGCCATCCAAGATACCTAAAACTAAACATGAGGAATACAAAATTGCTTTTCCTGCATCTTAAGCTTTAAGTCACAAGTTTATTCTGGTTTTGAACTGCAGTCTTCTACAGGAGGCTAGCCTCCTTGCTCAAGACACTGGCTGACCTCCGGGGCAGAAAGCCACTTCTTGGTATCCATGACACCCCCATATATCAGAGCTGGACATACAAAGGTAATTCCAGAAAGACATCTGGATTCATTTATTCATTATTCAATGCACATTTTATGAGCACCTACTCTGTGTTCTATAAGGTTCTGAATTGTAAAAAACCCTGCCCTGAAGAAACTGAAACATCTGCTGGAGAATTCAGACAGTAAATAAGAAATTAAGCATAATACAGTATGGTGAGAGAAGTTCTTGTAGTGAAAAAAACATTCTGCATCTTCCTTGTGCTGGTGCTTGTATTAATCTCTGTACAAGTGGTACTATATCCTAAATCTCACACAAAAACACATACACAAAAAAAGAGTGCTTTCAAAGACTGGTGAAATCTGAGTCAACCTGTAGTCTAATAGTAAGTATATTGTGCCAATGCCAAGTTTCTGGTTTTCATAAGGCACTATAGTTATATAAGATATTTCCACTGGGGCAGTCTGAGTGATAAATATACCTTCTTTCACTGTTTCTTTGTAGCTGTTCTTAGTCTGTAACTACTTCCTAATAAAATAATGTTTAAAAAATATGGTCTGAGAAAGGTACAAGGCTACAGAAATGTAAAAACTTAATTGATTCTCAGAGTAACAGGGAAGACTCCCTGGAAGAAATCATATCTTCCCCAAAGCAGCACATTTAAGTGGCTATGAGTAGTCCTGCAGGAGGGAAAACTGAAGAATGGGAGTGTGAGACAATGGTCATGGAGGCAACTGGAGTAAAAACCCAGTCTCAAGGCATTCAGATTAAACTTATATTAAAATACGGGCAAAGCTTTGGCGAACCAGAGAGTTATAGGAGATTCAAATTATCTTCTAAAAGGGTAGCCTGAGTGTAAGAAGATAAAAGGAAATCCTTGTGACCTGAGAAGTTCTAGAGGATAAGTTGGAGGAACCCTATTTTGAAGTCACATGGTTACTGGACACTTGCTGTGAGTCAGAAGTGTGTGAACCACAGAGGCTATAGCAGTGACAATGTCACAACTGGATCTTCATTGATCTTGGTCAACTTTACATTTCTCTTCTTAGTCTGTTTTCTGCCACTACAAGAAAATACCACAGACTGGGTAATTTATATATATATATATAAGGTGGAAGCAAACATCTGGGATAGAAAGCATGAAGGGCAGACTTCCTTTTATAATGTCAAAGGAAATAACCAAGCTCTGTAGAAGAATAATTAATATGGTTTATTCCAAGTATGAATGTAAGTGACCATCCCAGAAACACAAAAGTGTTTCAGGGTGCTCAGATGCTCATAATAATTCTTTTATTCAGTTCTGAGAGTAGAAGACAAAACAAAGGCACAAACAGCATAAGGAGTCTACATTGGTCTAGCCCCCCAAAACAGAACATCTGGAAGCAGGGGGCTTATAGGTTATAGGCGAGTTTAGATGGTCTTAGTTTAGTAATTGATTAAAAGCACAAGTCTTTGTTTGCAAAAGACTGATAGTCAATGAAAAGAATGCCTGTATTTAACTTTAGTAGGAATAAGAAAGCTTTACTTTGTATCGTAAAATGCCATACCAGGGACATGGTACAGGGAGCATCCCACAACTACTGGACCAAAGCTGTCCGCCATAGTAAGACTAATTGTAGATGTGATTCTTCCAGGCCCTTAGAAAGAATCTTAGACAAGGAAGAGTAGTCAGAAATCTGTCCATAGTCCCCCACTGTCAGTCAGATATCATAGGCTAACATTACAGAATGCACGTGCAGGCCAGAAATTAGTGAGACATCCCGTGGTTCCAGGAAGGCTCTTTCCTAGAAGTAGTCTATCAGTCATTCATTGTCATTGGCAGTGGCTTATTTTGTAATCTCTGGAGCTGAGTCCTGAAGAAAGGACATACATGACTAGACTCAATAGCCAATTATCTCTGGGCAAAGGAAAAATCAGACCTCAAAATTCTGTTTGAAAAAAATATCCTGGATTAGATTTATGTTGTGTGCTACCATAATCTATTTTTGTGTCTTTTTCCTCTTTATTTTTTAAGACACATTTGCTCTCCGGCTATTATCTCAAGGTTCAGTTCCTGTGAAAACTCAGCAAAGCTATGATTAGGCTTATTGGTACATGTTAAATAGTAAAGAAAGGTCAGTTAGCAAATGAGAAGCAAACCACCTTTAAGAATTAGTCTCTTATGTTTGTTTAATATGAAGTTACTTTGCCGTCTTATAGCTAGCTACAAATCTCACTGCCAATCCTTCATTCCATTTCTATGGAATAGGTGTGATGGTCCATCTTCTATAACTACTTCCTACTGAACAAGGGCCCAGTAGAGTTTAAAATAAAAGGCCCTGACATGGTGGAGGGTTACTTCTTTACTTTTAAATGGAAGCAATTTTATCCTCCATATGAAAAGGCTTCTTTTTTTGACAAATCTACAATGATAACCAAAGATAACCAATAATTAGCAGAATAAGCATAAAGGCCCTTGCTGTCTGAGGGGAGAAAATTTATTAAAAGGATCTTAGCTAAACATATATATATGTATATGTATGTGAATACTTAGTTTATAAAGCAAATCTAATCCTAACAAAAGAATTGAGCATTTTGGCATTTTCAGGCACCTAAATGACAATTTACAGATTAACAGATGTCCTCTGGTGACTAACTTTTCCACAGATACTAGGGACAATTTACAGATTAACAGAAGTCCTCTGGTGACTAACTTTTCCACAGATACTGTCATTTTTCTTAGTTACTTTGGTATTGTGGCTCTTATTCTCCACTAAAATGTTAATTATTTGTTTCCTCTCTGTCAGTTGGACCTGGAGCTTCTTAACATTCTGAAGTCTTCAGGAACTAGAGGGAATACAAAAATCCCATGATTTTGGGAACCAGCAGTTAGTGTAATGGCTATGTCGCTGGACTCCCACGTAGTCAACCGCAGTTCGTGTCCCGGACCCGGAGGCTTAAAACTCACGCCGGGCGCGTGTGCGTGCGTGCCCAAGATCCCGAGAGGAGAATGGAGGAGAAGGGATTGCGGCGTGACCATCCCCCCTGGGGGGTGATTTCTCGCTTTCTGTCTCTATGTCTCTCTCTGTCTGTCTGGCGAGCGCACGCGCCCTACAGTGAAAATCTCTCAAAAAAAAAAAAAAATCCCCATCCCTTATATAACACTGAATTCAGAGAAAATGTTGGGTGGTAATAGTGTTGTTAAGAAGTCCTAGTCAGGTACTATTTATTGCTAACCTAAAAAGTTAAACAGAGGCACAGAATGTAAAAAGTACTTCATCTAGGCATAATGTTGTGGATTGCACTGGAGTACAACATTTAGGTTGATCCCATGTTCTAGCAATTGTAAATTATGCTGCAATAAATATGAGCATATAAGTGTTTTTTTGACAAAGGATTTTCCCATCCTTTGGATAGATACCTAAGAATGAAATTTCTGGGTCATATGGCAGTTCTGTTTGTAGGTTTTCAAGCGATTTCTGTATCATTCTCCACAGTGACTGTACTAATTTACATCCCACCAATAGTGCCTTGCCAGTACTTATTCTTTCTTTATTTGTTTTTTTTTTGTTTGTTTTTCCTAATTTTAGCTATTCTGACTTGGATTAAGTGAAATCTCATTGTGGTTTTTTGATTTGCATTTCTCCTATGATAAAGAGATGTTGAGCATGTTTCCATATGCTTTTTGGCCATTCATATGTCTTCCTTGAGGAGTTGTCTGTTCAGATTATTTGCCTATCTTTTTCATTGGCTTTATTATATTTTTTTGGGTAAACTTCTGTATATTCTGGTTATCAGTCTCTTATCTGAGGCATTATTTGTAAATATATTCTCCCACTCCGAGGGTTGTCTCCTCTAACTATTATTTCTTTTGCTGTCAAAAACCTTTTTAGCCTAATGTAGTCCCACTTGTCTAGTTTGGGGACTATCACTTCAGCATTGAAGAGGGTCTTCTTTAAGACATCTTTGCCTACTTTTATATCTCCAAGAGATTTCCCCCTGTGTTTTCCCTCAGTAGTTTTATAGTTTGAGATTTTATATTTAGATTCTTGATCCATTTTAAGTTGATTCTTGATAATGGTGAGACATAGGGGTCCACTTTTATTCTTCTACAGGTGGATATCCAGTTTTTCCAGCAACATTTGCTAAAGAGATTTTCTTTTCCTCACTGGATTGTCTTGTGCCCTTGGTTGACGATCAGTTGGCTATATGTTTTGAAATTTGTTTATTCTGTTTCATTGGTCTACATGCCTCTTTTTATGCTGATACAATCCTCCTATTTTTATCACAGGTTTGTAATATATTTTGAAATCAGGAAGTAAGATGCTTCCTACTTTATTCTTTTTGAACAGGATTTCTTGGCTATACAGGGGCTTTCATAATTCTAGACAATTTTTATATTTCTTTCTATTTATGTGAGAAATATCTCTGGTAGTTGGATCAGAATTGCATTGAATTTATAGATTTGTCTAGGACTGATATTTTGATTATATGTATGTTGATTTTGTATCCTGCCACTTTTTTGTATTCATTTATCACTTTTAGGAGTTTTTTTTTAAGAATTATTTTGAATTTTCTATGTATATAATCATATTATCTGAAAATGGAGATGTCACTTTTTCTTTTCCTATTTTAATGCCTTTTATTTTATTCTCTTGTCCAATTGCAATGGCTAGAACTTTTAGTACCATGTTTAAAAAGAGTTGAGAGAGTAGGTAGCCTTGTCTTGTTCCAGTTTTAGTGGAAAAGCTTTTAGTATTTCCCCATTCAGTGTACGGGTTTGTCATAGATGGCTTTTATTGTGTTGAGGAATGTCCCTTCTATGCCAATTTTGCTGATAGTCTTAATCAGGAGGGTATGTTGTATTTTATCAAATGTTTGTTTCTTCATAAATCAATATGATTATATGGTTTTTAATTTTCCTTCTGTTAATGTGATCTATTACATGTATTTTTTTGCACATGCTGAAACACCTTGCATCTTTGGAATAAAGTCCACCTGGTCATGGTATGTAATCTTTTTAATGTGTCATTGGATATAATTTGCTAGTATCTTGTTGAGAAATTCTGCATCTGTATTCATCAGGCATATTGGTCTGTAGTTTTCTCTTTTTTTTTTAAATAATAGTTTGCTGTTCTGATTTTCCTTTTTTTCTTTTTAAAAAATTATTATTATTTTATACCTTCAAACATGATACATCATTTAGCTTGTAGAGAGAATTTACCCTACATGAGATATACCCCATGTAATTTTCTTTTTTTGTAAGTCCTTTTCTGTTTTGTGGATCAGGGTGATAAAGTCTTCACAGAATGAATTTGAAGAGTTTCTTCCTTTTGGGTCTTTAGTGATGTTTTAAATGGAATTGGGGATGCATAGTGGGGGAGAGAGGGAGAAAATTAGAGCAAAATAAGAACAATTTAACAGAGAAAAATGAAGCTATGGGACCAGCAGTTAGTGTAATGGCTATGTCACTGGGCTCCCATGTAGTCAACCGCGGTTCGCGTCCCAGACCCGGTGGCTTAAAATTCACGTGGGGTGCGTGTGCGTGTGTGCCCAAGATCCCGAGAGGAGAATGGAGGAGAAGGGATTGTGGGAGAATGAAGGAGAAGGGATTGTGGCGTGGCCATCCCCCCTGGGGGATGATTTCTCGCTTTCTGTTTCTCTGTCTCTGTCTGTCTGTCTGGCGAGTGCACGTGCCCTATGGCAAAAACCTCTCAAAAAAAAAAAAAATGAAATTATCCATTGATGACAATGTACATGGTTATACCTATGACTTGACTAATATGCACTGTGTTAAAACTTAAAAAGCCATTTTGTATACTATAAAGATGTACAGTGATTAAATGAAAATAAAAATAATAATTATTATAAAAAGATGTGAAAAAGCATGAGGAAACTTAATATATTACTGAAATATGAAAGGCTGTTTCATACCAACTTATATGACATTCTAGAAAAGGCAAAAGTATGGAGAAAGTGAAAATTTAGTGTATGCTAGTTGTTAGAAGGGAGGGGTCAAGTGGTGGAGGATAAAAAATTTTTAGGGCAGTAAAACTATTCTATGTGCTAGGAAAATGGTCATTTATATACGTGTTGAAATTCATAGAATTCACATCACTGAAAATAAAGTCTAAAGCAAATTAAATACATACATACATAAATAAATGAGGAAATAATGGAATTTTTACTTTAATTAGTATTTAAAATAATCTAAAAGAGATGATAACCTCACTTCCCTCCAAGAAGTTAACAATAACAACAAAAGTACTTAAGACAGTCTTGGAAACAAAACAAAAAGCAGAAGATGCTTCTAAAATTAAGACGGCACAGAATCAACTTCTCCCTCTGTCCCTTTTCGTTCTTTTTGTTCTGAACTCCTCTGTCCAGACAATTATTTAGAAGCTTTTCCTTTTTTCTCTGTATTTATTTATTTTTATTCCATCATTGTACATCTGTATAGTGCACAATATGTTTTTTTAATATATGCATGCATTAGATAACAATGAATCAGGGATACTGTCATGTGCATGATATTCAACAGAGAACTTTACCTTCTTTTTTTCTGTTTAGTGTTTCTCCTCTTTGCCCCTCTCACTCATCCTCTGCCATCTATTCTCATCCTTACAACCTCTGATAACTACATTTTTCCTTCCTATCTTAATATCTTTCAATTTCTTCCATAGAGTACAGACATTCAACATATACTGAGCAGGGATATACAGTGTGTGTCTTTTAGAGTCTAGCTTACTTTGCTTATCAATAAATCTTTATTCATCTTCTTTTAATCAAATGAAAAAGTCTCATTGTTCCTTATGATTGAGTAATATTTCATTTATTAATATATGCCACAGTTTGTCAATCTAGTCATCAGTTCTTGAACACTTAGATTGGTTCCATGTCTTAGCAATTGTGACTAATACTGCAATAAACACGGACATCCAGGTGTCTCTCTGACTATTTTTCTATCCTTTGGATAAATATCAAGAAGTGAGATTATTGGGTTAATTCTATTTGTGGGTTTGGTAATTCTATTTGTGGGTTTTTGAGGAATCCCCATACTGTTCTACGCAGTGGTTGTACTAATTTACATTCCTACCAACAGTGCAGCACAGTTTCCTATATATCTCCCTTGGAGAGTTGTCAGATTTTCTTTTCTCTGCTGAATTGACTTGTATACTTTGTAAAAACTTAGGTGATATTTGTCTTATTCTAGTTATTAGTGCAAAAGCTTTATTTTATTATTATTATTATTTAAACATCCAATTGCTATATTTTATTTGGCTTATAAAGATAATTTACCCAACATGAAGTATTTCTCAGACCAGTCCATTTGAACATACTATACATGTTATCATTAACAGATAGTAAACCATTTCCGTGTCCCACAAATGTCAGGCCTCTCTATTTGTCCTCATGCTACCCTTCTCTATACTTTTCCTTTCTCTCCCGCCCCCATTCCACACTGTCTTCAGCGTCCAGAACTATTTTCATTGCTTTTATACCCTCCAATATTTCAATCTCTACTATAGAGTGCAGATAGTTGGTATATAATAAGTAGATACATATAATATCTTTCTCTTTCTTTCATAGCCTAACTTGCTTTACTCAGCCATAAAACATTCATAGCTGACCACTTTTTATCAAATGCCAGGGTCTTCTTGTTTTTTTTTTTTTTTTCTTTATGGCTAAATAGTTTTCTATAGAGTATATGTGCCATACTTTAAAATAAAAATTTTATATTAAAAGTTTTAAACCCAAGTCATCTTTTATAATATTTTCCTATTTACCCAAATACTTGCAAGTTAGGGCACTATTTAGGCACAGAATTAGCTTGGGTGCCAGAAGGAGTCATTCCTCTTGCTTTCTTCAACTTCAAATGTCTTATTTTCTATAATTATTATTTTTAAAAAGAAACCAAAGTATAAATTCTGAGGGTTTTGGTTTGGTGTGCCAATGTGCTATTTGTATCTCTCCATTAAATGTCACTCTTGGGTCAAGAATTGTTTAAATGTTTTAATTCTCTTCAAAAATCTAACATCTTTTAAGAGGTCTCAAAATAGTGAGTGGTCAGATCTTCTTTCATATTTGGGCCTGGATGGGCCTGTTTTATTAATGTGCTTGGGATTCCTTTTAAAACCACTACTCATCATGTGGCAGAAGGAACTATTTTTTTCTTTTCTGCCTTAAACACTTCCATTATGGTCCTGTCTTCTTAGGTGCTTACCGACAAGCTCAGTGTCTCATTTGTAAATGAGAAGGATAGTTTAATTTCTCTGGACAAATGTATAGCAATTGAATGAAAGTTATTTAGGAAGCAAGAGGAGAAAAACCTTTTAGAATATACCCTCCTCAAATGTTAGGTTTCCCTAACCACTCTCCATTCAGAAGGGAGAAAATATCTTGGAATAAACCAAACTGTCTACCAAAATTTTGGAGGTCTGTGGCTAAAGAACTTGCTGAATCTCCCTGAAGGAGAAGCTCAGCATAAGGGAGAGGTGTGCAAAGGGCCCATTGCATTGATACCTTTCTCTGGATTAGGGGGACTTCTTGGGAGACCTTTGCTTCTTATCTGGTTCCTCTGTTTGGTCACCAATAAAAATTGGTGAAGGAAATAACCAAACTTTATAGTTATAATAATTAATATGTTATGTTCCAAGTACAAATGTGAGTGAACATCCCAGAAACACAAAAGTATTTGGGAGTGTTCAGAAAAAGTGGTCCTTTTATTCAGTTCTGAGAGCAGGAGTTTCATGTTTCAAATGAGCATAAGGAGTTTTTACATTTGTCCTGGCCCAAAAAGACAAGACATCTAGGAGAAGCTTGTAGTTTATAAGTGAATTTAGAAATTCTTAGGTTAGTAATTGGCTAAAAGCACAAGTCTTTGTTTCCAAAAGACTCGGAATCAATAAAAAAGAATGACTGTAATTAACTTTAACAGGGCTAAGAAGGCTTTACTATGTATAATAAAATGCTACACCAGTGGCATGACATAGGAACACAATCACTGGATCAAAATGATTTGTTATAGTAAAATTAATGTTTGTAGACGTGACAGTTCCAGACCCCTTGGGAAGAATCTAGGACAGAAAGCATAGTGTGAAATCTGTCCTCGATAAAAACCCGTGATAACTAACCCACTCCATAATAACAACATTAATCCATTTCTGAGGACTCTGCCCTCATTACATAATCACCTTTTATTAGGCCCCACTTCCTAACACTGAAGATTAAATTTTGAACACATGAATTTGTAGGATACATTCAAGCCATAGCATCCTCCACAAAATACATCCTTTTTACCTCCCATGACTCTGTCAAGTAGTACCAACTTCAATCAAGACAACTAGTGCTTGCAGCTGCACACTTTCAGCTGACCTGCACATCTCAATGGTGAAATATGGAATCATGAGGCAAGCTGAAAAGATGAATGGTTGGTTTATAGAGGTGTTTGTCCATTAAGCTCTCACTCTCACCATTCATCAAATCATACGACGAAGTCCACTGACACTCCATGAAATACCCACTCCAACCTTGAAACCTATCAGGGACCCTTTAAAAAGGCTTAGCCCCCAGGTTCCTCCTTTTGTTGAGAAGAAAAATGTAAATGTCCAAATTGAAATTATAATAAGAGTAATAAAATTTTTAAAAATTAATTAGCAAGAGCTGAACTGTAAGCTGCTTGCAATGTGAGATCCATTTAAAATGTGATGGTCCAAAGTAAGACTTGGGATCCAGACTTTGATTATGCATATCCCATGACTGGAGTAATTAAACAATTATAGGATGTGAAGCTTAAAAGATGGAAATTGATTGCTTAAGATCTCACCAATCGAAAAAGCCCACAAAATCATCATACTATCTTGGAACCAATCATTGAATCTATCATGCACCTAAGAGGCTTACCCTTATTTTTGCCATTAAAAATGCATGTTTAGAACTCATTGGGGAGAGATAAGTTACTTTCAGTGTTAGTTCCTCATTCTCCCTGCTTTGCACGTGGCAGTAAGACTGTACTTTTCTTCACTACATCCTTCATCTACAGTTTGGCTTTTGGCACACATGTAAGCAAACTTTGGGTTGCTTCAGTAAAAATCTCCCAGGTCTAAGTTTTTTTATTATAAAAGTCATTCATGTATAAATAAAAATTAAGCAAATTAGCAACTTACTTGCACACTAAAAACTACATCATAGTTGAATACTCATGGCTCTTCTTAGAAAACAGGAGGAACTTCAAATTCTTTTTCATAATGGTGGTACTAATTTAAGTTCCCACAAGTCAATGTACACTTCAAAATAGAAGAGTTGATTTTGAATGTGCACAACACAAAGGAATGATAAATGTTTAAGATGTTGGGAGGGTTTACTCCCCTGATTTGATTATTATATAATATATAGATGTTTGAAAAACTAACTGTACCTCATAAATTTATTAAAATAGTATATGAACATTAGAAATTATAATAATAAAAAGTTATTAAAATATTTAAGGAGAAGACAATAAAAGAAAACAGGAGGTTCAATAGTTCAGATACAATAAGAAAAATATTAGCTATTATAGGATATGCAGCTTAACGTACATTTCCATGCAATATACACAACAGCTGTATGGAGGCTTATACTATATTATCATCAGCACATTTTACAGGTAAGAAAGTTGATGCGTAAAAAGGTTAAATAGCTTGCCCAAGGATACACAATTGGTTATGTGTTAATACCAGGGTCCTTACCTAGATTGACTCCAGGATCTTTTCTTCTATGAAAGAATCAGCAACTCAGTGGTTGCTTTGAGTGTCGCTTATCTTTTGCAAATATCAGCTACTTTCTGGCTTTCCAGATTAGAACTAAGGGAACCTAATATAGGCTGGAGAAGGGCCATTGTAACCCACCCAAGTACACTTTCCTGACCTTTACAATATACATCAAGGCAAATGCACCACCTGAAACCCCTAGGACCAAGAGAAAACTCTCTTAGTAGCCTTTGGTCTTTCTAGAGTTATGAGGAGGCTTCTAACACTCACATTAACACAATCTTTCGGCAATATTTCTCTTAAGAAAACAAATGAGAAAAAGGGTTTTTACTTACAGTATATTGTTACTTTAAATTACTGTAAGTCATTAGTAAATGGGTTTTCCTGGCAAATTTGAATATGGATAAGAATGTTTTACTCATCTGCCCGACACTTTTATAAAGTATCCTCCAAATAGCACTCTAGCAAAGAAAGGAGCATATGTTTTCATCTCCAATATGGGTGTTTTACGAAATGTAAGCATCACATCATTGCTGATCTCTGAAAAAATAAGGCATAATGAGTCTTGGAAAACTTAAAAGTCAAAAATGAAGTGTTAAAGGAAATTTTATGCTCCTCCTACCCATCTTCATCACTGAAAATCATAAGAGAAATTTCAAAAGCAAACTTATGGGCAGAAGGTATTCTATGAGTCTAGTTAGATGTGCTGTTGTCTTGATTTTCATGGAAATAAAAGTAGGCATGACAGAAAGAAATTGTGCAGAAAAACATAAATCATATATGAAAGTTGATTTATATAAAATTAATGAATAAGGCTTCCTGACACCAAACCACCTGGTTAATGCATTCAGAGACCCAATTACCCACACATGGATGGATAAGACAATCAAGGGAGAAGCTAATGTGTAACTTTTGAAAGTTACAACTGGAGGGAGCTGTAGAAACATCAACTTCAGTTACCCACTGGCATTTATCTGAAGTACACATTAAAAACAAGATACCTAGGCTCGATTTCCAAACATTTCAGCTCAGTAATCCTAGACGGTGATCACACAGTCTGTATTTTTCTGGATCACCAAACCCACTCATATGCAAATGACTTTGAGACTGGGAACCAGTCATCAATACATCTTGTCAGTCTACAACACAGGGAGCTATGTCCAAACACCTGCCATGGTATTATTTACCCAAGTCCTAATTTATCTGAGGATACAAACCCCTAAATGGCCTTTGTCTTAACCCAACCTGATAACTGTACCTATTTTAAATATCTTCTGTTTGGTCTTGTATATTTTCGGTAATTAGTATTTGAAATATCTTTCCTAAATCTCCTCATGTTAAAGAGAGAAGAAAGAGAGATAAAAATAGTGTCTAATATGGATTAATAAGGATTAGTGAGGTAGCCCAGATAAAGAGTTTTATACAAGGCTTGGAACATAATATGTGCTTAATCGATGTGAGCTAGTATGATATTATCCTTGTTTTTGACCCATCATGTTTGAGGAAGAATTAATTGTGAATATTATAATGGAACACTTTCTGGTTATCTAGATTATATAAGCTGATTATCTTAGTGCAAGATTCAAGGAGTTTGATTATTTCTGCTGTAAGGAGGGCTGCTAAAACCAGAGTACGTGTTTAGGTATATTTCAGACTTAACATAAGAAATTTTGGTCCACAAATTCTAAAGCCCAATCTTCCTGGATACTCATAAAGGCCCTAATATCCAAGCATATTTTCAATATTTGTTGGAAATATTTTTTCCAACTTTGATAATAATAATAATAATAATAGCCCCAAATTGGAAACAGCCCAAATGTCTATCAGCAGAAGAAGAGATAATAAAAATATATTTATATTATTGACAAACATATCAATATAGATAAATCTCACAGACATGAAGCTGAATAAAATAACCAGACTCAAGACAGCGAGCTGCTACTAATAAACATCCAGTTCAAAGCCAAACAAGAGACCCAGGTTTTCCTGCTGCAATCAAGAAATCCCCAGATTCAGTCCTGCAACAGAGGGGCCAACAAGTGACATGGTGGTTAAGGCACTGGACTCCCACATAGTTGAAAATCATTCGAGTCCCGGACTTAGTGGCTTGCTTTCTCACTTTCTCCTCTCACTCTCTCTCGCTCTCTGTCTCTCTCTCTGTCTCTTTCTGATGAGCACTTGTGCCCTATAGCAAACTTAAAAATAAATAAGTAAATTAAAATAAAATTACTTTTGAAAGGTGCATACTGCATGATTCAATTTATGAAAAGTTCAAAATTGCCAAAACTATTATATGGGGCTCAAAGTCAGAACAGAAGTTTCTTCTGGGAGTTATCAACTGGTAAGAGGCAAAGGGAATTGTTTGTAGTGATGGAAATGTTTTATGTCTTCTCTGGCTGGTTATTGTAGAGATAAAAACTAATTGAGCTGTACATTTAAGATTAGTACATTTTACAAGCTTTACCATGTGCATAATACCCTAATTAATTTTTCTTTTAGCATAAGATAAATCTTAATTCCGATTTTAAGTGAGACTTTACACCCTTTTTAACTTATCTATGCTTAGCTTCCCTTTGATGCAGAGGTGGTTCAAATTTGATGATAGGAACAATGCAGAATTTAAATAATAATAATAAAATCTCATCTTTCTCTGTTTCTCATTCTCTGTTTTCTCATTGTTTCTAGACTTCTTTTCAAAACTTCAAATGATGACTTCATGATCATTAATCAGGTTGTTCCACTGCCTGATTTATCTGACAAAGCAGTTTTTTTTCCCAAAATACCTAAACTAAATTTATCCCTTTCCAATGCTGGTCAATTACTCCTTCTCTTAGCACCACTGTTCAGCATGCACAATAGATAGCTCTCAGCTCAGGGCTGGATGCAGTTTCCACCCAGAAGCTAATTAGAGAATTGTATTTGTCTAGTCTCCTGACAACAAGATCGACCATACACTCTCTGATGACTTGTAAAATAGCCAAAGTAATGAGTTTGAAAATTTAGCCTTAGGGAAGATTTCCAGTTGAAGATGAGGAAAGCAGTAAAAGTTTTCTTTTATCCACCATGAGAGTGTATCATTTTCAACTTTGTTCAGATTATGTGTCATCTCAGAGGCCTTTCTGGAAGAGATATCCTAAGCTGCACTCTCAGAATCTGTTTATGATGCAGAGAGAAGACCCATCTGACCACTTAATTCTGTAATGGCAGGTACAGACCTTGGAGTTCATTCATTTTCTCAAAAATTATTTATTAAGCACCTATTACACTCACCCCATAGCAGCAGTAAACAGAACAGAAACTTTGGTTCTTCAGAGGCTATATTACAGTGGGAAAGACACAAAATAAATGAGGTAATTTTATAGAATGATAAAGTATATGAATAAATAAAACTGGGGCATTGAATTAAGAATGCTCATGGGGTTGAGGTATTTTATATAGAATGGTCAGAGAGGGACTCAAGCCATGCTTGTTCCGGGGAAATCACTATAAGCCAAAGAATAATCATTTTCAGGGGTCCAAAGGTTAAAACATTCTCTCAGAGTTCTAGAAACAAAAGGAATAGAAACCCAAAAAACAATCCTTGACTTTGTTCCACTACCTGGTCTCCCTATAAGAACAATTTCCTTTATTTATTAATTTTTTTAATCTTCAGCAATGACCTTTTTACAGTAACATGACATTATCTCCTCTAGAAAAAAAGGTTAACCAATATATTAGCATCCTTCATGATTCCTTTTCCAAAGTTCTATAGGAAAAGACTGTTCCTTTATCCTAGTCAGGCTCAATTGAGATTCCAGTCTCTCTGGAAGACCAACAGCAAGACCCCAATTAGACTGGATTATTTCTACAGATTCTGCATAAAGAGAGCTGTTTCCAGAAAAAGGTGCTGATAGAGACAAGATCTAAAGCTGAGACAACATAATAGTCCAGATCAATAAACACAGGAATGAATTAGGAGACTGTTTACAATTCCTTTGTCAAGACTAATTATGGGCTCACTTATGTCTTTTCTAACCAGAAGTATTACTGTCCAGGAGAAGATGACATGTTTGGTGGTTCACATTTAGCATTTCACATAATTAGGATTTCACTGTTCAAACAACTACCTGATGTTTTATTCCTGCAATCAAAGCTTTAGTCAAGTAAACAGAACTCGCCCAGAGCTGTAGACATGAACAGACCCTCAGTAAAGATTTTATGATAATCACTTATTTGATTCCTAAATTTCCTATCCAATTCTCAGGTCACATAGAAACTGGCTAAATCCAGTTTGAGTGTTCATTAGATCCCATGAGCATGCCAGAAACAACCAAAGATTCATGGATTCTCAACAAACATCCTGTTTCTTGAGTTTTGAATGATGGAATGAGAGAGTAACAAAGGATATTGGAGAACCATGCCAAGCGTTTAGAGAAGTCCTAGAACAAAAGAAGCACTGGTAATCAAGACAGACAGCAGAGATCATTGGTTAAGAGCATAGATACTGAGATTCAAATTCTACTTTCACTTCAAACAAGATGACCTTACCCAGGCCAAATCCTAGCTCTAAGTCTATTTTGTCATATGTGTACAAGGAGTAGTAATAGCATCCATCCATGCCAATTGTTCTGCCTGTGCCCTTCCTGGCTGGATTTCCACCATTCTCTGCCCCATTTTCTACCTCAGGAAGCTGACCCTCTGAGATTTCCTGATTCGCTCTTGCACTCCAATTTCCAGTTGAGGTTGGCTAAAGCAAGGTAGCATCAAGAAGTTGAAGAGTAAGAGACAAAAAAGATTGGAGTGTTTGTTCCTCTCCCCACTCCCTGAAGGTGAAGCATGAGTGGATGCCTTAATCTGTCAGCACTGTCATGTGGTCCCTATTCTTTTATATATATATGTGTATATAAATATATTTCAATTTATTTATTTGCATTCATTCACATTACAGCATACAAAATGAGATTTTCCATCCAGAGTACACTGTATATTGTCTCAATCAAGCACATCAACAAACATGTTATTGTCAGCAAATAATTTTCCATTTCTTGTTTTCTGTATGTTTTGATTCCCCACCCCATCCTTGAATCCCTATCTCTTACCCCCTATCATCTCCCACTCTCCTCCCACACTGACTCTGGTATCTATGTTTGCTTTCTATACTGTTCCCCCCACACACATTTTATTGAAATACTAAAGACCTTAATTAAATATTTTCATAGCAAACACAGGTGATATATACATTTCCATGAACACAAGTCTAACTTTACGCATCCTATAAAGTAGCACCTAGCTGGGACTATATATCTTACTGCAGTCATTGAATAGATTTTTTTTTCTGAAATTTTCTTTTTTTTTGTAACTTAATTTATATTCTTTTCCTAAGCATCATCACAGCATACAAAATATGATTTCCCATCCAGTATATACTGCATAGTGACTTAATCATTCATATTATAAAAAATTTTCCATTTCTAGTTCCTAGAATTATTTTTACCCTTCTTTCTGACCCTTTGTCCTTTCCCACCCTCTTCTCACACCACCTCTGGTGTCTACAATTGTCTC